>NW_026870676.1:0-295000 GCF_963576545.1 Limanda limanda | reverse complement strand
TATCTCCTCAGATTTGGGGGAATTTCGTCGGTCGACCTCTTTCGAAGGTCGTACAAGCTCGGGGATGGTACCAATCGATCCGCAGGACCCAAATTAGTCCAGATGCAACCACTTTCCAAGTCTCTCCGACCTTCACAAAAAAAGTTATTCAAGAATATCTCTTTCTCCTATGTGCTTTCATCCCTAACCCTAACCCTAACCCTTCCGAAAGTCGGAGAAGCTCAAGGATGGTACCGATCGATGCGCGCAACCCCATTTAGTGGGGGTAGAGCCTACTTGCAAGTCTCTCCGACCTTCACAAAAAAAGTTATTCAAGAATATCTCTTTCTCCTATGTGCTTTCATCCCTAACCCTAACCCTAACCCTTCCGAAAGTCGGAGAAGCTCAAGGATGGTACCGATCGATGAGCGCTACCCCATTTAGTGGGGGTAGAGCCTACTTGCAAGTCTCTCCGACCTTCACAAAAAAAGTTATTCAAGAATATCTCCTCAGATTTGGGGGAATTTCGTCGGTCGACCTCTTTCAAAGGTCGTACAAGCTCGGGGATGGTACCAATCGATCCGCAGGACCCAAATTAATCCAGATGCAACCACTTTCCAAGTCTCTCCGACCTTCACAAAAAAAGTTATTCAAGAATATCTCTTTCTCCTATGTGCTTTCATCCCTAACCCTAACCCTTCCGAAAGTCGGAGAAGCTCAAGGATGGTACCGATCGATGCGCGCAACCCCATTTAGTGGGGGTAGAGCCTACTTGCAAGTCTCTCCGACCTTCACAAAAAAAGTTATTCAAGAATATCTCTTTCTCCTATGTGCTTTCATCCCTAACCCTAACACTAACCCTTCCGAAAGTCGGAGAAGCTCAAGGATGGTACCGATCGATGCGCGCTACCCCATTTAGTGGGGGTAGAGCCTACTTGCAAGTCTCTCTGACCTTCACAAAAAAAGTTATTCAAGAATATCTCCTCAGATTTGGGGGAATTTCGTCGGTCGACCTCTTCCGAAGGTCATACAAGCTCGGGGATGGTACCAATCGATCCGCAGGACCCAAATTAGTCCAGATGCAACCACTTTCCAAGTCTCTCCGACCTTCACAAAAAAAGTTATTCAAGAATATCTCTTTCTCCTATGTGCTTTCATTCCTAACCCTAACCCTTCCGAAAGTCGGAGAAGCTCAAGGATGGTACCGATCGATGCGCGCAACCCCATTTAGTGGGGGTAGAGCCTACTTGCAAGTCTCTCCGACCTTCACAAAAAAAGTTATTCAAGAATATCTCTTTCTCCTATGTGCTTTCATCCCTAACCCTAACCCTAACCCTTCCGAAAGTCGGAGAAGCTCAAGGATGGTACCGATCGATGCGCGCTACCCCATTTAGTGGGGGTAGAGCCTACTTGCAAGTCTCTCCGACCTTCACAAAAAAAGTTATTCAAGAATATCTCCTCAGATTTGGGGGAATTTCGTCGGTCGACCTCTTCCGAAGGTCGTACAAGCTCGGGGATGGTACCAATCGATTCGCAGGACCCAAATTAGTCCAGATGCAACCACTTTCCAAGTCTCTCCGACCTTCACAAAAAAAGTTATTCAAGAATATCTCTTTCTCCTATGTGCTTTCATCCCTAACCCTAACCCTTCCGAAAGTCGGAGAAGCTCAAGGATGGTACCGATCGATGCGCGCAACCCCATTTAGTGGGGGTAGAGCCTACTTGCAAGTCTCTCCGACCTTCACAAAAAAAGTTATTCAAGAATATCTCCTCAGATTTGGGGGAATTTCGTCGGTCGACCTCTTTCAAAGGTCGTACAAGCTCGGGGATGGTACCAATCGATCCGCAGGACCCAAATTAGTCCAGATGCAACCACTTTCCAAGTCTCTCCGACCTTCACAAAAAAAGTTATTCAAGAATATCTCTTTCTCCTATGTGCTTTCATCCCTAACCCTAACCCTTCCGAAAGTCGGAGAAGCTCAAGGATGGTACCGATCGATGCGCGCAACCCCATTTAGTGGGGGTAGAGCCTACTTGCAAGTCTCTCCGACCTTCACAAAAAAAGTTATTCAAGAATATCTCTTTCTCCTATGTGCTTTCATCCCTAACCCTAACACTAACCCTTCCGAAAGTCGGAGAAGCTCAAGGATGGTACCGATCGATGCGCGCTACCCCATTTAGTGGGGGTAGAGCCTACTTGCAAGTCTCTCTGACCTTCACAAAAAAAGTTATTCAAGAATATCTCCTCAGATTTGGGGGAATTTCGTCGGTCGACCTCTTCCGAAGGTCATACAAGCTCGGGGATGGTACCAATCGATCCGCAGGACCCAAATTAGTCCAGATGCAACCACTTTCCAAGTCTCTCCGACCTTCACAAAAAAAGTTATTCAAGAATATCTCTTTCTCCTATGTGCTTTCATTCCTAACCCTAACCCTTCCGAAAGTCGGAGAAGCTCAAGGATGGTACCGATCGATGCGCGCAACCCCATTTAGTGGGGGTAGAGCCTACTTGCAAGTCTCTCCGACCTTCACAAAAAAAGTTATTCAAGAATATCTCTTTCTCCTATGTGCTTTCATCCCTAACCCTAACCCTAACCCTTCCAAAAGTCGGAGAAGCTCAAGGATGGTACCGATCGATGCGCGCTACCCCATTTAGTGGGGGTAGAGCCTACTTGCAAGTCTCTCCGACCTTCACAAAAAAAGTTATTCAAGAATATCTCCTCAGATTTGGGGGAATTTCGTCGGTCGACCTCTTCCGAAGGTCGTACAAGCTCGGGGATGGTACCAATCGATCCGCAGGACCCAAATTAGTCCAGATGCAACCACTTTCCAAGTCTCTCCGACCTTCACAAAAAAAGTTATTCAAGAATATCTCTTTCTCCTATGTGCTTTCATCCCTAACCCTAACCCTTCCGAAAGTCGGAGAAGCTCAAGGATGGTACCGATCGATGCGCGCAACCCCATTTAGTGGGGGTAGAGCCTACTTGCAAGTCTCTCCGACCTTCACAAAAAAAGTTATTCAAGAATATCTCTTTCTCCTATGTGCTTTCAGCCCTAACCCTAACCCTAACCCTTCCGAAAGTCGGAGAAGCTCAAGGATGGTACCGATCGATGCGCGCTACCCCATTTAGTGGGGGTAGAGCCTACTTGCAAGTCTCTCCGACCTTCACAAAAAAAGTTATTCAAGAATATCTCCTCAGATTTGGGGGAATTTCGTCGGTCGACCTCTTTCGAAGGTCGTACAAGCTCGGGGATGGTACCAATCGATCTGCAGGACCCAAATTAGTCCAGATGCAACCACTTTCCAAGTCTCTCCGACCTTCACAAAAAAAGTTATTCAAGAATATCTCTTTCTCCTATGTGCTTTCATCCCTAACCCTAACCCTAACCCTTCCGAAAGTCGGAGAAGCTCAAGGATGGTACTGATCGATGCGCGCAACCCCATTTAGTGGGGGTAGAGCCTACTTGCAAGTCTCTCCGACCTTCACAAAAAAAGTTATTCAAGAATATCTCTTTCTCCTATGTGCTTTCATCCCTAACCCTAACCCTAACCCTTCCGAAAGTCGGAGAAGCTCAAGGATGGTACCGATCGATGCGCGCTACCCCATTTAGTGGGGGTAGAGCCTACTTGCAAGTCTCTCCGACCTTCACAAAAAAAGTTATTCAAGAATATCTCTTTCTCCTATGTGCTTTCATCCCTAACCCTAACCCTAACCCTTCCGAAAGTCGGAGAAGGTCAAGGATGGTACCGATCGATGCGTGCAACCCCATTTAGTGGGGGTAGAGCCTACTTGCAAGTCTTTCCGACCTTCACAAAAAAAGTTATTCAAGAATATCTCCTCAGATTTGGGGGAATTTCGTCGGTCGACCTCTTTCGAAGGTCGTACAAGCTCGGGGATGGTACCAATCGATCCGCAGGACCCAAATTAGTCCAGATGCAACCACTTTCCAAGTCTCTCCGACCTTCACAAAAAAAGTTATTCAAGAATATCTCTTTCTCCTATGTGCTTTCATCCCTAACCCTAACCCTAACCCTTCCGAAAGTCGGAGAAGCTCAAGGATGGTACCGATCGATGCGCGCAACCCCATTTAGTGGGGGTAGAGCCTACTTGCAAGTCTCTCCGACCTTCACAAAAAAAGTTATTCAAGAATATCTCTTTCTCCTATGTGCTTTCATCCCTAACCCTAACCCTAACCCTTCCGAAAGTCGGAGAAGCTCAAGGATGGTACCGATCGATGCGCGCTACCCCATTTAGTGGGGGTAGAGCCTACTTGCAAGTCTCTCCGACCTTCACAAAAAAAGTTATTCAAGAATATCTCCTCAGATTTGGGGGAATTTCGTCGGTCGACCTCTTTCGAAGGTCGTACAAGCTCGGGGATGGTACCAATCGATCCGCAGGACCCAAATTAGTCCAGATGCAACCACTTTTCAAGTCTCTCCGACCTTCACAAAAAAAGTTATTCAAGAATATCTCTTTCTCCTATGTGCTTTCATCCCTAACCCTAACCCTAACCCTTCCGAAAGTCGGAGAAGCTCAAGGATGGTACCGATCGATGCGCGCAACCCCATTTAGTGGGGGTAAAGCCTACTTGCAAGTCTCTCCGACCTTCACAAAAAAAGTTATTCAAGAATATCTCTTTCTCCTATGTGCTTTCATCCCTAACCCTAACCCTAACCCTTCCGAAAGTCGGAGAAGCTCAAGGATGGTACCGATCGATGCGCGCTACCCCATTTAGTGGGGGTAGAGCCTACTTGCAAGTCTCTCCGACCTTCACAAAAAAAGTTATTCAAGAATATCTCTTTCTCCTATGTGCTTTCATCCCTAACCCTAACCCTAACCCTTCCGAAAGTCGGAGAAGGTCAAGGATGGTACCGATCGATGCGTGCAACCCCATTTAGTGGGGGTAGAGCCTACTTGCAAGTCTTTCCGACCTTCACAAAAAAAGTTATTCAAGAATATCTCCTCAGATTTGGGGGAATTTCGTCGGTCGACCTCTTTCGAAGGTCGTACAAGCTCGGGGATGGTACCAATCGATCCGCAGGACCCAAATTAGTCCAGATGCAACCACTTTCCAAGTCTCTCCGACCTTCACAAAAAAAGTTATTCAAGAATATCTCTTTCTCCTATGTGCTTTCATCCCTAACCCTAACCCTAACCCTTCCGAAAGTCGGAGAAGCTCAAGGATGGTACCGATCGATGCGCGCAACCCCATTTAGTGGGGGTAGAGCCTACTTGCAAGTCTCTCCGACCTTCACAAAAAAAGTTATTCAAGAATATCTCTTTCTCCTATGTGCTTTCATCCCTAACCCTAACCCTAACCCTTCCGAAAGTCGGAGAAGCTCAAGGATGGTACCGATCGATGCGCGTTACCCCATTTAGTGGGGGTAGAGCCTACTTGCAAGTCTCTCCGACCTTCACAAAAAAAGTTATTCAAGAATATCTCCTCAGATTTGGGGGAATTTCGTCGGTCGACCTCTTTCGAAGGTCGTACAAGCTCGGGGATGGTACCAATCGATCCGCAGGACCCAAATTAGTCCAGATGCAACCACTTTTCAAGTCTCTCCGACCTTCACAAAAAAAGTTATTCAAGAATATCTCTTTCTCCTATGTGCTTTCATCCCTAACCCTAACCCTAACCCTTCCGAAAGTCGGAGAAGCTCAAGGATGGTACCGATCGATGCGCGCAACCCCATTTAGTGGGGGTAAAGCCTACTTGCAAGTCTCTCCGACCTTCACAAAAAAAGTTATTCAAGAATATCTCTTTCTCCTATGTGCTTTCATCCCTAACCCTAACCCTAACCCTTCCGAAAGTCGGAGAAGCTCAAGGATGGTACCGATCGATGCGCGCTACCCCATTTAGTGGGGGTAGAGCCTACTTGCAAGTCTCTCCGACCTTCACAAAAAAAGTTATTCAAGAATATCTCCTCAGATTTGGGGGAATTTCGTCGGTCGACCTCTTCCGAAGGTCGTACAAGCTCGGGGATGGTACCAATCGATCCGCAGGACCCAAATTAGTCCAGATGCAACCACTTTCCAAGTCTCTCCGACCTTCACAAAAAAAGTTATTCAAGAATATCTCTTTCTCCTATGTGCTTTCATCCCTAACCCTAACCCTAACCCTTCCGAAAGTCGGAGAAGCTCAAGGATGGTACCGATCGATGCGCGCAACCCCATTTAGTGGGGGTAGAGCCTACTTGCAAGTCTCTCCGACCTTCACAAAAAAAGTTATTCAAGAATATCTCCTCAGATTTGGGGGAATTTCGTCGGTCGACCTCTTCCGAAGGTCGTACAAGCTCGGGGATGGTACCAATCGATCCGCAGGACCCAAATTAGTCCAGATGCAACCACTTTCCAAGTCTCTCCGACCTTCACAAAAAAAGTTATTCAAGAATATCTCCTCAGATTTGGGGGAATTTCGTCGGTCGACCTCTTTCGAAGGTCGTACAAGCTCGGGGATGGTACCAATCGATCCGCAGGACCCAAATTAGTCCAGATGCAACCACTTTCCAAGTCTCTCCGACCTTCACAAAAAAAGTTATTCAAGAATATCTCTTTCTCCTATGTGCTTTCATCCCTAACCCTAACCCTAACCCTTCCGAAAGTCGGAGAAGCTCAAGGATGGTACCGATCGATGCGCGCAACCCCATTTAGTGGGGGTAGAGCCTACTTGCAAGTCTCTCCGACCTTCACAAAAAAAGTTATTCAAGAATATCTCCTCAGATTTGGGGGAATTTCGTCGGTCGACCTCTTCTGAAGGTCGTACAAGCTCGGGGATGGTACCAATCGATCCGCAGGACCCAAATTAGTCCAGATGCAACCACTTTCCAAGTCTCTCCGACCTTCACAAAAAAAGTTATTCAAGAATATCTCCTCAGATTTGGGGGAATTTCGTCGGTCGACCTCTTTCGAAGGTCGTACAAGCTCGGGGATGGTACCAATCGATCCGCAGGACCCAAATTAGTCCAGATGCAACCACTTTCCAAGTCTCTCCGACCTTCACAAAAAAAGTTATTCAAGAATATCTCTTTCTCCTATGTGCTTTCATCCCTAACCCTAACCCTAACCCTTCCAAAAGTCGGAGAAGCTCAAGGATGGTACCGATCGATGCGCGCAACCCCATTTAGTTGGGGTAGAGCCTACTTGCAAGTCTCTCCGACCTTCACAAAAAAAGTTATTCAAGAATATCTCTTTCTCCTATGTGCTTTCATCCCTAACCCTAACCCTAACCCTTCCGAAAGTCGGAGAAGCTCAAGGATGGTACCGATCGATGCGCGCTACCCCATTTAGTGGGGGTAGAGCCTACTTGCAAGTCTCTCCGACCTTCACAAAAAAAGTTATTCAAGAATATCTCCTCAGATTTGGGGGAATTTCGTCGGTCGACCTCTTTCGAAGGTCGTACAAGCTCGGGGATGGTACCAATCGATCCGCAGGACCCAAATTAGTCCAGATGCAACCACTTTCCAAGTCTCTCCGACCTTCACAAAAAAAGTTATTCAAGAATATCTCTTTCTCCTATGTGCTTTCATCCCTAACCCTAACCCTTCCGAAAGTCGGAGAAGCTCAAGGATGGTACCGATCGATGCGCGCAACCCCATTTAGTGGGGGTAGAGCCTACTTGCAAGTCTCTCCGACCTTCACAAAAAAAGTTATTCAAGAATATCTCCTCAGATTTGGGGGAATTTCGTCGGTCGACCTCTTTCGAAGGTCGTACAAGCTCGGGGATGGTACCAATCGATCCGCAGGACCCAAATTAGTCCAGATGCAACCACTTTTCAAGTCTCTCCGACCTTCACAAAAAAAGTTATTCAAGAATATCTCTTTCTCCTATGTGCTTTCATCCCTAACCCTAACCCTAACCCTTCCGAAAGTCGGAGAAGCTCAAGGATGGTACCGATCGATGCGCGCAACCCCATTTAGTGGGGGTAAAGCCTACTTGCAAGTCTCTCCGACCTTCACAAAAAAAGTTATTCAAGAATATCTCTTTCTCCTATGTGCTTTCATCCCTAACCCTAACCCTAACCCTTCCGAAAGTCGGAGAAGCTCAAGGATGGTACCGATCGATGCGCGCTACCCCATTTAGTGGGGGTAGAGCCTACTTGCAAGTCTCTCCGACCTTCACAAAAAAAGTTATTCAAGAATATCTCCTCAGATTTGGGGGAATTTCGTCGGTCGACCTCTTCCGAAGGTCGTACAAGCTCGGGGATGGTACCAATCGATCCGCAGGACCCAAATTAGTCCAGATGCAACCACTTTCCAAGTCTCTCCGACCTTCACAAAAAAAGTTATTCAAGAATATCTCTTTCTCCTATGTGCTTTCATCCCTAACCCTAACCCTAACCCTTCCGAAAGTCGGAGAAGCTCAAGGATGGTACCGATCGATGCGCGCAACCCCATTTAGTGGGGGTAGAGCCTACTTGCAAGTCTCTCCGACCTTCACAAAAAAAGTTATTCAAGAATATCTCCTCAGATTTGGGGGAATTTCGTCGGTCGACCTCTTCCGAAGGTCGTACAAGCTCGGGGATGGTACCAATCGATCCGCAGGACCCAAATTAGTCCAGATGCAACCACTTTCCAAGTCTCTCCGACCTTCACAAAAAAAGTTATTCAAGAATATCTCCTCAGATTTGGGGGAATTTCGTCGGTCGACCTCTTTCGAAGGTCGTACAAGCTCGGGGATGGTACCAATCGATCCGCAGGACCCAAATTAGTCCAGATGCAACCACTTTCCAAGTCTCTCCGACCTTCACAAAAAAAGTTATTCAAGAATATCTCTTTCTCCTATGTGCTTTCATCCCTAACCCTAACCCTAACCCTTCCGAAAGTCGGAGAAGCTCAAGGATGGTACCGATCGATGCGCGCAACCCCATTTAGTGGGGGTAGAGCCTACTTGCAAGTCTCTCCGACCTTCACAAAAAAAGTTATTCAAGAATATCTCCTCAGATTTGGGGGAATTTCGTCGGTCGACCTCTTCTGAAGGTCGTACAAGCTCGGGGATGGTACCAATCGATCCGCAGGACCCAAATTAGTCCAGATGCAACCACTTTCCAAGTCTCTCCGACCTTCACAAAAAAAGTTATTCAAGAATATCTCCTCAGATTTGGGGGAATTTCGTCGGTCGACCTCTTTCGAAGGTCGTACAAGCTCGGGGATGGTACCAATCGATCCGCAGGACCCAAATTAGTCCAGATGCAACCACTTTCCAAGTCTCTCCGACCTTCACAAAAAAAGTTATTCAAGAATATCTCTTTCTCCTATGTGCTTTCATCCCTAACCCTAACCCTAACCCTTCCAAAAGTCGGAGAAGCTCAAGGATGGTACCGATCGATGCGCGCAACCCCATTTAGTTGGGGTAGAGCCTACTTGCAAGTCTCTCCGACCTTCACAAAAAAAGTTATTCAAGAATATCTCTTTCTCCTATGTGCTTTCATCCCTAACCCTAACCCTAACCCTTCCGAAAGTCGGAGAAGCTCAAGGATGGTACCGATCGATGCGCGCTACCCCATTTAGTGGGGGTAGAGCCTACTTGCAAGTCTCTCCGACCTTCACAAAAAAAGTTATTCAAGAATATCTCCTCAGATTTGGGGGAATTTCGTCGGTCGACCTCTTTCGAAGGTCGTACAAGCTCGGGGATGGTACCAATCGATCCGCAGGACCCAAATTAGTCCAGATGCAACCACTTTCCAAGTCTCTCCGACCTTCACAAAAAAAGTTATTCAAGAATATCTCTTTCTCCTATGTGCTTTCATCCCTAACCCTAACCCTTCCGAAAGTCGGAGAAGCTCAAGGATGGTACCGATCGATGCGCGCAACCCCATTTAGTGGGGGTAGAGCCTACTTGCAAGTCTCTCCGACCTTCACAAAAAAAGTTATTCAAGAATATCTCCTCAGATTTGGGGGAATTTCGTCGGTCGACCTCTTTCGAAGGTCGTACAAGCTCGGGGATGGTACCAATCGATCCGCAGGACCCAAATTAGTCCAGATGCAACCACTTTTCAAGTCTCTCCGACCTTCACAAAAAAAGTTATTCAAGAATATCTCTTTCTCCTATGTGCTTTCATCCCTAACCCTAACCCTAACCCTTCCGAAAGTCGGAGAAGCTCAAGGATGGTACCGATCGATGCGCGCAACCCCATTTAGTGGGGGTAAAGCCTACTTGCAAGTCTCTCCGACCTTCACAAAAAAAGTTATTCAAGAATATCTCTTTCTCCTATGTGCTTTCATCCCTAACCCTAACCCTAACCCTTCCGAAAGTCGGAGAAGCTCAAGGATGGTACCGATCGATGCGCGCTACCCCATTTAGTGGGGGTAGAGCCTACTTGCAAGTCTCTCCGACCTTCACAAAAAAAGTTATTCAAGAATATCTCCTCAGATTTGGGGGAATTTCGTCGGTCGACCTCTTCCGAAGGTCGTACAAGCTCGGGGATGGTACCAATCGATCCGCAGGACCCAAATTAGTCCAGATGCAACCACTTTCCAAGTCTCTCCGACCTTCACAAAAAAAGTTATTCAAGAATATCTCTTTCTCCTATGTGCTTTCATCCCTAACCCTAACCCTAACCCTTCCGAAAGTCGGAGAAGCTCAAGGATGGTACCGATCGATGCGCGCAACCCCATTTAGTGGGGGTAGAGCCTACTTGCAAGTCTCTCCGACCTTCACAAAAAAAGTTATTCAAGAATATCTCCTCAGATTTGGGGGAATTTCGTCGGTCGACCTCTTCCGAAGGTCGTACAAGCTCGGGGATGGTACCAATCGATCCGCAGGACCCAAATTAGTCCAGATGCAACCACTTTCCAAGTCTCTCCGACCTTCACAAAAAAAGTTATTCAAGAATATCTCCTCAGATTTGGGGGAATTTCGTCGGTCGACCTCTTTCGAAGGTCGTACAAGCTCGGGGATGGTACCAATCGATCCGCAGGACCCAAATTAGTCCAGATGCAACCACTTTCCAAGTCTCTCCGACCTTCACAAAAAAAGTTATTCAAGAATATCTCTTTCTCCTATGTGCTTTCATCCCTAACCCTAACCCTAACCCTTCCGAAAGTCGGAGAAGCTCAAGGATGGTACCGATCGATGCGCGCAACCCCATTTAGTGGGGGTAGAGCCTACTTGCAAGTCTCTCCGACCTTCACAAAAAAAGTTATTCAAGAATATCTCCTCAGATTTGGGGGAATTTCGTCGGTCGACCTCTTCCAAAGGTCGTACAAGCTCGGGGATGGTACCAATCGATCCGCAGGACCCAAATTAGTCCAGATGCAACCACTTTCCAAGTCTCTCCGACCTTCACAAAAAAAGTTATTCAAGAATATCTCCTCAGATTTGGGGGAATTTCGTCGGTCGACCTCTTTCGAAGGTCGTACAAGCTCGGGGATGGTACCAATCGATCCGCAGGACCCAAATTAGTCCAGATGCAACCACTTTCCAAGTCTCTCCGACCTTCACAAAAAAAGTTATTCAAGAATATCTCTTTCTCCTATGTGCTTTCATCCCTAACCCTAACCCTAACCCTTCCAAAAGTCGGAGAAGCTCAAGGATGGTACCGATCGATGCGCGCAACCCCATTTAGTTGGGGTAGAGCCTACTTGCAAGTCTCTCCGACCTTCACAAAAAAAGTTATTCAAGAATATCTCTTTCTCCTATGTGCTTTCATCCCTAACCCTAACCCTAACCCTTCCGAAAGTCGGAGAAGCTCAAGGATGGTACCGATCGATGCGCGCTACCCCATTTAGTGGGGGTAGAGCCTACTTGCAAGTCTCTCCGACCTTCACAAAAAAAGTTATTCAAGAATATCTCCTCAGATTTGGGGGAATTTCGTCGGTCGACCTCTTTCGAAGGTCGTACAAGCTCGGGGATGGTACCAATCGATCCGCAGGACCCAAATTAGTCCAGATGCAACCACTTTCCAAGTCTCTCCGACCTTCACAAAAAAAGTTATTCAAGAATATCTCTTTCTCCTATGTGCTTTCATCCCTAACCCTAACCCTAACCCTTCCAAAAGTCGGAGAAGCTCAAGGATGGTACCGATCGATGTGCGCAACCCCATTTAGTGGGGGTAGAGCCTACTTGCAAGTCTCTCCGACCTTCACAAAAAAAGTTATTCAAGAATATCTCTTTCTCCTATGTGCTTTCATCCCTAACCCTAACCCTAACCCTTCCGAAAGTCGGAGAAGCTCAAGGATGGTACCGATCGATGCGCGCTACCCCATTTAGTGGGGGTAGAGCCTACTTGCAAGTCTCTCCGACCTTCACAAAAAAAGTTATTCAAGAATATCTCCTCAGATTTGGGGGAATTTCGTCGGTCGACCTCTTTCGAAGGTCGTACAAGCTCGGGGATGGTACCAATCGATCCGCAGGACCCAAATTAGTCCAGATGCAACCACTTTCCAAGTCTCTCCGACCTTCACAAAAAAAGTTATTCAAGAATATCTCTTTCTCCTATGTGCTTTCATCCCTAACCCTAACCCTAACCCTTCCGAAAGTCGGAGAAGCTCAAGGATGGTACCGATCGATGCGCGCAACCCCATTTAGTGGGGGTAGAGCCTACTTGCAAGTCTCTCCGACCTTCACAAAAAAAGTTATTCAAGAATATCTCTTTCTCCTATGTGCTTTCATCCCTAACCCTAACCCTAACCCTTCCGAAAGTCGGAAAAGCTCAAGGATGGTACCGATCGATGCGCGCTACCCCATTTAGTGGGGGTAGAGCCTACTTGCAAGTCTCTCCGACCTTCACAAAAAAAGTTATTCAAGAATATCTCTTTCTCCTATGTGCTTTCATCCCTAACCCTAACCCTAACCCTTTCGAAAGTCGGAGAAGGTCAAGGATGGTACCGATCGATGCGCGCAACCCCATTTAGTGGGGGTAGAGCCTACTTGCAAGTCTCTCCGACCTTCACAAAAAAAGTTATTCAAGAATATCTCCTCAGATTTGGGGGAATTTCGTCGGTCGACCTCTTTCGAAGGTCGTACAAGCTCGGGGATGGTACCAATCGATCCGCAGGACCCAAATTAGTCCAGATGCAACCACTTTCCAAGTCTCTCCGACCTTCACAAAAAAAGTTATTCAAGAATATCTCTTTCTCCTATGTGCTTTCATCCCTAACCCTAACCCTAACCCTTCCGAAAGTCGGAGAAGCTCAAGGATGGTACCGATCGATGCGCGCGACCCCATTTAGTGGGGGTAGAGCCTACTTGCAAGTCTCTCCGACCTTCACAAAAAAAGTTATTCAAGAATATCTCTTTCTCCTATGTGCTTTCATCCCTAACCCTAACCCTAACCCTTCCGAAAGTCGGAGAAGCTCAAGGATGGTACTGATCGATGCGCGCTACCCCATTTAGTGGGGGTAGAGCCTACTTGCAAGTCTCTCCGACCTTCACAAAAAAAGTTATTCAAGAATATCTCCTCAGATTTGGGGGAATTTCGTCGGTCGACCTCTTTCGAAGGTCGTACAAGCTCGGGGATGGTACCAATCGATCCGCAGGACCCAAATTAGTCCAGATGCAACCACTTTCCAAGTCTCTCCGACCTTCACAAAAAAAGTTATTCAAGAATATCTCTTTCTCCTATGTGCTTTCATCCCTAACCCTAACCCTAACCCTTCCAAAAGTCGGAGAAGCTCAAGGATGGTACCGATCGATGTGCGCAACCCCATTTAGTGGGGGTAGAGCCTACTTGCAAGTCTCTCCGACCTTCACAAAAAAAGTTATTCAAGAATATCTCTTTCTCCTATGTGCTTTCATCCCTAACCCTAACCCTAACCCTTCCGAAAGTCGGAGAAGCTCAAGGATGGTACCGATCGATGCGCGCTACCCCATTTAGTGGGGGTAGAGCCTACTTGCAAGTCTCTCCGACCTTCACAAAAAAAGTTATTCAAGAATATCTCCTCAGATTTGGGGGAATTTCGTCGGTCGACCTCTTTCGAAGGTCGTACAAGCTCGGGGATGGTACCAATCGATCCGCAGGACCCAAATTAGTCCAGATGCAACCACTTTCCAAGTCTCTCCGACCTTCACAAAAAAAGTTATTCAAGAATATCTCTTTCTCCTATGTGCTTTCATCCCTAACCCTAACCCTAACCCTTCCGAAAGTCGGAGAAGCTCAAGGATGGTACCGATCGATGCGCGCAACCCCATTTAGTGGGGGTAGAGCCTACTTGCAAGTCTCTCCGACCTTCACAAAAAAAGTTATTCAAGAATATCTCTTTCTCCTATGTGCTTTCATCCCTAACCCTAACCCTAACCCTTCCGAAAGTCGGAAAAGCTCAAGGATGGTACCGATCGATGCGCGCTACCCCATTTAGTGGGGGTAGAGCCTACTTGCAAGTCTCTCCGACCTTCACAAAAAAAGTTATTCAAGAATATCTCTTTCTCCTATGTGCTTTCATCCCTAACCCTAACCCTAACCCTTCCGAAAGTCGGAGAAGGTCAAGGATGGTACCGATCGATGCGCGCAACCCCATTTAGTGGGGGTAGAGCCTACTTGCAAGTCTCTCCGACCTTCACAAAAAAAGTTATTCAAGAATATCTCCTCAGATTTGGGGGAATTTCGTCGGTCGACCTCTTTCGAAGGTCGTACAAGCTCAGGGATGGTACCAATCGATCCGCAGGACCCAAATTAGTCCAGATGCAACCACTTTCCAAGTCTCTCCGACCTTCACAAAAAAAGTTATTCAAGAATATCTCTTTCTCCTATGTGCTTTCATCCCTAACCCTAACCCTAACCCTTCCGAAAGTCGGAGAAGCTCAAGGATGGTACCGATCGATGCGCGCAACCCCATTTAGTGGGGGTAGAGCCTACTTGCAAGTCTCTCCGACCTTCACAAAAAAAGTTATTCAAGAATATCTCCTCAGATTTGGGGGAATTTCGTCGGTCGACCTCTTCCGAAGGTCGTACAAGCTCGGGGATGGTACCAATCGATCCGCAGGACCCAAATTAGTCCAGATGCAACCACTTTCCAAGTCTCTCCGACCTTCACAAAAAAAGTTATTCAAGAATATCTCCTCAGATTTGGGGGAATTTCGTCGGTCGACCTCTTTCGAAGGTCGTACAAGCTCGGGGATGGTACCAATCGATCTGCAGGACCCAAATTAGTCCAGATGCAACCACTTTCCAAGTCTCTCCGACCTTCACAAAAAAAGTTATTCAAGAATATCTCTTTCTCCTATGTGCTTTCATCCCTAACCCTAACCCTAACCCTTCCGAAAGTCGGAGAAGCTCAAGGATGGTACCGATCGATGCGCGCAACCCCATTTAGTGGGGGTAGAGCCTACTTGCAAGTCTCTCCGACCTTCACAAAAAAAGTTATTCAAGAATATCTCCTCAGATTTGGGGGAATTTCGTCGGTCGACCTCTTCCAAAGGTCGTACAAGCTCGGGGATGGTACCAATCGATCCGCAGGACCCAAATTAGTCCAGATGCAACCACTTTCCAAGTCTCTCCGACCTTCACAAAAAAAGTTATTCAAGAATATCTCCTCAGATTTGGGGGAATTTCGTCGGTCGACCTCTTTCGAAGGTCGTACAAGCTCGGGGATGGTACCAATCGATCCGCAGGACCCAAATTAGTCCAGATGCAACCACTTTCCAAGTCTCTCCGACCTTCACAAAAAAAGTTATTCAAGAATATCTCTTTCTCCTATGTGCTTTCATCCCTAACCCTAACCCTAACCCTTCCAAAAGTCGGAGAAGCTCAAGGATGGTACCGATCGATGCGCGCAACCCCATTTAGTTGGGGTAGAGCCTACTTGCAAGTCTCTCCGACCTTCACAAAAAAAGTTATTCAAGAATATCTCTTTCTCCTATGTGCTTTCATCCCTAACCCTAACCCTAACCCTTCCGAAAGTCGGAGAAGCTCAAGGATGGTACCGATCGATGCGCGCTACCCCATTTAGTGGGGGTAGAGCCTACTTGCAAGTCTCTCCGACCTTCACAAAAAAAGTTATTCAAGAATATCTCCTCAGATTTGGGGGAATTTCGTCGGTCGACCTCTTTCGAAGGTCGTACAAGCTCGGGGATGGTACCAATCGATCCGCAGGACCCAAATTAGTCCAGATGCAACCACTTTCCAAGTCTCTCCGACCTTCACAAAAAAAGTTATTCAAGAATATCTCTTTCTCCTATGTGCTTTCATCCCTAACCCTAACCCTAACCCTTCCAAAAGTCGGAGAAGCTCAAGGATGGTACCGATCGATGTGCGCAACCCCATTTAGTGGGGGTAGAGCCTACTTGCAAGTCTCTCCGACCTTCACAAAAAAAGTTATTCAAGAATATCTCTTTCTCCTATGTGCTTTCATCCCTAACCCTAACCCTAACCCTTCCGAAAGTCGGAGAAGCTCAAGGATGGTACCGATCGATGCGCGCTACCCCATTTAGTGGGGGTAGAGCCTACTTGCAAGTCTCTCCGACCTTCACAAAAAAAGTTATTCAAGAATATCTCCTCAGATTTGGGGGAATTTCGTCGGTCGACCTCTTTCGAAGGTCGTACAAGCTCGGGGATGGTACCAATCGATCCGCAGGACCCAAATTAGTCCAGATGCAACCACTTTCCAAGTCTCTCCGACCTTCACAAAAAAAGTTATTCAAGAATATCTCTTTCTCCTATGTGCTTTCATCCCTAACCCTAACCCTAACCCTTCCGAAAGTCGGAGAAGCTCAAGGATGGTACCGATCGATGCGCGCAACCCCATTTAGTGGGGGTAGAGCCTACTTGCAAGTCTCTCCGACCTTCACAAAAAAAGTTATTCAAGAATATCTCTTTCTCCTATGTGCTTTCATCCCTAACCCTAACCCTAACCCTTCCGAAAGTCGGAAAAGCTCAAGGATGGTACCGATCGATGCGCGCTACCCCATTTAGTGGGGGTAGAGCCTACTTGCAAGTCTCTCCGACCTTCACAAAAAAAGTTATTCAAGAATATCTCTTTCTCCTATGTGCTTTCATCCCTAACCCTAACCCTAACCCTTTCGAAAGTCGGAGAAGGTCAAGGATGGTACCGATCGATGCGCGCAACCCCATTTAGTGGGGGTAGAGCCTACTTGCAAGTCTCTCCGACCTTCACAAAAAAAGTTATTCAAGAATATCTCCTCAGATTTGGGGGAATTTCGTCGGTCGACCTCTTTCGAAGGTCGTACAAGCTCGGGGATGGTACCAATCGATCCGCAGGACCCAAATTAGTCCAGATGCAACCACTTTCCAAGTCTCTCCGACCTTCACAAAAAAAGTTATTCAAGAATATCTCTTTCTCCTATGTGCTTTCATCCCTAACCCTAACCCTAACCCTTCCGAAAGTCGGAGAAGCTCAAGGATGGTACCGATCGATGCGCGCGACCCCATTTAGTGGGGGTAGAGCCTACTTGCAAGTCTCTCCGACCTTCACAAAAAAAGTTATTCAAGAATATCTCTTTCTCCTATGTGCTTTCATCCCTAACCCTAACCCTAACCCTTCCGAAAGTCGGAGAAGCTCAAGGATGGTACTGATCGATGCGCGCTACCCCATTTAGTGGGGGTAGAGCCTACTTGCAAGTCTCTCCGACCTTCACAAAAAAAGTTATTCAAGAATATCTCCTCAGATTTGGGGGAATTTCGTCGGTCGACCTCTTTCGAAGGTCGTACAAGCTCGGGGATGGTACCAATCGATCCGCAGGACCCAAATTAGTCCAGATGCAACCACTTTCCAAGTCTCTCCGACCTTCACAAAAAAAGTTATTCAAGAATATCTCTTTCTCCTATGTGCTTTCATCCCTAACCCTAACCCTAACCCTTCCAAAAGTCGGAGAAGCTCAAGGATGGTACCGATCGATGTGCGCAACCCCATTTAGTGGGGGTAGAGCCTACTTGCAAGTCTCTCCGACCTTCACAAAAAAAGTTATTCAAGAATATCTCTTTCTCCTATGTGCTTTCATCCCTAACCCTAACCCTAACCCTTCCGAAAGTCGGAGAAGCTCAAGGATGGTACCGATCGATGCGCGCTACCCCATTTAGTGGGGGTAGAGCCTACTTGCAAGTCTCTCCGACCTTCACAAAAAAAGTTATTCAAGAATATCTCCTCAGATTTGGGGGAATTTCGTCGGTCGACCTCTTTCGAAGGTCGTACAAGCTCGGGGATGGTACCAATCGATCCGCAGGACCCAAATTAGTCCAGATGCAACCACTTTCCAAGTCTCTCCGACCTTCACAAAAAAAGTTATTCAAGAATATCTCTTTCTCCTATGTGCTTTCATCCCTAACCCTAACCCTAACCCTTCCGAAAGTCGGAGAAGCTCAAGGATGGTACCGATCGATGCGCGCAACCCCATTTAGTGGGGGTAGAGCCTACTTGCAAGTCTCTCCGACCTTCACAAAAAAAGTTATTCAAGAATATCTCTTTCTCCTATGTGCTTTCATCCCTAACCCTAACCCTAACCCTTCCGAAAGTCGGAAAAGCTCAAGGATGGTACCGATCGATGCGCGCTACCCCATTTAGTGGGGGTAGAGCCTACTTGCAAGTCTCTCCGACCTTCACAAAAAAAGTTATTCAAGAATATCTCTTTCTCCTATGTGCTTTCATCCCTAACCCTAACCCTAACCCTTCCGAAAGTCGGAGAAGGTCAAGGATGGTACCGATCGATGCGCGCAACCCCATTTAGTGGGGGTAGAGCCTACTTGCAAGTCTCTCCGACCTTCACAAAAAAAGTTATTCAAGAATATCTCCTCAGATTTGGGGGAATTTCGTCGGTCGACCTCTTTCGAAGGTCGTACAAGCTCGGGGATGGTACCAATCGATCCGCAGGACCCAAATTAGTCCAGATGCAACCACTTTCCAAGTCTCTCCGACCTTCACAAAAAAAGTTATTCAAGAATATCTCTTTCTCCTATGTGCTTTCATCCCTAACCCTAACCCTAACCCTTCCGAAAGTCGGAGAAGCTCAAGGATGGTACCGATCGATGCGCGCGACCCCATTTAGTGGGGGTAGAGCCTACTTGCAAGTCTCTCCGACCTTCAC
The DNA here is from genome assembly GCF_963576545.1 of Limanda limanda. Lineage (NCBI taxonomy): Eukaryota > Metazoa > Chordata > Actinopteri > Pleuronectiformes > Pleuronectidae > Limanda > Limanda limanda. The sequence goes on along the minus strand of NW_026870676.1, from coordinate 276,046 downwards.
AAAAAAAGTTATTCAAGAATATCTCCTCAGATTTGGGGGAATTTCGTCGGTCGACCTCTTTCGAAGGTCGTACAAGCTCGGGGATGGTACCAATCGATCCGCAGGACCCAAATTAGTCCAGATGCAACCACTTTCCAAGTCTCTCCGACCTTCACAAAAAAAGTTATTCAAGAATATCTCTTTCTCCTATGTGCTTTCATCCCTAACCCTAACCCTAACCCTTCCAAAAGTCGGAGAAGCTCAAGGATGGTACCGATCGATGCGCGCGACCCCATTTAGTGGGGGTAGAGCCTACTTGCAAGTCTCTCCGACCTTCACAAAAAAAGTTATTCAAGAATATCTCTTTCTCCTATGTGCTTTCATCCCTAACCCTAACCCTAACCCTTCCGAAAGTCGGAGAAGCTCAAAGATGGTACCGATCGATGCGCGCTACCCCATTTAGTGGGGGTAGAGCCTACTTGCAAGTCTCTCCGACCTTCACAAAAAAAGTTATTCAAGAATATCTCCTCAGATTTGGGGGAATTTCGTCGGTCGACCTCTTTCGAAGGTCGTACAAGCTCGGGGATGGTACCAATCGATCCGCAGGACCCAAATTAGTCCAGATGCAACCACTTTCCAAGTCTCTCCGACCTTCACAAAAAAAGTTATTCAAGAATATCTCTTTCTCCTATGTGCTTTCATCCCTAACCCTAACCCTAACCCTTCCGAAAGTCGGAGAAGCTCAAGGATGGTACCGATCGATGCGCGCAACCCCATTTAGTGGGGGTAGAGCCTACTTGCAAGTCTCTCCGACCTTCACAAAAAACGTTATTCAAGAATATCTCTTTCTCCTATGTGCTTTCATCCCTAACCCTAACCCTAACCCTTCCGAAAGTCGGAGAAGCTCAAGGATGGTACCGATCGATGCGCGCTACCCCATTTAGTGGGGGTAGAGCCTACTTGCAAGTCTCTCCGACCTTCACAAAAAAAGTTATTCAAGAATATCTCCTCAGATTTGGGGGAATTTCGTCGGTCGACCTCTTTCGAAGGTCGTACAAGCTCGGGGATGGTACCAATCGATCCGCAGGACCCAAATTAGTCCAGATGCAACCACTTTCCAAGTCTCTCCGACCTTCACAAAAAAAGTTATTCAAGAATATCTCTTTCTCCTATGTGCTTTCATCCCTAACCCTAACCCTAACCCTTCCGAAAGTCGGAGAAGCTCAAGGATGGTACCGATCGATGCGCGCAACCCCATTTAGTGGGGGTAGAGCCTACTTGCAAGTCTCTCCGACCTTCACAAAAAAAGTTATTCAAGAATATCTCTTTCTCCTATGTGCTTTCATCCCTAACCCTAACCCTAACCCTTCCGAAAGTCGGAGAAGCTCAAGGATGGTACCGATCGATGCGCGCTACCCCATTTAGTGGGGGTAGAGCCTACTTGCAAGTCTCTCCGACCTTCACAAAAAAAGTTATTCAAGAATATCTCTTTCTCCTATGTGCTTTCATCCCTAACCCTAACCCTAACCCTTCCGAAAGTCGGAGAAGGTCAAGGATGGTACCGATCGATGCGCGCAACCCCATTTAGTGGGGGTAGAGCCTACTTGCAAGTCTTTCCGACCTTCACAAAAAAAGTTATTCAAGAATATCTCCTCAGATTTGGGGGAATTTCGTCGGTCGACCTCTTTCAAAGGTCGTACAAGCTCGGGGATGGTACCAATCGATCCGCAGGACCCAAATTAGTCCAGATGCAACCACTTTCCAAGTCTCTCCGACCTTCACAAAAAAAGTTATTCAAGAATATCTCTTTCTCCTATGTGCTTTCATCCCTAACCCTAACCCTAACCCTTCCGAAAGTCGGAGAAGCTCAAGGATGGTACCGATCGATGTGCGCGACCCCATTTAGTGGGGGTAGAGCCTACTTGCAAGTCTCTCCGACCTTCACAAAAAAAGTTATTCAAGAATATCTCTTTCTCCTATGTGCTTTCATCCCTAACCCTAACCCTAACCCTTCCGAAAGTCGGAGAAGCTCAAGGATGGTACCGATCGATGCGCGCTACCCCATTTAGTGGGGGTAGAGCCTACTTGCAAGTCTCTCCGACCTTCACAAAAAAAGTTATTCAAGAATATCTCCTCAGATTTGGGGGAATTTCGTCGGTCGACCTCTTTCGAAGGTCGTACAAGCTCGGGGATGGTACCAATCGATCCGCAGGACCCAAATTAGTCCAGATGCAACCACTTTCCAAGTCTCTCCGACCTTCACAAAAAAAGTTATTCAAGAATATCTCTTTCTCCTATGTGCTTTCATCCCTAACCCTAACCCTAACCCTTCCAAAAGTCGGAGAAGCTCAAGGATGGTACCGATCGATGCGCGCGACCCCATTTAGTGGGGGTAGAGCCTACTTGCAAGTCTCTCCGACCTTCACAAAAAAAGTTATTCAAGAATATCTCTTTATCCTATGTGCTTTCATCCCTAACCCTAACCCTAACCCTTCCGAAAGTCGGAGAAGCTCAAGGATGGTACCGATCGATGCGCGCTACCCCATTTAGTGGGGGTAGAGCCTACTTGCAAGTCTCTCCGACCTTCACAAAAAAAGTTATTCAAGAATATCTCCTCAGATTTGGGGGAATTTCGTCGCTCGACCTCTTTCGAAGGTCGTACAAGCTCGGGGATGGTACCAATCGATCCGCAGGACCCAAATTAGTCCAGATGCAACCACTTTCCAAGTCTCTCCGACCTTCACAAAAAAAGTTATTCAAGAATATCTCTTTCTCCTATGTGCTTTCATCCCTAACCCTAACCCTAACCCTTCCGAAAGTCGGAGAAGCTCAAGGATGGTACCGATCGATGGGCGCTACCCCATTTAGTGGGGGTAGAGCCTACTTGCAAGTCTCTCCGACCTTCACAAAAAAAGTTATTCAAGAATATCTCTTTCTCCTATGTGCTTTCATCCCTAACCCTAACCCTAACCCTTCCGAAAGTCGGAGAAGGTCAAGGATGGTACCGATCGATGCGCGCAACCCCATTTAGTGGGGGTAGAGCCTACTTGCAAGTCTTTCCGACCTTCACAAAAAAAGTTATTCAAGAATATCTCCTCAGATTTGGGGGAATTTCGTCGGTCGACCTCTTTCGAAGGTCGTACAAGCTCGGGGATGGTACCAATCGATCCGCAGGACCCAAATTAGTCCAGATGCAACCACTTTCCAAGTCTCTCCGACCTTCACAAAAAAAGTTATTCAAGAATATCTCTTTCTCCTATGTGCTTTCATCCCTAACCCTAACCCTAACCCTTCCGAAAGTCGGAGAAGCTCAAGGATGGTACCGATCGATGCGCGCGACCCCATTTAGTGGGGGTAGAGCCTACTTGCAAGTCTCTCCGACCTTCACAAAAAAAGTTATTCAAGAATATCTCTTTCTCCTATGTGCTTTCATCCCTAACCCTAACCCTAACCCTTCCGAAAGTCGGAGAAGCTCAAGGATGGTACCGATCGATGCGCGCTACCCCATTTAGTGGGGGTAGAGCCTACTTGCAAGTCTCTCCGACCTTCACAAAAAAAGTTATTCAAGAATATCTCCTCAGATTTGGGGGAATTTCGTCGGTCGACCTCTTTCGAAGGTCGTACAAGCTCGGGGATGGTACCAATCGATCTGCAGGACCCAAATTAGTCCAGATGCAACCACTTTCCAAGTCTCTCCGACCTTCACAAAAAAAGTTATTCAAGAATATCTCTTTCTCCTATGTGCTTTCATCCCTAACCCTAACCCTAACCCTTCCGAAAGTCGGAGAAGCTCAAGGATGGTACCGATCGATGCGCGCGACCCCATTTAGTGGGGGTAGAGCCTACTTGCAAGTCTCTCCGACCTTCACAAAAAAAGTTATTCAAGAATATCTCTTTCTCCTATGTGCTTTCATCCCTAACCCTAACCCTAACCCTTCCGAAAGTCGGAGAAGCTCAAGGATGGTACCGATCGATGCGCGCTACCCCATTTAGTGGGGGTAGAGCCTACTTGCAAGTCTCTCCGACCTTCACAAAAAAAGTTATTCAAGAATATCTCTTTCTCCTATGTGCTTTCATCCCTAACCCTAACCCTAACCCTTCCGAAAGTCGGAGAAGGTCAAGGATGGTACCGATCGATGCGCGCAACCCCATTTAGTGGGGGTAGAGCCTACTTGCAAGTCTTTCCGACCTTCACAAAAAAAGTTATTCAAGAATATCTCCTCAGATTTGGGGGAATTTCGTCGGTCGACCTCTTTCAAAGGTCGTACAAGCTCGGGGATGGTACCAATCGATCCGCAGGACCCAAATTAGTCCAGATGCAACCACTTTCCAAGTCTCTCCGACCTTCACAAAAAAAGTTATTCAAGAATATCTCTTTCTCCTATGTGCTTTCATCCCTAACCCTAACCCTAACCCTTCCGAAAGTCGGAGAAGCTCAAGGATGGTACCGATCGATGTGCGCGACCCCATTTAGTGGGGGTAGAGCCTACTTGCAAGTCTCTCCGACCTTCACAAAAAAAGTTATTCAAGAATATCTCTTTCTCCTATGTGCTTTCATCCCTAACCCTAACCCTAACCCTTCCGAAAGTCGGAGAAGCTCAAGGATGGTACCGATCGATGCGCGCTACCCCATTTAGTGGGGGTAGAGCCTACTTGCAAGTCTCTCCGACCTTCACAAAAAAAGTTATTCAAGAATATCTCCTCAGATTTGGGGGAATTTCGTCGGTCGACCTCTTTCGAAGGTCGTACAAGCTCGGGGATGGTACCAATCGATCCGCAGGACCCAAATTAGTCCAGATGCAACCACTTTCCAAGTCTCTCCGACCTTCACAAAAAAAGTTATTCAAGAATATCTCTTTCTCCTATGTGCTTTCATCCCTAACCCTAACCCTAACCCTTCCAAAAGTCGGAGAAGCTCAAGGATGGTACCGATCGATGCGCGCGACCCCATTTAGTGGGGGTAGAGCCTACTTGCAAGTCTCTCCGACCTTCACAAAAAAAGTTATTCAAGAATATCTCTTTATCCTATGTGCTTTCATCCCTAACCCTAACCCTAACCCTTCCGAAAGTCGGAGAAGCTCAAGGATGGTACCGATCGATGCGCGCTACCCCATTTAGTGGGGGTAGAGCCTACTTGCAAGTCTCTCCGACCTTCACAAAAAAAGTTATTCAAGAATATCTCCTCAGATTTGGGGGAATTTCGTCGCTCGACCTCTTTCGAAGGTCGTACAAGCTCGGGGATGGTACCAATCGATCCGCAGGACCCAAATTAGTCCAGATGCAACCACTTTCCAAGTCTCTCCGACCTTCACAAAAAAAGTTATTCAAGAATATCTCTTTCTCCTATGTGCTTTCATCCCTAACCCTAACCCTAACCCTTCCGAAAGTCGGAGAAGCTCAAGGATGGTACCGATCGATGGGCGCTACCCCATTTAGTGGGGGTAGAGCCTACTTGCAAGTCTCTCCGACCTTCACAAAAAAAGTTATTCAAGAATATCTCTTTCTCCTATGTGCTTTCATCCCTAACCCTAACCCTAACCCTTCCGAAAGTCGGAGAAGGTCAAGGATGGTACCGATCGATGCGCGCAACCCCATTTAGTGGGGGTAGAGCCTACTTGCAAGTCTTTCCGACCTTCACAAAAAAAGTTATTCAAGAATATCTCCTCAGATTTGGGGGAATTTCGTCGGTCGACCTCTTTCGAAGGTCGTACAAGCTCGGGGATGGTACCAATCGATCCGCAGGACCCAAATTAGTCCAGATGCAACCACTTTCCAAGTCTCTCCGACCTTCACAAAAAAAGTTATTCAAGAATATCTCTTTCTCCTATGTGCTTTCATCCCTAACCCTAACCCTAACCCTTCCGAAAGTCGGAGAAGCTCAAGGATGGTACCGATCGATGCGCGCGACCCCATTTAGTGGGGGTAGAGCCTACTTGCAAGTCTCTCCGACCTTCACAAAAAAAGTTATTCAAGAATATCTCTTTCTCCTATGTGCTTTCATCCCTAACCCTAACCCTAACCCTTCCGAAAGTCGGAGAAGCTCAAGGATGGTACCGATCGATGCGCGCTACCCCATTTAGTGGGGGTAGAGCCTACTTGCAAGTCTCTCCGACCTTCACAAAAAAAGTTATTCAAGAATATCTCCTCAGATTTGGGGGAATTTCGTCGGTCGACCTCTTTCGAAGGTCGTACAAGCTCGGGGATGGTACCAATCGATCTGCAGGACCCAAATTAGTCCAGATGCAACCACTTTCCAAGTCTCTCCGACCTTCACAAAAAAAGTTATTCAAGAATATCTCTTTCTCCTATGTGCTTTCATCCCTAACCCTAACCCTAACCCTTCCGAAAGTCGGAGAAGCTCAAGGATGGTACCGATCGATGCGCGCGACCCCATTTAGTGGGGGTAGAGCCTACTTGCAAGTCTCTCCGACCTTCACAAAAAAAGTTATTCAAGAATATCTCTTTCTCCTATGTGCTTTCATCCCTAACCCTAACCCTAACCCTTCCGAAAGTCGGAGAAGCTCAAGGATGGTACCGATCGATGCGCGCTACCCCATTTAGTGGGGGTAGAGCCTACTTGCAAGTCTCTCCGACCTTCACAAAAAAAGTTATTCAAGAATATCTCCTCAGATTTGGGGGAATTTCGTCGGTCGACCTCTTTCGAAGGTCGTACAAGCTCGGGGATGGTACCAATCGATCCGCAGGACCCAAATTAGTCCAGATGCAACCACTTTCCAAGTCTCTCCGACCTTCACAAAAAAAGTTATTCAAGAATATCTCTTTCTCCTATGTGCTTTCATCCCTAACCCTAACCCTAACCCTTCCAAAAGTCGGAGAAGCTCAAGGATGGTACCGATCGATGCGCGCGACCCCATTTAGTGGGGGTAGAGCCTACTTGCAAGTCTCTCCGACCTTCACAAAAAAAGTTATTCAAGAATATCTCTTTCTCCTATGTGCTTTCATCCCTAACCCTAACCCTAACCCTTCCGAAAGTCGGAGAAGCTCAAGGATGGTACCGATCGATGCGCGCTACCCCATTTAGTGGGGGTAGAGCCTACTTGCAAGTCTCTCCGACCTTCACAAAAAAAGTTATTCAAGAATATCTCCTCAGATTTGGGGGAATTTCGTCGGTCGACCTCTTTCGAAGGTCGTACAAGCTCGGGGATGGTACCAATCGATCCGCAGGACCCAAATTAGTCCAGATGCAACCACTTTCCAAGTCTCTCCGACCTTCACAAAAAAAGTTATTCAAGAATATCTCTTTCTCCTATGTGCTTTCATCCCTAACCCTAACCCTAACCCTTCCGAAAGTCGGAGAAGCTCAAGGATGGTACCGATCGATGCGCGCAACCCCATTTAGTGGGGGTAGAGCCTACTTGCAAGTCTCTCCGACCTTCACAAAAAAAGTTATTCAAGAATATCTCTTTCTCCTATGTGCTTTCATCCCTAACCCTAACCCTAACCCTTCCGAAAGTCGGAGAAGCTCAAGGATGGTACCGATCGATGCGCGCTACCCCATTTAGTGGGGGTAGAGCCTACTTGCAAGTCTCTCCGACCTTCACAAAAAAAGTTATTCAAGAATATCTCTTTCTCCTATGTGCTTTCATCCCTAACCCTAACCCTAACCCTTCCGAAAGTCGGAGAAGGTCAAGGATGGTACCGATCGATGCGCGCAACCCCATTTAGTGGGGGTAGAGCCTACTTGCAAGTCTTTCCGACCTTCACAAAAAAAGTTATTCAAGAATATCTCCTCAGATTTGGGGGAATTTCGTCGGTCGACCTCTTTCGAAGGTCGTACAAGCTCGGGGATGGTACCAATCGATCCGCAGGACCCAAATTAGTCCAGATGCAACCACTTTCCAAGTCTCTCCGACCTTCACAAAAAAAGTTATTCAAGAATATCTCTTTCTCCTATGTGCTTTCATCCCTAACCCTAACCCTAACCCTTCCGAAAGTCGGAGAAGCTCAAGGATGGTACCGATCGATGCGCGCGACCCCATTTAGTGGGGGTAGAGCCTACTTGCAAGTCTCTCCGACCTTCACAAAAAAAGTTATTCAAGAATATCTCTTTCTCCTATGTGCTTTCATCCCTAACCCTAACCCTAACCCTTCCGAAAGTCGGAGAAGCTCAAGGATGGTACCGATCGATGCGCGCTACCCCATTTAGTGGGGGTAGAGCCTACTTGCAAGTCTCTCCGACCTTCACAAAAAAAGTTATTCAAGAATATCTCCTCAGATTTGGGGGAATTTCGTCGGTCGACCTCTTTCGAAGGTCGTACAAGCTCGGGGATGGTACCAATCGATCCGCAGGACCCAAATTAGTCCAGATGCAACCACTTTCCAAGTCTCTCCGACCTTCACAAAAAAAGTTATTCAAGAATATCTCTTTCTCCTATGTGCTTTCATCCCTAACCCTAACCCTTCCGAAAGTCGGAGAAGCTCAAGGATGGTACCGATCGATGCGCGCAACCCCATTTAGTGGGGGTAAAGCCTACTTGCAAGTCTCTCCGACCTTCACAAAAAAAGTTATTCAAGAATATCTCTTTCTCCTATGTGCTTTCATCCCTAACCCTAACCCTAACCCTTCCGAAAGTCGGAGAAGCTCAAGGATGGTACCGATCGATGCGCGCAACCCCATTTAGTGGGGGTAGAGCCTACTTGCAAGTCTCTCCGACCTTCACAAAAAAAGTTATTCAAGAATATCTCTTTCTCCTATGTGCTTTCATCCCTAACCCTAACCCTAACCCTTCCGAAAGTCGGAGAAGCTCAAGGATGGTACCGATCGATGTGCGCTACCCCATTTAGTGGGGGTAGAGCCTACTTGCAAGTCTCTCCGACCTTCACAAAAAAAGTTATTCAAGAATATCTCCTCAGATTTGGGGGAATTTCGTCGGTCGACCTCTTCCGAAGGTCGTACAAGCTCGGGGATGGTACCAATCGATCCGCAGGACCCAAATTAGTCCAGATGCAACCACTTTCCAAGTCTCTCCGACCTTCACAAAAAAAGTTATTCAAGAATATCTCTTTCTCCTATGTGCTTTCATCCCTAACCCTAACCCTTCCGAAAGTCGGAGAAGCTCAAGGATGGTACCGATCGATGCGTGCAACCCCATTTAGTGGGGGTAGAGCCTACTTGCAAGTCTCTCCGACCTTCACAAAAAAAGTTATTCAAGAATATCTCTTTCTCCTATGTGCTTTCATCCCTAACCCTAACACTAACCCTTCCGAAAGTCGGAGAAGCTCAAGGATGGTACCGATCGATGCGCGCTACCCCATTTAGTGGGGGTAAAGCCTACTTGCAAGTCTCTCCGACCTTCACAAAAAAAGTTATTCAAGAATATCTCCTCAGATTTGGGGGAATTTCGTCGGTCGACCTCTTCCGAAGGTCGTACAAGCTCGGGGATGGTACCAATCGATCCGCAGGACCCAAATTAGTCCAGATGCAACCACTTTCCAAGTCTCTCCGACCTTCACAAAAAAAGTTATTCAAGAATATCTCTTTCTCCTATGTGCTTTCATCCCTAACCCTAACCCTTCCGAAAGTCGGAGAAGCTCAAAGATGGTACTGATCGATGCGCGCAACCCCATTTAGTGGGGGTAGAGCCTACTTGCAAGTCTCTCCGACCTTCACAAAAAAAGTTATTCAAGAATATCTCTTTCTCCTATGTGCTTTCATCCCTAACCCTAACCCTTCCGAAAGTCGGAGAAGCTCAAGGATGGTACCGATCGATGTGCGCTACCCCATTTAGTGGGGGTAGAGCCTACTTGCAAGTCTCTCCGACCTTCACAAAAAAAGTTATTCAAGAATATCTCCTCAGATTTGGGGGAATTTCGTCGGTCGACCTCTTTCGAAGGTCGTACAAGCTCGGGGATGGTACCAATCGATCCGCAGGACCCAAATTAGTCCAGATGCAACCACTTTCCAAGTCTCTCCGACCTTCACAAAAAAAGTTATTCAAGAATATCTCTTTCTCCTATGTGCTTTCATCCCTAACCCTAACCCTAACCCTTCCGAAAGTCGGAGAAGCTCAAGGATGGTACCGATCGATGCGCGCAACCCCATTTAGTGGGGGTAGAGCCTACTTGCAAGTCTCTCCGACCTTCACAAAAAAAGTTATTCAAGAATATCTCTTTCTCCTATGTGCTTTCATCCCTAACCCTAACCCTAACCCTTCCGAAAGTCGGAGAAGCTCAAGGATGGTACCGATCGATGCGCGCTACCCCATTTAGTGGGGGTAGAGCCTACTTGCAAGTCTCTCCGACCTTCACAAAAAAAGTTATTCAAGAATATCTCTTTCTCCTATGTGCTTTCATCCCTAACCCTAACCCTAACCCTTCCGAAAGTCGGAGAAGGTCAAGGATGGTACCGATCGATGCGCGCAACCCCATTTAGTGGGGGTAGAGCCTACTTGCAAGTCTTTCCGACCTTCACAAAAAAAGTTATTCAAGAATATCTCCTCAGATTTGGGGGAATTTCGTCGGTCGACCTCTTTCGAAGGTCGTACAAGCTCGGGGATGGTACCAATCGATCCGCAGGACCCAAATTAGTCCAGATGCAACCACTTTTCAAGTCTCTCCGACCTTCACAAAAAAAGTTATTCAAGAATATCTCTTTCTCCTATGTGCTTTCATCCCTAACCCTAACCCTAACCCTTCCGAAAGTCGGAGAAGCTCAAGGATGGTACCGATCGATGCGCGCAACCCCATTTAGTGGGGGTAGAGCCTACTTGCAAGTCTCTCCGACCTTCACAAAAAAAGTTATTCAAGAATATCTCTTTCTCCTATGTGCTTTCATCCCTAACCCTAACCCTAACCCTTCCGAAAGTCGGAGAAGCTCAAGGATGGTACCGATCGATGCGCGCTACCCCATTTAGTGGGGGTAGAGCCTACTTGCAAGTCTCTCCGACCTTCACAAAAAAAGTTATTCAAGAATATCTCCTCAGATTTGGGGGAATTTCGTCGGTCGACCTCTTTCGAAGGTCGTACAAGCTCGGGGATGGTACCAATCGATCCGCAGGACCCAAATTAGTCCAGATGCAACCACTTTCCAAGTCTCTCCGACCTTCACAAAAAAAGTTATTCAAGAATATCTCTTTCTCCTATGTGCTTTCATCCCTAACCCTAACCCTAACCCTTCCGAAAGTCGGAGAAGCTCAAGGATGGTACCGATCGATGCGCGCAACTCCATTTAGTGGGGGTAGAGCCTACTTGCAAGTCTCTCCGACCTTCACAAAAAAAGTTATTCAAGAATATCTCTTTCTCCTATGTGCTTTCATCCCTAACCCTAACCCTAACCCTTCCGAAAGTCGGAGAAGCTCAAGGATGGTACCGATCGATGCGCGCTACCCCATTTAGTGGGGGTAGAGCCTACTTGCAAGTCTCTCCGACCTTTACAAAAAAAGTTATTCAAGAATATCTCTTTCTCCTATGTGCTTTCATCCCTAACCCTAACCCTAACCCTTCCGAAAGTCGGAGAAGGTCAAGGATGGTACCGATCGATGCGCGCAACCCCATTTAGTGGGGGTAGAGCCTACTTGCAAGTCTTTCCGACCTTCACAAAAAAAGTTATTCAAGAATATCTCCTCAGATTTGGGGGAATTTCGTCGGTCGACCTCTTTCGAAGGTCGTACAAGCTCGGGGATGGTACCAATCGATCCGCAGGACCCAAATTAGTCCAGATGCAACCACTTTCCAAGTCTCTCCGACCTTCACAAAAAAAGTTATTCAAGAATATCTCTTTCTCCTATGTGCTTTCATCCCTAACCCTAACCCTAACCCTTCCGAAAGTCGGAGAAGCTCAAGGATGGTACCGATCGATGCGCGCAACCCCATTTAGTGGGGGTAGAGCCTACTTGCAAGTCTCTCCGACCTTCACAAAAAAAGTTATTCAAGAATATCTCTTTCTCCTATGTGCTTTCATCCCTAACCCTAACCCTAACCCTTCCGAAAGTCGGAGAAGGTCAAGGATGGTACCGATCGATGCGCGCAACCCCATTTAGTGGGAGTAGAGCCTACTTGCAAGTCTTTCCGACCTTCACAAAAAAAGTTATTCAAGAATATCTCCTCAGATTTGGGGGAATTTCGTCGGTCGACCTCTTTCGAAGGTCGTACAAGCTCGGGGATGGTACCAATCGATCCGCAGGACCCAAATTAGTCCAGATGCAACCACTTTCCAAGTCTCTCCGACCTTCACAAAAAAAGTTATTCAAGAATATCTCTTTCTCCTATGTGCTTTCATCCCTAACCCTAACCCTAACCCTTCCGAAAGTCGGAGAAGCTCAAGGATGGTACCGATCGATGCGCGCAACCCCATTTAGTGGGGGTAGAGCCTACTTGCAAGTCTCTCCGACCTTCACAAAAAAAGTTATTCAAGAATATCTCTTTCTCCTATGTGCTTTCATCCCTAACCCTAACCCTAACCCTTCCGAAAGTCGGAGAAGCTCAAGGATGGTACCGATCGATGCGCGCTACCCCATTTAGTGGGGGTAGAGCCTACTTGCAAGTCTCTCCGACCTTCACAAAAAAAGTTATTCAAGAATATCTCCTCAGATTTGGGGGAATTTCGTCGGTCGACCTCTTTCGAAGGTCGTACAAGCTCGGGGATGGTACCAATCGATCCGCAGGACCCAAATTAGTCCAGATGCAACCACTTTCCAAGTCTCTCCGACCTTCACAAAAAAAGTTATTCAAGAATATCTCTTTCTCCTATGTGCTTTCATCCCTAACCCTAACCCTAACCCTTCCGAAAGTCGGAGAAGCTCAAGGATGGTACCGATCGATGCGCGCAACCCCATTTAGTGGGGGTAAAGCCTACTTGCAAGTCTCTCCGACCTTCACAAAAAAAGTTATTCAAGAATATCTCTTTCTCCTATGTGCTTTCATCCCTAACCCTAACCCTAACCCTTCCGAAAGTCGGAGAAGCTCAAGGATGGTACCGATCGATGCGCGCTACCCCATTTAGTGGGGGTAGAGCCTACTTGCAAGTCTGTCCGACCTTCACAAAAAAAGTTATTCAAGAATATCTCCTCAGATTTGGGGGAATTTCGTCGGTCGACCTCTTCCGAAGGTCGTACAAGCTCGGGGATGGTACCAATCGATCTGCAGGACCCAAATTAGTCCAGATGCAACCACTTTCCAAGTCTCTCCGACCTTCACAAAAAAAGTTATTCAAGAATATCTCTTTCTCCTATGTGCTTTCATCCCTAACCCTAACCTTTCCGAAAGTCGGAGAAGCTCAAGGATGGTACCGATCGATGCGCGCAACCCCATTTAGTGGGGGTAGAGCCTACTTGCAAGTCTCTCCGACCTTCACAAAAAAAGTTATTCAAGAATATCTCTTTCTCCTATGTGCTTTCATCCCTAACCCTAACCCTAACCCTTCCGAAAGTCGGAGAAGCTCAAGGATGGTACCGATCGATGCGCGCTACCCCATTTAGTGGGGGTAGAGCCTACTTGCAAGTCTCTCCGACCTTCACAAAAAAAGTTATTCAAGAATATCTCCTCAGATTTGGGGGAATTTCGTCGGTCGACCTCTTTCGAAGGTCGTACAAGCTCGGGGATGGTACCAATCGATCCGCAGGACCCAAATTAGTCCAGATGCAACCACTTTCCAAGTCTCTCCGACCTTCACAAAAAAAGTTATTCAAGAATATCTCTTTCTCCTATGTGCTTTCATCCCTAACCCTAACCCTAACCCTTCCGAAAGTCGGAGAAGCTCAAGGATGGTACCGATCGATGCGCGCAACCCCATTTAGTGGGGGTAGAGCCTACTTGCAAGTCTCTCCGACCTTCACAAAAAAAGTTATTCAAGAATATCTCTTTCTCCTATGTGCTTTCATCCCTAACCCTAACCCTAACCCTTCCGAAAGTCGGAGAAGCTCAAGGATGGTACCGATCGATGAGCGCTACCCCATTTAGTGGGGGTAGAGCCTACTTGCAAGTCTCTCCGACCTTCACAAAAAAAGTTATTCAAGAATATCTCCTCAGATTTGGGGGAATTTCGTCGGTCGACCTCTTTCAAAGGTCGTACAAGCTCGGGGATGGTACCAATCGATCCGCAGGACCCAAATTAGTCCAGATGCAACCACTTTCCAAGTCTCTCCGACCTTCACAAAAAAAGTTATTCAAGAATATCTCTTTCTCCTATGTGCTTTCATCCCTAACCCTAACCCTTCCGAAAGTCGGAGAAGCTCAAGGATGGTACCGATCGATGCGCGCAACCCCATTTAGTGGGGGTAGAGCCTACTTGCAAGTCTCTCCGACCTTCACAAAAAAAGTTATTCAAGAATATCTCTTTCTCCTATGTGCTTTCATCCCTAACCCTAACACTAACCCTTCCGAAAGTCGGAGAAGCTCAAGGATGGTACCGATCGATGCGCGCTACCCCATTTAGTGGGGGTAGAGCCTACTTGCAAGTCTCTCTGACCTTCACAAAAAAAGTTATTCAAGAATATCTCCTCAGATTTGGGGGAATTTCGTCGGTCGACCTCTTCCGAAGGTCGTACAAGCTCGGGGATGGTACCAATCGATCCGCAGGACCCAAATTAGTCCAGATGCAACCACTTTCCAAGTCTCTCCGACCTTCACAAAAAAAGTTATTCAAGAATATCTCTTTCTCCTATGTGCTTTCATCCCTAACCCTAACCCTTCCGAAAGTCGGAGAAGCTCAAGGATGGTACCGATCGATGCGCGCAACCCCATTTAGTGGGGGTAGAGCCTACTTGCAAGTCTCTCCGACCTTCACAAAAAAAGTTATTCAAGAATATCTCTTTCTCCTATGTGCTTTCATCCCTAACCCTAACCCTAACCCTTCCGAAAGTCGGAGAAGCTCAAGGATGGTACCGATCGATGCGCGCTACCCCATTTAGTGGGGGTAGAGCCTACTTGCAAGTCTCTCCGACCTTCACAAAAAAAGTTATTCAAGAATATCTCCTCAGATTTGGGGGAATTTCGTCGGTCGACCTCTTCCGAAGGTCGTACAAGCTCGGGGATGGTACCAATCGATCCGCAGGACCCAAATTAGTCCAGATGCAACCACTTTCCAAGTCTCTCCGACCTTCACAAAAAAAGTTATTCAAGAATATCTCTTTCTCCTATGTGCTTTCATCCCTAACCCTAACCCTTCCGAAAGTCGGAGAAGCTCAAAGATGGTACCGATCGATGCGCGCAACCCCATTTAGTGGGGGTAGAGCCTACTTGCAAGTCTCTCCGACCTTCACAAAAAAAGTTATTCAAGAATATCTCTTTCTCCTATGTGCTTTCATCCCTAACCCTAACCCTTCCGAAAGTCGGAGAAGCTCAAGGATGGTACCGATCGATGCGCGCTACCCCATTTAGTGGGGGTAGAGCCTACTTGCAAGTCTCTCCGACCTTCACAAAAAAAGTTATTCAAGAATATCTCCTCAGATTTGGGGGAATTTCGTCGGTCGACCTCTTTCGAAGGTCGTACAAGCTCGGGGATGGTACCAATCGATCCGCAGGACCCAAATTAGTCCAGATGCAACCACTTTCCAAGTCTCTCCGACCTTCACAAAAAAAGTTATTCAAGAATATCTCTTTCTCCTATGTGCTTTCATCCCTAACCCTAACACTAACCCTTCCGAAAGTCGGAGAAGCTCAAGGATGGTACCGATCGATGCGCGCAACCCCGTTTAGTGGGGGTAAAGCCTACTTGCAAGTCTCTCCGACCTTCACAAAAAAAGTTATTCAAGAATATCTCTTTCTCCTATGTGCTTTCATCCCTAACCCTAACCCTAACCCTTCCGAAAGTCGGAGAAGCTCAAGGATGGTACCGATCGATGCGCGCTACCCCATTTAGTGGGGGTAGAGCCTACTTGCAAGTCTCTCCGACCTTCACAAAAAAAGTTATTCAAGAATATCTCCTCAGATTTGGGGGAATTTCGTCGGTCGACCTCTTCCGAAGGTCGTACAAGCTCGGGGATGGTACCAATCGATCTGCAGGACCCAAATTAGTCCAGATGCAACCACTTTCCAAGTCTCTCCGACCTTCACAAAAAAAGTTATTCAAGAATATCTCTTTCTCCTATGTGCTTTCATCCCTAACCCTAACCCTTCCGAAAGTCGGAGAAGCTCAAGGATGGTACCGATCGATGCGCGCAACCCCATTTAGTGGGGGTAGAGCCTACTTGCAAGTCTCTCCGACCTTCACAAAAAAAGTTATTCAAGAATATCTCTTTCTCCTATGTGCTTTCATCCCTAACCCTAACCCTAACCCTTCCGAAAGTCGGAGAAGCTCAAGGATGGTACCGATCGATGCGCGCTACCCCATTTAGTGGGGGTAGAGCCTACTTGCAAGTCTCTCCGACCTTCACAAAAAAAGTTATTCAAGAATATCTCCTCAGATTTGGGGGAATTTCGTCGGTCGACCTCTTTCGAAGGTCGTACAAGCTCGGGGATGGTACCAATCGATCCGCAGGACCCAAATTAGTCCAGATGCAACCACTTTCCAAGTCTCTCCGACCTTCACAAAAAAAGTTATTCAAGAATATCTCTTTCTCCTATGTGCTTTCATCCCTAACCCTAACCCTAACCCTTCCGAAAGTCGGAGAAGCTCAAGGATGGTACCGATCGATGCGCGCAACCCCATTTAGTGGGGGTAGAGCCTACTTGCAAGTCTCTCCGACCTTCACAAAAAAAGTTATTCAAGAATATCTCTTTCTCCTATGTGCTTTCATCCCTAACCCTAACCCTAACCCTTCCGAAAGTCGGAGAAGCTCAAGGATGGTACCGATCGATGAGCGCTACCCCATTTAGTGGGGGTAGAGCCTACTTGCAAGTCTCTCCGACCTTCACAAAAAAAGTTATTCAAGAATATCTCCTCAGATTTGGGGGAATTTCGTCGGTCGACCTCTTTCAAAGGTCGTACAAGCTCGGGGATGGTACCAATCGATCCGCAGGACCCAAATTAGTCCAGATGCAACCACTTTCCAAGTCTCTCCGACCTTCACAAAAAAAGTTATTCAAGAATATCTCTTTCTCCTATGTGCTTTCATCCCTAACCCTAACCCTTCCGAAAGTCGGAGAAGCTCAAGGATGGTACCGATCGATGCGCGCAACCCCATTTAGTGGGGGTAGAGCCTACTTGCAAGTCTCTCCGACCTTCACAAAAAAAGTTATTCAAGAATATCTCTTTCTCCTATGTGCTTTCATCCCTAACCCTAACACTAACCCTTCCGAAAGTCGGAGAAGCTCAAGGATGGTACCGATCGATGCGCGCTACCCCATTTAGTGGGGGTAGAGCCTACTTGCAAGTCTCTCTGACCTTCACAAAAAAAGTTATTCAAGAATATCTCCTCAGATTTGGGGGAATTTCGTCGGTCGACCTCTTCCGAAGGTCGTACAAGCTCGGGGATGGTACCAATCGATCCGCAGGACCCAAATTAGTCCAGATGCAACCACTTTCCAAGTCTCTCCGACCTTCACAAAAAAAGTTATTCAAGAATATCTCTTTCTCCTATGTGCTTTCATCCCTAACCCTAACCCTTCCGAAAGTCGGAGAAGCTCAAGGATGGTACCGATCGATGCGCGCAACCCCATTTAGTGGGGGTAGAGCCTACTTGCAAGTCTCTCCGACCTTCACAAAAAAAGTTATTCAAGAATATCTCTTTCTCCTTTGTGCTTTCATCCCTAACCCTAACCCTAACCCTTCCGAAAGTCGGAGAAGCTCAAGGATGGTACCGATCGATGCGCGCTACCCCATTTAGTGGGGGTAGAGCCTACTTGCAAGTCTCTCCGACCTTCACAAAAAAAGTTATTCAAGAATATCTCCTCAGATTTGGGGGAATTTCGTCGGTCGACCTCTTCCGAAGGTCTTACAAGCTCGGGGATGGTACCAATCGATCCGCAGGACCCAAATTAGTCCAGATGCAACCACTTTCCAAGTCTCTCCGACCTTCACAAAAAAAGTTATTCAAGAATATCTCTTTCTCCTATGTGCTTTCATCCCTAACCCTAACCCTTCCGAAAGTCGGAGAAGCTCAAGGATGGTACCGATCGATGCGCGCAACCCCATTTAGTGGGGGTAGAGCCTACTTGCAAGTCTCTCCGACCTTCACAAAAAAAGTTATTCAAGAATATCTCTTTCTCCTATGTGCTTTCATCCCTAACCCTAACCCTAACCCTTCCGAAAGTCGGAGAAGCTCAAGGATGGTACCGATCGATGCGCGCTACCCCATTTAGTGGGGGTAGAGCCTACTTGCAAGTCTCTCCGACCTTCACAAAAAAAGTTATTCAAGAATATCTCCTCAGATTTGGGGGAATTTCGTCGGTCGACCTCTTTCGAAGGTCGTACAAGCTCGGGGATGGTACCAATCGATCCGCAGGACCCAAATTAGTCCAGATGCAACCACTTTCCAAGTCTCTCCGACCTTCACAAAAAAAGTTATTCAAGAATATCTCTTTCTCCTATGTGCTTTCATCCCTAACCCTAACCCTAACCCTTCCGAAAGTCGGAGAAGCTCAAGGATGGTACTGATCGATGCGCGCAACCCCATTTAGTGGGGGTAGAGCCTACTTGCAAGTCTCTCCGACCTTCACAAAAAAAGTTATTCAAGAATATCTCTTTCTCCTATGTGCTTTCATCCCTAACCCTAACCCTAACCCTTCCGAAAGTCGGAGAAGCTCAAGGATGGTACCGATCGATGCGCGCTACCCCATTTAGTGGGGGTAGAGCCTACTTGCAAGTCTCTCCGACCTTCACAAAAAAAGTTATTCAAGAATATCTCTTTCTCCTATGTGCTTTCATCCCTAACCCTAACCCTAACCCTTCCGAAAGTCGGAGAAGGTCAAGGATGGTACCGATCGATGCGTGCAACCCCATTTAGTGGGGGTAGAGCCTACTTGCAAGTCTTTCCGACCTTCACAAAAAAAGTTATTCAAGAATATCTCCTCAGATTTGGGGGAATTTCGTCGGTCGACCTCTTTCGAAGGTCGTACAAGCTCGGGGATGGTACCAATCGATCCGCAGGACCCAAATTAGTCCAGATGCAACCACTTTCCAAGTCTCTCCGACCTTCACAAAAAAAGTTATTCAAGAATATCTCTTTCTCCTATGTGCTTTCATCCCTAACCCTAACCCTTCCGAAAGTCGGAGAAGCTCAAGGATGGTACCGATCGATGCGCGCAACCCCATTTAGTGGGGGTAGAGCCTACTTGCAAGTCTCTCCGACCTTCACAAAAAAAGTTATTCAAGAATATCTCTTTCTCCTATGTGCTTTCATCCCTAACCCTAACCCTAACCCTTCCGAAAGTCGGAGAAGCTCAAGGATGGTACCGATCGATGTGCGCTACCCCATTTAGTGGGGGTAGAGCCTACTTGCAAGTCTCTCCGACCTTCACAAAAAAAGTTATTCAAGAATATCTCCTCAGATTTGGGGGAATTTCGTCGGTCGACCTCTTTCGAAGGTCGTACAAGCTCGGGGATGGTACCAATCGATCTGCAGGACCCAAATTAGTCCAGATGCAACCACTTTCCAAGTCTCTCCGACCTTCACAAAAAAAGTTATTCAAGAATATCTCTTTCTCCTATGTGCTTTCATCCCTAACCCTAACCCTAACCCTTCCGAAAGTCGGAGAAGCTCAAGGATGGTACTGATCGATGCGCGCAACCCCATTTAGTGGGGGTAGAGCCTACTTGCAAGTCTCTCCGACCTTCACAAAAAAAGTTATTCAAGAATATCTCTTTCTCCTATGTGCTTTCATCCCTAACCCTAACCCTAACCCTTCCGAAAGTCGGAGAAGCTCAAGGATGGTACCGATCGATGAGCGCTACCCCATTTAGTGGGGGTAGAGCCTACTTGCAAGTCTCTCCGACCTTCACAAAAAAAGTTATTCAAGAATATCTCCTCAGATTTGGGGGAATTTCGTCGGTCGACCTCTTTCAAAGGTCGTACAAGCTCGGGGATGGTACCAATCGATCCGCAGGACCCAAATTAGTCCAGATGCAACCACTTTCCAAGTCTCTCCGACCTTCACAAAAAAAGTTATTCAAGAATATCTCTTTCTCCTATGTGCTTTCATCCCTAACCCTAACCCTTCCGAAAGTCGGAGAAGCTCAAGGATGGTACCGATCGATGCGCGCAACCCCATTTAGTGGGGGTAGAGCCTACTTGCAAGTCTCTCCGACCTTCACAAAAAAAGTTATTCAAGAATATCTCTTTCTCCTATGTGCTTTCATCCCTAACCCTAACACTAACCCTTCCGAAAGTCGGAGAAGCTCAAGGATGGTACCGATCGATGCGCGTTACCCCATTTAGTGGGGGTAGAGCCTACTTGCAAGTCTCTCTGACCTTCACAAAAAAAGTTATTCAAGAATATCTCCTCAGATTTGGGGGAATTTCGTCGGTCGACCTCTTCCGAAGGTCGTACAAGCTCGGGGATGGTACCAATCGATCCGCAGGACCCAAATTAGTCCAGATGCAACCACTTTCCAAGTCTCTCCGACCTTCACAAAAAAAGTTATTCAAGAATATCTCTTTCTCCTATGTGCTTTCATCCCTAACCCTAACCCTTCCGAAAGTCGGAGAAGCTCAAGGATGGTACTGATCGATGCGCGCAACCCCATTTAGTGGGGGTAGAGCCTACTTGCAAGTCTCTCCGACCTTCACAAAAAAAGTTATTCAAGAATATCTCTTTCTCCTATGTGCTTTCATCCCTAACCCTAACCCTAACCCTTCCGAAAGTCGGAGAAGCTCAAGGATGGTACCGATCGATGCGCGCTACCCCATTTAGTGGGGGTAGAGCCTACTTGCAAGTCTCTCCGACCTTCACAAAAAAAGTTATTCAAGAATATCTCCTCAGATTTGGGGGAATTTCGTCGGTCGACCTCTTCCGAAGGTCGTACAAGCTCGGGGATGGTACCAATCGATCCGCAGGACCCAAATTAGTCCAGATGCAACCACTTTCCAAGTCTCTCCGACCTTCACAAAAAAAGTTATTCAAGAATATCTCTTTCTCCTATGTGCTTTCATCCCTAACCCTAACCCTTCCGAAAGTCGGAGAAGCTCAAGGATGGTACCGATCGATGCGCGCAACCCCATTTAGTGGGGGTAGAGCCTACTTGCAAGTCTCTCCGACCTTCACAAAAAAAGTTATTCAAGAATATCTCTTTCTCCTATGTGCTTTCATCCCTAACCCTAACCCTAACCCTTCCGAAAGTCGGAGAAGCTCAAGGATGGTACCGATCGATGCGCGCTACCACATTTAGTGGGGGTAGAGCCTACTTGCAAGTCTCTCCGACCTTCACAAAAAAAGTTATTCAAGAATATCTCCTCAGATTTGGGGGAATTTCGTCGGTCGACCTCTTTCGAAGGTCGTACAAGCTCGGGGATGGTACCAATCGATCCGCAGGACCCAAATTAGTCCAGATGCAACCACTTTCCAAGTCTCTCCGACCTTCACAAAAAAAGTTATTCAAGAATATCTCTTTCTCCTATGTGCTTTCATCCCTAACCCTAACCCTAACCCTTCCGAAAGTCGGAGAAGCTCAAGGATGGTACTGATCGATGCGCGCAACCCCATTTAGTGGGGGTAGAGCCTACTTGCAAGTCTCTCCGACCTTCACAAAAAAAGTTATTCAAGAATATCTCTTTCTCCTATGTGCTTTCATCCCTAACCCTAACCCTAACCCTTCCGAAAGTCGGAGAAGCTCAAGGATGGTACCGATCGATGCGCGCTACCCCATTTAGTGGGGGTAGAGCCTACTTGCAAGTCTCTCCGACCTTCACAAAAAAAGTTATTCAAGAATATCTCTTTCTCCTATGTGCTTTCATCCCTAACCCTAACCCTAACCCTTCCGAAAGTCGGAGAAGGTCAAGGATGGTACCGATCGATGCGTGCAACCCCATTTAGTGGGGGTAGAGCCTACTTGCAAGTCTTTCCGACCTTCACAAAAAAAGTTATTCAAGAATATCTCCTCAGATTTGGGGGAATTTCGTCGGTCGACCTCTTTCGAAGGTCGTACAAGCTCGGGGATGGTACCAATCGATCCGCAGGACCCAAATTAGTCCAGATGCAACCACTTTCCAAGTCTCTCCGACCTTCACAAAAAAAGTTATTCAAGAATATCTCTTTCTCCTATGTGCTTTCATCCCTAACCCTAACCCTAACCCTTCCGAAAGTCGGAGAAGCTCAAGGATGGTACCGATCGATGCGCGCAACCCCATTTAGTGGGGGTAGAGCCTACTTGCAAGTCTCTCCGACCTTCACAAAAAAAGTTATTCAAGAATATCTCTTTCTCCTATGTGCTTTCATCCCTAACCCTAACCCTAACCCTTCCGAAAGTCGGAGAAGCTCAAGGATGGTACCGATCGATGCGCGCTACGCCATTTAGTGGGGGTAGGGCCTACTTGCAAGTCTCTCCGACCTTCACAAAAAAAGTTATTCAAGAATATCTCCTCAGATTTGGGGGAATTTCGTCGGTCGACCTCTTTCGAAGGTCGTACAAGCTCGGGGATGGTACCAATCGATCCGCAGGACCCAAATTAGTCCAGATGCAACCACTTTCCAAGTCTCTCCGACCTTCACAAAAAAAGTTATTCAAGAATATCTCTTTCTCCTATGTGCTTTCATCCCTAACCCTAACCCTAACCCTTCCGAAAGTCGGAGAAGCTCAAGGATGGTACCGATCGATGCGCGCAACCCCATTTAGTGGGGGTAGAGCCTACTTGCAAGTCTCTCCGACCTTCACAAAAAAAGTTATTCAAGAATATCTCCTCAGATTTGGGGGAATTTCGTCGGTCGACCTCTTCCGAAGGTCGTACAAGCTCGGGGATGGTACCAATCGATCCGCAGGACCCAAATTAGTCCAGATGCAACCACTTTCCAAGTCTCTCCGACCTTCACAAAAAAAGTTATTCAAGAATATCTCTTTCTCCTATGTGCTTTCATCCCTAACCCTAACCCTTCCGAAAGTCGGAGAAGCTCAAGGATGGTACCGATCGATGCGCGCAACCCCATTTAGTGGGGGTAGAGCCTACTTGCAAGTCTCTCCGACCTTCACAAAAAAAGTTATTCAAGAATATCTCTTTCTCCTATGTGCTTTCATCCCTAACCCTAACCCTAACCCTTCCGAAAGTCGGAGAAGCTCAAGGATGGTACCGATCGATGCGCGCTACCCCATTTAGTGGGGGTAGAGCCTACTTGCAAGTCTCTCCGACCTTCACAAAAAAAGTTATTCAAGAATATCTCCTCAGATTTGGGGGAATTTCGTCGGTCGACCTCTTCCGAAGGTCGTACAAGCTCGGGGATGGTACCAATCGATCCGCAGGACCCAAATTAGTCCAGATGCAACCACTTTCCAAGTCTCTCCGACCTTCACAAAAAAAGTTATTCAAGAATATCTCTTTCTCCTATGTGCTTTCATCCCTAACCCTAACCCTTCCGAAAGTCGGAGAAGCTCAAGGATGGTACCGATCGATGCGCGCAACCCCATTTAGTGGGGGTAGAGCCTACTTGCAAGTCTCTCCGACCTTCACAAAAAAAGTTATTCAAGAATATCTCTTTCTCCTATGTGCTTTCATCCCTAACCCTAACCCTAACCCTTCCGAAAGTCGGAGAAGCTCAAGGATGGTACCGATCGATGCGCGCTACCCCATTTAGTGGGGGTAGAGCCTACTTGCAAGTCTCTCCGACCTTCACAAAAAAAGTTATTCAAGAATATCTCCTCAGATTTGGGGGAATTTCGTCGGTCGACCTCTTTCGAAGGTCGTACAAGCTCGGGGATGGTACCAATCGATCCGCAGGACCCAAATTAGTCCAGATGCAACCACTTTCCAAGTCTCTCCGACCTTCACAAAAAAAGTTATTCAAGAATATCTCTTTCTCCTATGTGCTTTCATCCCTAACCCTAACCCTAACCCTTCCGAAAGTCGGAGAAGCTCAAGGATGGTACTGATCGATGCGCGCAACCCCATTTAGTGGGGGTAGAGCCTACTTGCAAGTCTCTCCGACCTTCACAAAAAAAGTTATTCAAGAATATCTCTTTCTCCTATGTGCTTTCATCCCTAACCCTAACCCTAACCCTTCCGAAAGTCGGAGAAGCTCAAGGATGGTACCGATCGATGCGCGCTACCCCATTTAGTGGGGGTAGAGCCTACTTGCAAGTCTCTCCGACCTTCACAAAAAAAGTTATTCAAGAATATCTCTTTCTCCTATGTGCTTTCATCCCTAACCCTAACCCTAACCCTTCCGAAAGTCGGAGAAGGTCAAGGATGGTACCGATCGATGCGTGCAACCCCATTTAGTGGGGGTAGAGCCTACTTGCAAGTCTTTCCGACCTTCACAAAAAAAGTTATTCAAGAATATCTCCTCAGATTTGGGGGAATTTCGTCGGTCGACCTCTTTCGAAGGTCGTACAAGCTCGGGGATGGTACCAATCGATCCGCAGGACCCAAATTAGTCCAGATGCAACCACTTTCCAAGTCTCTCCGACCTTCACAAAAAAAGTTATTCAAGAATATCTCTTTCTCCTATGTGCTTTCATCCCTAACCCTAACCCTAACCCTTCCGAAAGTCGGAGAAGCTCAAGGATGGTACCGATCGA
Source organism: Limanda limanda (assembly GCF_963576545.1). Lineage (NCBI taxonomy): Eukaryota > Metazoa > Chordata > Actinopteri > Pleuronectiformes > Pleuronectidae > Limanda > Limanda limanda. The sequence continues at coordinate 251,508 of NW_026870676.1, read as the reverse complement.
TGCGCGCAACCCCATTTAGTGGGGGTAGAGCCTACTTGCAAGTCTCTCCGACCTTCACAAAAAAAGTTATTCAAGAATATCTCTTTCTCCTATGTGCTTTCATCCCTAACCCTAACCCTAACCCTTCCGAAAGTCGGAGAAGCTCAAGGATGGTACCGATCGATGCGCGCTACCCCATTTAGTGGGGGTAGGGCCTACTTGCAAGTCTCTCCGACCTTCACAAAAAAAGTTATTCAAGAATATCTCCTCAGATTTGGGGGAATTTCGTCGGTCGACCTCTTTCGAAGGTCGTACAAGCTCGGGGATGGTACCAATCGATCCGCAGGACCCAAATTAGTCCAGATGCAACCACTTTCCAAGTCTCTCCGACCTTCACAAAAAAAGTTATTCAAGAATATCTCTTTCTCCTATGTGCTTTCATCCCTAACCCTAACCCTAACCCTTCCGAAAGTCGGAGAAGCTCAAGGATGGTACCGATCGATGCGCGCAACCCCATTTAGTGGGGGTAAAGCCTACTTGCAAGTCTCTCCGACCTTCACAAAAAAAGTTATTCAAGAATATCTCTTTCTCCTATGTGCTTTCATCCCTAACCCTAACCCTAACCCTTCCGAAAGTCGGAGAAGCTCAAGGATGGTACCGATCGATGTGCGCTACCCCATTTAGTGGGGGTAGAGCCTACTTGCAAGTCTCTCCGACCTTCACAAAAAAAGTTATTCAAGAATATCTCCTCAGATTTGGGGGAATTTCGTCGGTCGACCTCTTCCGAAGGTCGTACAAGCTCGGGGATGGTACCAATCGATCCGCAGGACCCAAATTAGTCCAGATGCAACCACTTTCCAAGTCTCTCCGACCTTCACAAAAAAAGTTATTCAAGAATATCTCTTTCTCCTATGTGCTTTCATCCCTAACCCTAACCCTTCCGAAAGTCGGAGAAGCTCAAGGATGGTACCGATCGATGCGCGCAACCCCATTTAGTGGGGGTAGAGCCTACTTGCAAGTCTCTCCGACCTTCACAAAAAAAGTTATTCAAGAATATCTCTTTCTCCTATGTGCTTTCATCCCTAACCCTAACCCTAACCCTTCCGAAAGTCGGAGAAGCTCAAGGATGGTACTGATCGATGCGCGCTACCCCATTTAGTGGGGGTAGAGCCTACTTGCAAGTCTCTCCGACCTTCACAAAAAAAGTTATTCAAGAATATCTCCTCAGATTTGGGGGAATTTCGTCGGTCGACCTCTTTCGAAGGTCGTACAAGCTCGGGGATGGTACCAATCGATCTGCAGGACCCAAATTAGTCCAGATGCAACCACTTTCCAAGTCTCTCCGACCTTCACAAAAAAAGTTATTCAAGAATATCTCTTTCTCCTATGTGCTTTCATCCCTAACCCTAACCCTAACCCTTCCGAAAGTCGGAGAAGCTCAAGGATGGTACCGATCGATGCGCGCAACCCCATTTAGTGGGGGTAGAGCCTACTTGCAAGTCTCTCCGACCTTCACAAAAAAAGTTATTCAAGAATATCTCTTTCTCCTATGTGCTTTCATCCCTAACCCTAACCCTAACCCTTCCGAAAGTCGGAGAAGCTCAAGGATAGTACCGATCGATGCGCGCTACCCCATTTAGTGGGGGTAGAGCCTACTTGCAAGTCTCTCCGACCTTCACAAAAAAAGTTATTCAAGAATATCTCTTTCTCCTATGTGCTTTCATCCCTAACCCTAACCCTAACCCTTCCGAAAGTCGGAAAAGCTCAAGGATGGTACCGATCGATGCGCGCTACCCCATTTAGTGGGGGTAGAGCCTACTTGCAAGTCTCTCCGACCTTCACAAAAAAAGTTATTCAAGAATATCTCCTCAGATTTGGGGGAATTTCGTCGGTCGACCTCTTTCGAAGGTCGTACAAGCTCGGGGATGGTACCAATCGATCCGCAGGACCCAAATTAGTCCAGATGCAACCACTTTCCAAGTCTCTCCGACCTTCACAAAAAAAGTTATTCAAGAATATCTCTTTCTCCTATGTGCTTTCATCCCTAACCCTAACCCTAACCCTTCCAAAAGTCGGAGAAGCTCAAAGATGGTACCGATCGATGCGCGCAACCCCATTTAGTGGGGGTAGAGCCTACTTGCAAGTCTCTCCGACCTTCACAAAAAAAGTTATTCAAGAATATCTCTTTCTCCTATGTGCTTTCATCCCTAACCCTAACCCTAACCCTTCCGAAAGTCGGAGAAGCTCAAGGATGGTACCGATCGATGCGCGCTACCCCATTTAGTGGGGGTAGAGCCTACTTGCAAGTCTCTCCGACCTTCACAAAAAAAGTTATTCAAGAATATCTCCTCAGATTTGGGGGAATTTCGTCGGTCGACCTCTTTCGAAGGTCGTACAAGCTCGGGGATGGTACCAATCGATCCGCAGGACCCAAATTAGTCCAGATGCAACCACTTTCCAAGTCTCTCCGACCTTCACAAAAAAAGTTATTCAAGAATATCTCTTTCTCCTATGTGCTTTCATCCCTAACCCTAACCCTAACCCTTCCAAAAGTCGGAGAAGCTCAAAGATGGTACCGATCGATGCGCGCAACCCCATTTAGTGGGGGTAGAGCCTACTTGCAAGTCTCTCCGACCTTCACAAAAAAAGTTATTCAAGAATATCTCTTTCTCCTATGTGCTTTCATCCCTAACCCTAACCCTAACCCTTCCGAAAGTCGGAGAAGCTCAAGGATGGTACCGATCGATGCGCGCTACCCCATTTAGTGGGGGTAGAGCCTACTTGCAAGTCTCTCCGACCTTCACAAAAAAAGTTATTCAAGAATATCTCCTCAGATTTGGGGGAATTTCGTCGGTCGACCTCTTTCAAAGGTCGTACAAGCTCGGGGATGGTACCAATCGATCCGCAGGACCCAAATTAGTCCAGATGCAACCACTTTCCAAGTCTCTCCGACCTTCACAAAAAAAGTTATTCAAGAATATCTCTTTCTCCTATGTGCTTTCATCCCTAACCCTAACCCTAACCCTTCCGAAAGTCGGAGAAGCTCAAGGATGGTACCGATCGATGCGCGCAACCCCATTTAGTGGGGGTAAAGCCTACTTGCAAGTCTCTCCGACCTTCACAAAAAAAGTTATTCAAGAATATCTCTTTCTCCTATGTGCTTTCATCCCTAACCCTAACCCTAACCCTTCCGAAAGTCGGAGAAGCTCAAGGATGGTACCGATCGATGCGCGCTACCCCATTTAGTGGGGGTAGAGCCTACTTGCAAGTCTCTCCGACCTTCACAAAAAAAGTTATTCAAGAATATCTCCTCAGATTTGGGGGAATTTCGTCGGTCGACCTCTTCCGAAGGTCGTACAAGCTCGGGGATGGTACCAATCGATCCGCAGGACCCAAATTAGTCCAGATGCAACCACTTTCCAAGTCTCTCCGACCTTCACAAAAAAAGTTATTCAAGAATATCTCTTTCTCCTATGTGCTTTCATCCCTAACCCTAACCCTAACCCTTCCGAAAGTCGGAGAAGCTCAAGGATGGTACCGATCGATGCGCGCAACCCCATTTAGTGGGGGTAGAGCCTACTTGCAAGTCTCTCCGACCTTCACAAAAAAAGTTATTCAAGAATATCTCTTTCTCCTATGTGCTTTCATCCCTAACCCTAACCCTAACCCTTCCGAAAGTCGGAGAAGCTCAAAGATAGTACCGATCGATGCGCGCTACCCCATTTAGTGGGGGTAGAGCCTACTTGCAAGTCTCTCCGACCTTCACAAAAAAAGTTATTCAAGAATATCTCTTTCTCCTATGTGCTTTCATCCCTAACCCTAACCCTAACCCTTCCGAAAGTCGGAAAAGCTCAAGGATGGTACCGATCGATGCGCGCTACCCCATTTAGTGGGGGTAGAGCCTACTTGCAAGTCTCTCCGACCTTCACAAAAAAAGTTATTCAAGAATATCTCCTCAGATTTGGGGGAATTTCGTCGGTCGACCTCTTTCGAAGGTCGTACAAGCTCGGGGATGGTACCAATCGATCCGCAGGACCCAAATTAGTCCAGATGCAACCACTTTCCAAGTCTCTCCGACCTTCACAAAAAAAGTTATTCAAGAATATCTCTTTCTCCTATGTGCTTTCATCCCTAACCCTAACCCTAACCCTTCCAAAAGTCGGAGAAGCTCAAAGATGGTACCGATCGATGCGCGCAACCCCATTTAGTGGGGGTAGAGCCTACTTGCAAGTCTCTCCGACCTTCACAAAAAAAGTTATTCAAGAATATCTCTTTCTCCTATGTGCTTTCATCCCTAACCCTAACCCTAACCCTTCCGAAAGTCGGAGAAGCTCAAGGATGGTACCGATCGATGCGCGCTACCCCATTTAGTGGGGGTAGAGCCTACTTGCAAGTCTCTCCGACCTTCACAAAAAAAGTTATTCAAGAATATCTCCTCAGATTTGGGGGAATTTCGTCGGTCGACCTCTTTCGAAGGTCGTACAAGCTCGGGGATGGTACCAATCGATCCGCAGGACCCAAATTAGTCCAGATGCAACCACTTTCCAAGTCTCTCCGACCTTCACAAAAAAAGTTATTCAAGAATATCTCTTTCTCCTATGTGCTTTCATCCCTAACCCTAACCCTAACCCTTCCGAAAGTCGGAGAAGCTCAAGGATGGTACCGATCGATGCGCGCAACCCCATTTAGTGGGGGTAGAGCCTACTTGCAAGTCTCTCCGACCTTCACAAAAAAAGTTATTCAAGAATATCTCTTTCTCCTATGTGCTTTCATCCCTAACCCTAACCCTAACCCTTCCGAAAGTCGGAGAAGCTCAAGGATGGTACCGATCGATGCGCGCTACCCCATTTAGTGGGGGTAGAGCCTACTTGCAAGTCTCTCCGACCTTCACAAAAAAAGTTATTCAAGAATATCTCCTCAGATTTGGGGGAATTTCGTCGGTCGACCTCTTTCGAAGGTCGTACAAGCTCGGGGATGGTACCAATCGATCCGCAGGACCCAAATTAGTCCAGATGCAACCACTTTCCAAGTCTCTCCGACCTTCACAAAAAAAGTTATTCAAGAATATCTCTTTCTCCTATGTGCTTTCATCCCTAACCCTAACCCTAACCCTTCCGAAAGTCGGAGAAGCTCAAGGATGGTACCGATCGATGCGCGCAACCCCATTTAGTGGGGGTAAAGCCTACTTGCAAGTCTCTCCGACCTTCACAAAAAAAGTTATTCAAGAATATCTCTTTCTCCTATGTGCTTTCATCCCTAACCCTAACCCTAACCCTTCCGAAAGTCGGAGAAGCTCAAGGATGGTACCGATCGATGCGCGCTACCCCATTTAGTGGGGGTAGAGCCTACTTGCAAGTCTCTCCGACCTTCACAAAAAAAGTTATTCAAGAATATCTCCTCAGATTTGGGGGAATTTCGTCGGTCGACCTCTTCCGAAGGTCGTACAAGCTCGGGGATGGTACCAATCGATCCGCAGGACCCAAATTAGTCCAGATGCAACCACTTTCCAAGTCTCTCCGACCTTCACAAAAAAAGTTATTCAAGAATATCTCTTTCTCCTATGTGCTTTCATCCCTAACCCTAACCCTTCCGAAAGTCGGAGAAGCTCAAGGATGGTACCGATCGATGCGCGCAACCCCATTTAGTGGGGGTAGAGCCTACTTGCAAGTCTCTCCGACCTTCACAAAAAAAGTTATTCAAGAATATCTCTTTCTCCTATGTGCTTTCATCCCTAACCCTAACCCTAACCCTTCCGAAAGTCGGAGAAGCTCAAGGATGGTACCGATCGATGTGCGCTACCCCATTTAGTGGGGGTAGAGCCTACTTGCAAGTCTCTCCGACCTTCACAAAAAAAGTTATTCAAGAATATCTCCTCAGATTTGGGGGAATTTCGTCGGTCGACCTCTTTCGAAGGTCGTACAAGCTCGGGGATGGTACCAATCGATCCGCAGGACCCAAATTAGTCCAGATGCAACCACTTTCCAAGTCTCTCCGACCTTCACAAAAAAAGTTATTCAAGAATATCTCTTTCTCCTATGTGCTTTCATCCCTAACCCTAACCCTAACCCTTCCGAAAGTCGGAGAAGCTCAAGGATGGTACCGATCGATGCGCGCAACCCCATTTAGTGGGGGTAGAGCCTACTTGCAAGTCTCTCCGACCTTCACAAAAAAAGTTATTCAAGAATATCTCTTTCTCCTATGTGCTTTCATCCCTAACCCTAACCCTAACCCTTCCGAAAGTCGGAGAAGCTCAAGGATAGTACCGATCGATGCGCGCTACCCCATTTAGTGGGGGTAGAGCCTACTTGCAAGTCTCTCCGACCTTCACAAAAAAAGTTATTCAAGAATATCTCTTTCTCCTATGTGCTTTCATCCCTAACCCTAACCCTAACCCTTCCGAAAGTCGGAGAAGCTCAAGGATGGTACCGATCGATGCGCGCTACCCCATTTAGTGGGGGTAGAGCCTACTTGCAAGTCTCTCCGACCTTCACAAAAAAAGTTATTCAAGAATATCTCCTCAGATTTGGGGGAATTTCGTCGGTCGACCTCTTTCGAAGGTCGTACAAGCTCGGGGATGGTACCAATCGATCCGCAGGACCCAAATTAGTCCAGATGCAACCACTTTCCAAGTCTCTCCGACCTTCACAAAAAAAGTTATTCAAGAATATCTCTTTCTCCTATGTGCTTTCATCCCTAACCCTAACCCTTCCGAAAGTCGGAGAAGCTCAAGGATGGTACTGATCGATGCGCGCAACCCCATTTAGTGGGGGTAGAGCCTACTTGCAAGTCTCTCCGACCTTCACAAAAAAAGTTATTCAAGAATATCTCTTTCTCCTATGTGCTTTCATCCCTAACCCTAACCCTAACCCTTCCGAAAGTCGGAGAAGCTCAAGGATGGTACCGATCGATGTGCGCTACCCCATTTAGTGGGGGTAGAGCCTACTTGCAAGTCTCTCCGACCTTCACAAAAAAAGTTATTCAAGAATATCTCCTCAGATTTGGGGGAATTTCGTCGGTCGACCTCTTTCGAAGGTCGTACAAGCTCGGGGATGGTACCAATCGATCCGCAGGACCCAAATTAGTCCAGATGCAACCACTTTCCAAGTCTCTCCGACCTTCACAAAAAAAGTTATTCAAGAATATCTCTTTCTCCTATGTGCTTTCATCCCTAACCCTAACCCTAACCCTTCCGAAAGTCGGAGAAGCTCAAGGATGGTACCGATCGATGCGCGCAACCCCATTTAGTGGGGGTAGAGCCTACTTGCAAGTCTCTCCGACCTTCACAAAAAAAGTTATTCAAGAATATCTCTTTCTCCTATGTGCTTTCATCCCTAACCCTAACCCTAACCCTTCCGAAAGTCGGAGAAGCTCAAGGATGGTACCGATCGATGCGCGCTACCCCATTTAGTGGGGGTAGAGCCTACTTGCAAGTCTCTCCGACCTTCACAAAAAAAGTTATTCAAGAATATCTCTTTCTCCTATGTGCTTTCATCCCTAACCCTAACCCTAACCCTTCCGAAAGTCGGAGAAGGTCAAGGATGGTACCGATCGATGCGCGCAACCCCATTTAGTGGGGGTAGAGCCTACTTGCAAGTCTTTCCGACCTTCACAAAAAAAGTTATTCAAGAATATCTCCTCAGATTTGGGGGAATTTCGTCGGTCGACCTCTTTCGAAGGTCGTACAAGCTCGGGGATGGTACCAATCGATCCGCAGGACCCAAATTAGTCCAGATGCAACCACTTTCCAAGTCTCTCCGACCTTCACAAAAAAAGTTATTCAAGAATATCTCTTTCTCCTATGTGCTTTCATCCCTAACCCTAACCCTAACCCTTCCGAAAGTCGGAGAAGCTCAAGGATGGTACCGATCGATGCGCGCAACCCCATTTAGTGGGGGTAGAGCCTACTTGCAAGTCTCTCCGACCTTCACAAAAAAAGTTATTCAAGAATATCTCTTTCTCCTATGTGCTTTCATCCCTAACCCTAACCCTAACCCTTCCGAAAGTCGGAGAAGCTCAAGGATGGTACCGATCGATGCGCGCTACCCCATTTAGTGGGGGTAGAGCCTACTTGCAAGTCTCTCCGACCTTCACAAAAAAAGTTATTCAAGAATATCTCCTCAGATTTGGGGGAATTTCGTCGGTCGACCTCTTTCGAAGGTCGTACAAGCTCGGGGATGGTACCAATCGATCCGCAGGACCCAAATTAGTCCAGATGCAACCAATTTCCAAGTCTCTCCGACCTTCACAAAAAAAGTTATTCAAGAATATCTCTTTCTCCTATGTGCTTTCATCCCTAACCCTAACCCTAACCCTTCCGAAAGTCGGAGAAGCTCAAGGATGGTACCGATCGATGTGCGCAACCCCATTTAGTGGGGGTAGAGCCTACTTGCAAGTCTCTCCGACCTTCACAAAAAAAGTTATTCAAGAATATCTCTTTCTCCTATGTGCTTTCATCCCTAACCCTAACCCTTCCGAAAGTCGGAGAAGCTCAAGGATGGTACCGATCGATGCGCGCTACCCCATTTAGTGGGGGTAGAGCCTACTTGCAAGTCTCTCCGACCTTCACAAAAAAAGTTATTCAAGAATATCTCTTTCTCCTATGTGCTTTCATCCCTAACCCTAACCCTAACCCTTCCGAAAGTCGGAGAAGGTCAAGGATGGTACCGATCGATGCGCGCAACCCCATTTAGTGGGGGTAGAGCCTACTTGCAAGTCTTTCCGACCTTCACAAAAAAAGTTATTCAAGAATATCTCCTCAGATTTGGGGGAATTTCGTCGGTCGACCTCTTTCGAAGGTCGTACAAGCTCGGGGATGGTACCAATCGATCCGCAGGACCCAAATTAGTCCAGATGCAACCACTTTCCAAGTCTCTCCGACCTTCACAAAAAAAGTTATTCAAGAATATCTCTTTCTCCTATGTGCTTTCATCCCTAACCCTAACCCTAACCCTTCCGAAAGTCGGAGAAGCTCAAGGATGGTACCGATCGATGCGCGCAACCCCATTTAGTGGGGGTAGAGCCTACTTGCAAGTCTCTCCGACCTTCACAAAAAAAGTTATTCAAGAATATCTCTTTCTCCTATGTGCTTTCATCCCTAACCCTAACCCTAACCCTTCCGAAAGTCGGAGAAGCTCAAGGATGGTACCGATCGATGCGCGCTACCCCATTTAGTGGGGGTAGAGCCTACTTGCAAGTCTCTCCGACCTTCACAAAAAAAGTTATTCAAGAATATCTCCTCAGATTTGGGGGAATTTCGTCGGTCGACCTCTTTCGAAGGTCGTACAAGCTCGGGGATGGTACCAATCGATCTGCAGGACCCAAATTAGTCCAGATGCAACCAATTTCCAAGTCTCTCCGACCTTCACAAAAAAAGTTATTCAAGAATATCTCTTTCTCCTATGTGCTTTCATCCCTAACCCTAACCCTAACCCTTCCGAAAGTCGGAGAAGCTCAAGGATGGTACCGATCGATGTGCGCAACCCCATTTAGTGGGGGTAGAGCCTACTTGCAAGTCTCTCCGACCTTCACAAAAAAAGTTATTCAAGAATATCTCTTTCTCCTATGTGCTTTCATCCCTAACCCTAACCCTAACCCTTCCGAAAGTCGGAGAAGCTCAAGGATGGTACCGATCGATGCGCGCTACCCCATTTAGTGGGGGTAGAGCCTACTTGCAAGTCTCTCCGACCTTCACAAAAAAAGTTATTCAAGAATATCTCTTTCTCCTATGTGCTTTCATCCCTAACCCTAACCCTAACCCTTCCGAAAGTCGGAGAAGGTCAAGGATGGTACCGATCGATGCGCGCAACCCCATTTAGTGGGGGTAGAGCCTACTTGCAAGTCTTTCCGACCTTCACAAAAAAAGTTATTCAAGAATATCTCCTCAGATTTGGGGGAATTTCGTCGGTCGACCTCTTTCGAAGGTCGTACAAGCTCGGGGATGGTACCAATCGATCCGCAGGACCCAAATTAGTCCAGATGCAACCACTTTCCAAGTCTCTCCGACCTTCACAAAAAAAGTTATTCAAGAATATCTCTTTCTCCTATGTGCTTTCATCCCTAACCCTAACCCTTCCGAAAGTCGGAGAAGCTCAAGGATGGTACCGATCGATGCGCGCAACCCCATTTAGTGGGGGTAGAGCCTACTTGCAAGTCTCTCCGACCTTCACAAAAAAAGTTATTCAAGAATATCTCTTTCTCCTATGTGCTTTCATCCCTAACCCTAACCCTAACCCTTCCGAAAGTCGGAGAAGGTCAAGGATGGTACCGATCGATGAGCGCAACCCCATTCAGTGGGGGTAGAGCCTACTTGCAAGTCTTTCCGACCTTCACAAAAAAAGTTATTCAAGAATATCTCCTCAGATTTGGGGGAATTTCGTCGGTCGACCTCTTTCGAAGGTCGTACAAGCTCGGGGATGGTACCAATCGATCCGCAGGACCCAAATTAGTCCAGATGCAACCACTTTCCAAGTCTCTCCGACCTTCACAAAAAAAGTTATTCAAGAATATCTCTTTCTCCTATGTGCTTTCATCCCTAACCCTAACCCTAACCCTTCCGAAAGTCGGAGAAGCTCAAGGATGGTACCGATCGATGCGCGCAACCCCATTTAGTGGGGGTAGAGCCTACTTGCAAGTCTCTCCGACCTTCACAAAAAAAGTTATTCAAGAATATCTCTTTCTCCTATGTGCTTTCATCCCTAACCCTAACCCTAACCCTTCCGAAAGTCGGAGAAGCTCAAGGATGGTACCGATCGATGCGCGCTACCCCATTTAGTGGGGGTAGAGCCTACTTGCAAGTCTCTCCGACCTTCACAAAAAAAGTTATTCAAGAATATCTCCTCAGATTTGGGGGAATTTCGTCGGTCGACCTCTTTCGAAGGTCGTACAAGCTCGGGGATGGTACCAATCGATCCGCAGGACCCAAATTAGTCCAGATGCAACCACTTTCCAAGTCTCTCCGACCTTCACAAAAAAAGTTATTCAAGAATATCTCTTTCTCCTATGTGCTTTCATCCCTAACCCTAACACTAACCCTTCCGAAAGTCGGAGAAGCTCAAGGATGGTACCGATCGATGCGCGCAACCCCGTTTAGTGGGGGTAAAGCCTACTTGCAAGTCTCTCCGACCTTCACAAAAAAAGTTATTCAAGAATATCTCTTTCTCCTATGTGCTTTCATCCCTAACCCTAACCCTAACCCTTCCGAAAGTCGGAGAAGCTCAAGGATGGTACCGATCGATGCGCGCTACCCCATTTAGTGGGGGTAGAGCCTACTTGCAAGTCTCTCCGACCTTCACAAAAAAAGTTATTCAAGAATATCTCCTCAGATTTGGGGGAATTTCGTCGGTCGACCTCTTCCGAAGGTCGTACAAGCTCGGGGATGGTACCAATCGATCCGCAGGACCCAAATTAGTCCAGATGCAACCACTTTCCAAGTCTCTCCGACCTTCACAAAAAAAGTTATTCAAGAATATCTCTTTCTCCTATGTGCTTTCATCCCTAACCCTAACCCTAACCCTTCCGAAAGTCGGAGAAGCTCAAGGATGGTACTGATCGATGCGTGCAACCCCATTTAGTGGGGGTAGAGCCTACTTGCAAGTCTCTCCGACCTTCACAAAAAAAGTTATTCAAGAATATCTCTTTCTCCTATGTGCTTTCATCCCTAACCCTAACCCTAACCCTTCCGAAAGTCGGAGAAGGTCAAGGATGGTACCGATCGATGCGCGCAACCCCATTTAGTGGGGGTAGAGCCTACTTGCAAGTCTTTCCGACCTTCACAAAAAAAGTTATTCAAGAATATCTCCTCAGATTTGGGGGAATTTCGTCGGTCGACCTCTTTCGAAGGTCGTACAAGCTCGGGGATGGTACCAATCGATCCGCAGGACCCAAATTAGTCCAGATGCAACCACTTTCCAAGTCTCTCCGACCTTCACAAAAAAAGTTATTCAAGAATATCTCTTTCTCCTATGTGCTTTCATCCCTAACCCTAACCCTAACCCTTCCGAAAGTCGGAGAAGCTCAAGGATGGTACCGATCGATGCGCGCAAGCCCATTTAGTGGGGGTAGAGCCTACTTGCAAGTCTCTCCGACCTTCACAAAAAAAGTTATTCAAGAATATCTCTTTCTCCTATGTGCTTTCATCCCTAACCCTAACCCTAACCCTTCCGAAAGTCGGAGAAGCTCAAGGATGGTACCGATCGATGCGCGCTACCCCATTTAGTGGGGGTAGAGCCTACTTGCAAGTCTCTCCGACCTTCACAAAAAAAGTTATTCAAGAATATCTCCTCAGATTTGGGGGAATTTCGTCGGTCGACCTCTTTCGAAGGTCGTACAAGCTCGGGGATGGTACCAATCGATCCGCAGGACCCAAATTAGTCCAGATGCAACCACTTTCCAAGTCTCTCCGACCTTCACAAAAAAAGTTATTCAAGAATATCTCTTTCTCCTATGTGCTTTCATCCCTAACCCTAACACTAACCCTTCCGAAAGTCGGAGAAGCTCAAGGATGGTACCGATCGATGCGCGCAACCCCGTTTAGTGGGGGTAAAGCCTACTTGCAAGTCTCTCCGACCTTCACAAAAAAAGTTATTCAAGAATATCTCTTTCTCCTATGTGCTTTCATCCCTAACCCTAACCCTAACCCTTCCGAAAGTCGGAGAAGCTCAAGGATGGTACCGATCGATGCGCGCTACCCCATTTAGTGGGAGTAGAGCCTACTTGCAAGTCTCTCCGACCTTCACAAAAAAAGTTATTCAAGAATATCTCCTCAGATTTGGGGGAATTTCGTCGGTCGACCTCTTCCGAAGGTCGTACAAGCTCGGGGATGGTACCAATCGATCCGCAGGACCCAAATTAGTCCAGATGCAACCACTTTCCAAGTCTCTCCGACCTTCACAAAAAAAGTTATTCAAGAATATCTCTTTCTCCTATGTGCTTTCATCCCTAACCCTAACCCTAACCCTTCCGAAAGTCGGAGAAGCTCAAGGATGGTACTGATCGATGCGCGCTACCCCATTTAGTGGGGGTAGAGCCTACTTGCAAGTCTCTCCGACCTTCACAAAAAAAGTTATTCAAGAATATCTCCTCAGATTTGGGGGAATTTCGTCGGTCGACCTCTTCCGAAGGTCGTACAAGCTCGGGGATGGTACCAATCGATCTGCAGGACCCAAATTAGTCCAGATGCAACCACTTTCCAAGTCTCTCCGACCTTCACAAAAAAAGTTATTCAAGAATATCTCTTTCTCCTATGTGCTTTCATCCCTAACCCTAACCCTTCCGAAAGTCGGAGAAGCTCAAGGATGGTACCGATCGATGCGCGCAACCCCATTTAGTGGGGGTAGAGCCTACTTGCAAGTCTCTCCGACCTTCACAAAAAAAGTTATTCAAGAATATCTCTTTCTCCTATGTGCTTTCATCCCTAACCCTAACCCTAACCCTTCCGAAAGTCGGAGAAGCTCAAGGATGGTACCGATCGATGCGCGCTACCCCATTTAGTGGGGGTAGAGCCTACTTGCAAGTCTCTCCGACCTTCACAAAAAAAGTTATTCAAGAATATCTCCTCAGATTTGGGGGAATTTCGTCGGTCGACCTCTTTCGAAGGTCGTACAAGCTCGGGGATGGTACCAATCGATCCGCAGGACCCAAATTAGTCCAGATGCAACCACTTTCCAAGTCTCTCCGACCTTCACAAAAAAAGTTATTCAAGAATATCTCTTTCTCCTATGTGCTTTCATCCCTAACCCTAACCCTAACCCTTCCGAAAGTCGGAGAAGCTCAAGGATGGTACCGATCGATGCGCGCAACCCCATTTAGTGGGGGTAGAGCCTACTTGCAAGTCTCTCCGACCTTCACAAAAAAAGTTATTCAAGAATATCTCTTTCTCCTATGTGCTTTCATCCCTAACCCTAACCCTAACCCTTCCGAAAGTCGGAGAAGCTCAAGGATGGTACCGATCGATGCGCGCAACCCCATTTAGTGGGGGTAGAGCCTACTTGCAAGTCTCTCCGACCTTCACAAAAAAAGTTATTCAAGAATATCTCTTTCTCCTATGTGCTTTCATCCCTAACCCTAACCCTAACCCTTCCGAAAGTCGGAGAAGCTCAAGGATGGTACCGATCGATGCGCGCTACCCCATTTAGTGGGGGTAGAGCCTACTTGCAAGTCTCTCCGACCTTCACAAAAAAAGTTATTCAAGAATATCTCCTCAGATTTGGGGGAATTTCGTCGGTCGACCTCTTTCGAAGGTCGTACAAGCTCGGGGATGGTACCAATCGATCCGCAGGACCCAAATTAGTCCAGATGCAACCACTTTCCAAGTCTCTCCGACCTTCACAAAAAAAGTTATTCAAGAATATCTCTTTCTCCTATGTGCTTTCATCCCTAACCCTAACCCTAACCCTTCCGAAAGTCGGAGAAGCTCAAGGATAGTACCGATCGATGCGCGCAACCCCATTTAGTGGGGGTAGAGCCTACTTGCAAGTCTCTCCGACCTTCACAAAAAAAGTTATTCAAGAATATCTCTTTCTCCTATGTGCTTTCATCCCTAACCCTAACCCTAACCCTTCCGAAAGTCGGAGAAGCTCAAGGATGGTACCGATCGATGCGCGCTACCCCATTTAGTGGGGGTAGAGCCTACTTGCAAGTCTCTCCGACCTTCACAAAAAAAGTTATTCAAGAATATCTCTTTCTCCTATGTGCTTTCATCCCTAACCCTAACCCTAACCCTTCCGAAAGTCGGAGAAGGTCAAGGATGGTACCGATCGATGCGCGCAACCCCATTTAGTGGGGGTAGAGCCTACTTGCAAGTCTTTCCGACCTTCACAAAAAAAGTTATTCAAGAATATCTCCTCAGATTTGGGGGAATTTCGTCGGTCGACCTCTTTCGAAGGTCGTACAAGCTCGGGGATGGTACCAATCGATCCGCAGGACCCAAATTAGTCCAGATGCAACCACTTTCCAAGTCTCTCCGACCTTCACAAAAAAAGTTATTCAAGAATATCTCTTTCTCCTATGTGCTTTCATCCCTAACCCTAACCCTAACCCTTCCGAAAGTCGGAGAAGCTCAAGGATGGTACCGATCGATGCGCGCAACCCCATTTAGTGGGGGTAGAGCCTACTTGCAAGTCTCTCCGACCTTCACAAAAAAAGTTATTCAAGAATATCTCTTTCTCCTATGTGCTTTCATCCCTAACCCTAACCCTAACCCTTCCGAAAGTCGGAGAAGCTCAAGGATGGTACCGATCGATGCGCGCTACCCCATTTAGTGGGGGTAGAGCCTACTTGCAAGTCTCTCCGACCTTCACAAAAAAAGTTATTCAAGAATATCTCCTCAGATTTGGGGGAATTTCGTCGGTCGACCTCTTTCGAAGGTCGTACAAGCTCGGGGATGGTACCAATCGATCTGCAGGACCCAAATTAGTCCAGATGCAACCACTTTCCAAGTCTCTCCGACCTTCACAAAAAAAGTTATTCAAGAATATCTCTTTCTCCTATGTGCTTTCATCCCTAACCCTAACCCTAACCCTTCCGAAAGTCGGAGAAGCTCAAGGATGGTACCGATCGATGCGCGCAACCCCATTTAGTGGGGGTAGAGCCTACTTGCAAGTCTCTCCGACCTTCACAAAAAAAGTTATTCAAGAATATCTCTTTCTCCTATGTGCTTTCATCCCTAACCCTAACCCTAACCCTTCCGAAAGTCGGAGAAGCTCAAGGATGGTACCGATCGATGCGCGCTACCCCATTTAGTGGGGGTAAAGCCTACTTGCAAGTCTCTCCGACCTTCACAAAAAAAGTTATTCAAGAATATCTCTTTCTCCTATGTGCTTTCATCCCTAACCCTAACCCTAACCCTTCCGCAAGTCGGAGAAGGTCAAGGATGGTACCGATCGATGCGCGCAACCCCATTTAGTGGGGGTAGAGCCTACTTGCAAGTCTTTCCGACCTTCACAAAAAAAGTTATTCAAGAATATCTCCTCAGATTTGGGGGAATTTCGTCGGTCGACCTCTTTCGAAGGTCGTACAAGCTCGGGGATGGTACCAATCGATCCGCAGGACCCAAATTAGTCCAGATGCAACCACTTTCCAAGTCTCTCCGACCTTCACAAAAAAAGTTATTCAAGAATATCTCTTTCTCCTATGTGCTTTCATCCCTAACCCTAACCCTAACCCTTCCGAAAGTCGGAGAAGCTCAAGGATGGTACCGATCGATGCGCGCAACCCCATTTAGTGGGGGTAGAGCCTACTTGCAAGTCTCTCCGACCTTCACAAAAAAAGTTATTCAAGAATATCTCTTTCTCCTATGTGCTTTCATCCCTAACCCTAACCCTAACCCTTCCGAAAGTCGGAGAAGCTCAAGGATGGTACCGATCGATGCGCGCTACCCCATTTAGTGGGGGTAGAGCCTACTTGCAAGTCTCTCCGACCTTCACAAAAAAAGTTATTCAAGAATATCTCCTCAGATTTGGGGGAATTTCGTCGGTCGACCTCTTTCGAAGGTCGTACAAGCTCGGGGATGGTACCAATCGATCCGCAGGACCCAAATTAGTCCAGATGCAACCACTTTCCAAGTCTCTCCGACCTTCACAAAAAAAGTTATTCAAGAATATCTCTTTCTCCTATGTGCTTTCATCCCTAACCCTAACCCTAACCCTTCCGAAAGTCGGAGAAGCTCAAGGATGGTACCGATCGATGCGCGCAACCCCATTTAGTGGGGGTAAAGCCTACTTGCAAGTCTCTCCGACCTTCACAAAAAAAGTTATTCAAGAATATCTCTTTCTCCTATGTGCTTTCATCCCTAACCCTAACCCTAACCCTTCCGAAAGTCGGAGAAGCTCAAGGATGGTACCGATCGATGCGCGCTACCCCATTTAGTGGGGGTAGAGCCTACTTGCAAGTCTCTCCGACCTTCACAAAAAAAGTTATTCAAGAATATCTCCTCAGATTTGGGGGAATTTCGTCGGTCGACCTCTTCCGAAGGTCGTACAAGCTCGGGGATGGTACCAATCGATCCGCAGGACCCAAATTAGTCCAGATGCAACCACTTTCCAAGTCTCTCCGACCTTCACAAAAAAAGTTATTCAAGAATATCTCTTTCTCCTATGTGCTTTCATCCCTAACCCTAACCCTTCCGAAAGTCGGAGAAGCTCAAGGATGGTACCGATCGATGCGCGCAACCCCATTTAGTGGGGGTAGAGCCTACTTGCAAGTCTCTCCGACCTTCACAAAAAAAGTTATTCAAGAATATCTCTTTCTCCTATGTGCTTTCATCCCTAACCCTAACCCTAACCCTTCCGAAAGTCGGAGAAGCTCAAGGATGGTACCGATCGATGCGCGCTACCCCATTTAGTGGGGGTAGAGCCTACTTGCAAGTCTTTCCGACCTTCACAAAAAAAGTTATTCAAGAATATCTCCTCAGATTTGGGGGAATTTCGTCGGTCGACCTCTTTCGAAGGTCGTACAAGCTCGGGGATGGTACCAATCGATCCGCAGGACCCAAATTAGTCCAGATGCAACCACTTTCCAAGTCTCTCCGACCTTCACAAAAAAAGTTATTCAAGAATATCTCTTTCTCCTATGTGCTTTCATCCCTAACCCTAACCCTAACCCTTCCGAAAGTCGGAGAAGCTCAAGGATGGTACCGATCGATGCGCGCAACCCCATTTAGTGGGGGTAGAGCCTACTTGCAAGTCTCTCCGACCTTCACAAAAAAAGTTATTCAAGAATATCTCTTTCTCCTATGTGCTTTCATCCCTAACCCTAACCCTAACCCTTCCGAAAGTCGGAGAAGCTCAAGGATGGTACCGATCGATGCGCGCTACCCCATTTAGTGGGGGTAGAGCCTACTTGCAAGTCTCTCCGACCTTCACAAAAAAAGTTATTCAAGAATATCTCCTCAGATTTGGGGGAATTTCGTCGGTCGACCTCTTTCGAAGGTCGTACAAGCTCGGGGATGGTACCAATCGATCTGCAGGACCCAAATTAGTCCAGATGCAACCACTTTCCAAGTCTCTCCGACCTTCACAAAAAAAGTTATTCAAGAATATCTCTTTCTCCTATGTGCTTTCATCCCTAACCCTAACCCTAACCCTTCCGAAAGTCGGAGAAGCTCAAGGATGGTACCGATCGATGCGCGCAACCCCATTTAGTGGGGGTAGAGCCTACTTGCAAGTCTCTCCGACCTTCACAAAAAAAGTTATTCAAGAATATCTCTTTCTCCTATGTGCTTTCATCCCTAACCCTAACCCTAACCCTTCCGAAAGTCGGAGAAGCTCAAGGATGGTACCGATCGATGCGCGCTACCCCATTTAGTGGGGGTAAAGCCTACTTGCAAGTCTCTCCGACCTTCACAAAAAAAGTTATTCAAGAATATCTCTTTCTCCTATGTGCTTTCATCCCTAACCCTAACCCTAACCCTTCCGCAAGTCGGAGAAGGTCAAGGATGGTACCGATCGATGCGCGCAACCCCATTTAGTGGGGGTAGAGCCTACTTGCAAGTCTTTCCGACCTTCACAAAAAAAGTTATTCAAGAATATCTCCTCAGATTTGGGGGAATTTCGTCGGTCGACCTCTTTCGAAGGTCGTACAAGCTCGGGGATGGTACCAATCGATCCGCAGGACCCAAATTAGTCCAGATGCAACCACTTTCCAAGTCTCTCCGACCTTCACAAAAAAAGTTATTCAAGAATATCTCTTTCTCCTATGTGCTTTCATCCCTAACCCTAACCCTAACCCTTCCGAAAGTCGGAGAAGCTCAAGGATGGTACCGATCGATGCGCGCAACCCCATTTAGTGGGGGTAGAGCCTACTTGCAAGTCTCTCCGACCTTCACAAAAAAAGTTATTCAAGAATATCTCTTTCTCCTATGTGCTTTCATCCCTAACCCTAACCCTAACCCTTCCGAAAGTCGGAGAAGCTCAAGGATGGTACCGATCGATGCGCGCTACCCCATTTAGTGGGGGTAGAGCCTACTTGCAAGTCTCTCCGACCTTCACAAAAAAAGTTATTCAAGAATATCTCCTCAGATTTGGGGGAATTTCGTCGGTCGACCTCTTTCGAAGGTCGTACAAGCTCGGGGATGGTACCAATCGATCCGCAGGACCCAAATTAGTCCAGATGCAACCACTTTCCAAGTCTCTCCGACCTTCACAAAAAAAGTTATTCAAGAATATCTCTTTCTCCTATGTGCTTTCATCCCTAACCCTAACCCTAACCCTTCCGAAAGTCGGAGAAGCTCAAGGATGGTACCGATCGATGCGCGCAACCCCATTTAGTGGGGGTAAAGCCTACTTGCAAGTCTCTCCGACCTTCACAAAAAAAGTTATTCAAGAATATCTCTTTCTCCTATGTGCTTTCATCCCTAACCCTAACCCTAACCCTTCCGAAAGTCGGAGAAGCTCAAGGATGGTACCGATCGATGCGCGCTACCCCATTTAGTGGGGGTAGAGCCTACTTGCAAGTCTCTCCGACCTTCACAAAAAAAGTTATTCAAGAATATCTCCTCAGATTTGGGGGAATTTCGTCGGTCGACCTCTTCCGAAGGTCGTACAAGCTCGGGGATGGTACCAATCGATCCGCAGGACCCAAATTAGTCCAGATGCAACCACTTTCCAAGTCTCTCCGACCTTCACAAAAAAAGTTATTCAAGAATATCTCTTTCTCCTATGTGCTTTCATCCCTAACCCTAACCCTTCCGAAAGTCGGAGAAGCTCAAGGATGGTACCGATCGATGCGCGCAACCCCATTTAGTGGGGGTAGAGCCTACTTGCAAGTCTCTCCGACCTTCACAAAAAAAGTTATTCAAGAATATCTCTTTCTCCTATGTGCTTTCATCCCTAACCCTAACCCTAACCCTTCCGAAAGTCGGAGAAGCTCAAGGATGGTACCGATCGATGTGCGCTACCCCATTTAGTGGGGGTAGAGCCTACTTGCAAGTCTCTCCGACCTTCACAAAAAAAGTTATTCAAGAATATCTCCTCAGATTTGGGGGAATTTCGTCGGTCGACCTCTTTCGAAGGTCGTACAAGCTCGGGGATGGTACCAATCGATCCGCAGGACCCAAATTAGTCCAGATGCAACCACTTTCCAAGTCTCTCCGACCTTCACAAAAAAAGTTATTCAAGAATATCTCTTTCTCCTATGTGCTTTCATCCCTAACCCTAACCCTAACCCTTCCGAAAGTCGGAGAAGCTCAAGGATGGTACCGATCGATGCGCGCAACCCCATTTAGTGGGGGTAGAGCCTACTTGCAAGTCTCTCCGACCTTCACAAAAAAAGTTATTCAAGAATATCTCTTTCTCCTATGTGCTTTCATCCCTAACCCTAACCCTAACCCATCCGAAAGTCGGAGAAGCTCAAGGATAGTACCGATCGATGCGCGCTACCCCATTTAGTGGGGGTAGAGCCTACTTGCAAGTCTCTCCGACCTTCACAAAAAAAGTTATTCAAGAATATCTCTTTCTCCTATGTGCTTTCATCCCTAACCCTAACCCTAACCCTTCCGAAAGTCGGAGAAGCTCAAGGATGGTACCGATCGATGCGCGCTACCCCATTTAGTGGGGGTAGAGCCTACTTGCAAGTCTCTCCGACCTTCACAAAAAAAGTTATTCAAGAATATCTCCTCAGATTTGGGGGAATTTCGTCGGTCGACCTCTTTCGAAGGTCGTACAAGCTCGGGGATGGTACCAATCGATCCGCAGGACCCAAATTAGTCCAGATGCAACCACTTTCCAAGTCTCTCCGACCTTCACAAAAAAAGTTATTCAAGAATATCTCTTTCTCCTATGTGCTTTCATCCCTAACCCTAACCCTTCCGAAAGTCGGAGAAGCTCAAGGATGGTACTGATCGATGCGCGCAACCCCATTTAGTGGGGGTAGAGCCTACTTGCAAGTCTCTCCGACCTTCACAAAAAAAGTTATTCAAGAATATCTCTTTCTCCTATGTGCTTTCATCCCTAACCCTAACCCTAACCCTTCCGAAAGTCGGAGAAGCTCAAGGATGGTACCGATCGATGCGCGCTACCCCATTTAGTGGGGGTAAAGCCTACTTGCAAGTCTCTCCGACCTTCACAAAAAAAGTTATTCAAGAATATCTCTTTCTCCTATGTGCTTTCATCCCTAACCCTAACCCTAACCCTTCCGCAAGTCGGAGAAGGTCAAGGATGGTACCGATCGATGCGCGCAACCCCATTTAGTGGGGGTAGAGCCTACTTGCAAGTCTTTCCGACCTTCACAAAAAAAGTTATTCAAGAATATCTCCTCAGATTTGGGGGAATTTCGTCGGTCGACCTCTTTCGAAGGTCGTACAAGCTCGGGGATGGTACCAATCGATCCGCAGGACCCAAATTAGTCCAGATGCAACCACTTTCCAAGTCTCTCCGACCTTCACAAAAAAAGTTATTCAAGAATATCTCTTTCTCCTATGTGCTTTCATCCCTAACCCTAACCCTAACCCTTCCGAAAGTCGGAGAAGCTCAAGGATGGTACCGATCGATGCGCGCAACCCCATTTAGTGGGGGTAGAGCCTACTTGCAAGTCTCTCCGACCTTCACAAAAAAAGTTATTCAAGAATATCTCTTTCTCCTATGTGCTTTCATCCCTAACCCTAACCCTAACCCTTCCGAAAGTCGGAGAAGCTCAAGGATGGTACCGATCGATGCGCGCTACCCCATTTAGTGGGGGTAGAGCCTACTTGCAAGTCTCTCCGACCTTCACAAAAAAAGTTATTCAAGAATATCTCCTCAGATTTGGGGGAATTTCGTCGGTCGACCTCTTTCGAAGGTCGTACAAGCTCGGGGATGGTACCAATCGATCCGCAGGACCCAAATTAGTCCAGATGCAACCACTTTCCAAGTCTCTCCGACCTTCACAAAAAAAGTTATTCAAGAATATCTCTTTCTCCTATGTGCTTTCATCCCTAACCCTAACCCTAACCCTTCCGAAAGTCGGAGAAGCTCAAGGATGGTACCGATCGATGCGCGCAACCCCATTTAGTGGGGGTAAAGCCTACTTGCAAGTCTCTCCGACCTTCACAAAAAAAGTTATTCAAGAATATCTCTTTCTCCTATGTGCTTTCATCCCTAACCCTAACCCTAACCCTTCCGAAAGTCGGAGAAGCTCAAGGATGGTACCGATCGATGCGCGCTACCCCATTTAGTGGGGGTAGAGCCTACTTGCAAGTCTCTCCGACCTTCACAAAAAAAGTTATTCAAGAATATCTCCTCAGATTTGGGGGAATTTCGTCGGTCGACCTCTTCCGAAGGTCGTACAAGCTCGGGGATGGTACCAATCGATCCGCAGGACCCAAATTAGTCCAGATGCAACCACTTTCCAAGTCTCTCCGACCTTCACAAAAAAAGTTATTCAAGAATATCTCTTTCTCCTATGTGCTTTCATCCCTAACCCTAACCCTTCCGAAAGTCGGAGAAGCTCAAGGATGGTACCGATCGATGCGCGCAACCCCATTTAGTGGGGGTAGAGCCTACTTGCAAGTCTCTCCGACCTTCACAAAAAAAGTTATTCAAGAATATCTCTTTCTCCTATGTGCTTTCATCCCTAACCCTAACCCTAACCCTTCCGAAAGTCGGAGAAGCTCAAGGATGGTACCGATCGATGCGCGCTACCCCATTTAGTGGGGGTAGAGCCTACTTGCAAGTCTTTCCGACCTTCACAAAAAAAGTTATTCAAGAATATCTCCTCAGATTTGGGGGAATTTCGTCGGTCGACCTCTTTCGAAGGTCGTACAAGCTCGGGGATGGTACCAATCGATCCGCAGGACCCAAATTAGTCCAGATGCAACCACTTTCCAAGTCTCTCCGACCTTCACAAAAAAAGTTATTCAAGAATATCTCTTTCTCCTATGTGCTTTCATCCCTAACCCTAACCCTAACCCTTCCGAAAGTCGGAGAAGCTCAAGGATGGTACCGATCGATGCGCGCAACCCCATTTAGTGGGGGTAGAGCC
This sequence comes from Limanda limanda, assembly GCF_963576545.1. Taxonomy (NCBI): domain Eukaryota; kingdom Metazoa; phylum Chordata; class Actinopteri; order Pleuronectiformes; family Pleuronectidae; genus Limanda; species Limanda limanda. Next base: position 228,579 of record NW_026870676.1, on the reverse strand, counting down.
TACTTGCAAGTCTCTCCGACCTTCACAAAAAAAGTTATTCAAGAATATCTCTTTCTCCTATGTGCTTTCATCCCTAACCCTAACCCTAACCCTTCCGAAAGTCGGAGAAGCTCAAGGATGGTACCGATCGATGCGCGCTACCCCATTTAGTGGGGGTAGAGCCTACTTGCAAGTCTCTCCGACCTTCACAAAAAAAGTTATTCAAGAATATCTCCTCAGATTTGGGGGAATTTCGTCGGTCGACCTCTTTCGAAGGTCGTACAAGCTCGGGGATGGTACCAATCGATCTGCAGGACCCAAATTAGTCCAGATGCAACCACTTTCCAAGTCTCTCCGACCTTCACAAAAAAAGTTATTCAAGAATATCTCTTTCTCCTATGTGCTTTCATCCCTAACCCTAACCCTAACCCTTCCGAAAGTCGGAGAAGCTCAAGGATGGTACCGATCGATGCGCGCAACCCCATTTAGTGGGGGTAGAGCCTACTTGCAAGTCTCTCCGACCTTCACAAAAAAAGTTATTCAAGAATATCTCTTTCTCCTATGTGCTTTCATCCCTAACCCTAACCCTAACCCTTCCGAAAGTCGGAGAAGCTCAAGGATGGTACCGATCGATGCGCGCTACCCCATTTAGTGGGGGTAAAGCCTACTTGCAAGTCTCTCCGACCTTCACAAAAAAAGTTATTCAAGAATATCTCTTTCTCCTATGTGCTTTCATCCCTAACCCTAACCCTAACCCTTCCGCAAGTCGGAGAAGGTCAAGGATGGTACCGATCGATGCGCGCAACCCCATTTAGTGGGGGTAGAGCCTACTTGCAAGTCTTTCCGACCTTCACAAAAAAAGTTATTCAAGAATATCTCCTCAGATTTGGGGGAATTTCGTCGGTCGACCTCTTTCGAAGGTCGTACAAGCTCGGGGATGGTACCAATCGATCCGCAGGACCCAAATTAGTCCAGATGCAACCACTTTCCAAGTCTCTCCGACCTTCACAAAAAAAGTTATTCAAGAATATCTCTTTCTCCTATGTGCTTTCATCCCTAACCCTAACCCTAACCCTTCCGAAAGTCGGAGAAGCTCAAGGATGGTACCGATCGATGCGCGCAACCCCATTTAGTGGGGGTAGAGCCTACTTGCAAGTCTCTCCGACCTTCACAAAAAAAGTTATTCAAGAATATCTCTTTCTCCTATGTGCTTTCATCCCTAACCCTAACCCTAACCCTTCCGAAAGTCGGAGAAGCTCAAGGATGGTACCGATCGATGCGCGCTACCCCATTTAGTGGGGGTAGAGCCTACTTGCAAGTCTCTCCGACCTTCACAAAAAAAGTTATTCAAGAATATCTCCTCAGATTTGGGGGAATTTCGTCGGTCGACCTCTTTCGAAGGTCGTACAAGCTCGGGGATGGTACCAATCGATCCGCAGGACCCAAATTAGTCCAGATGCAACCACTTTCCAAGTCTCTCCGACCTTCACAAAAAAAGTTATTCAAGAATATCTCTTTCTCCTATGTGCTTTCATCCCTAACCCTAACCCTAACCCTTCCGAAAGTCGGAGAAGCTCAAGGATGGTACCGATCGATGCGCGCAACCCCATTTAGTGGGGGTAAAGCCTACTTGCAAGTCTCTCCGACCTTCACAAAAAAAGTTATTCAAGAATATCTCTTTCTCCTATGTGCTTTCATCCCTAACCCTAACCCTAACCCTTCCGAAAGTCGGAGAAGCTCAAGGATGGTACCGATCGATGCGCGCTACCCCATTTAGTGGGGGTAGAGCCTACTTGCAAGTCTCTCCGACCTTCACAAAAAAAGTTATTCAAGAATATCTCCTCAGATTTGGGGGAATTTCGTCGGTCGACCTCTTCCGAAGGTCGTACAAGCTCGGGGATGGTACCAATCGATCCGCAGGACCCAAATTAGTCCAGATGCAACCACTTTCCAAGTCTCTCCGACCTTCACAAAAAAAGTTATTCAAGAATATCTCTTTCTCCTATGTGCTTTCATCCCTAACCCTAACCCTTCCGAAAGTCGGAGAAGCTCAAGGATGGTACCGATCGATGCGCGCAACCCCATTTAGTGGGGGTAGAGCCTACTTGCAAGTCTCTCCGACCTTCACAAAAAAAGTTATTCAAGAATATCTCTTTCTCCTATGTGCTTTCATCCCTAACCCTAACCCTAACCCTTCCGAAAGTCGGAGAAGCTCAAGGATGGTACCGATCGATGTGCGCTACCCCATTTAGTGGGGGTAGAGCCTACTTGCAAGTCTCTCCGACCTTCACAAAAAAAGTTATTCAAGAATATCTCCTCAGATTTGGGGGAATTTCGTCGGTCGACCTCTTTCGAAGGTCGTACAAGCTCGGGGATGGTACCAATCGATCCGCAGGACCCAAATTAGTCCAGATGCAACCACTTTCCAAGTCTCTCCGACCTTCACAAAAAAAGTTATTCAAGAATATCTCTTTCTCCTATGTGCTTTCATCCCTAACCCTAACCCTAACCCTTCCGAAAGTCGGAGAAGCTCAAGGATGGTACCGATCGATGCGCGCAACCCCATTTAGTGGGGGTAGAGCCTACTTGCAAGTCTCTCCGACCTTCACAAAAAAAGTTATTCAAGAATATCTCTTTCTCCTATGTGCTTTCATCCCTAACCCTAACCCTAACCCATCCGAAAGTCGGAGAAGCTCAAGGATAGTACCGATCGATGCGCGCTACCCCATTTAGTGGGGGTAGAGCCTACTTGCAAGTCTCTCCGACCTTCACAAAAAAAGTTATTCAAGAATATCTCTTTCTCCTATGTGCTTTCATCCCTAACCCTAACCCTAACCCTTCCGAAAGTCGGAGAAGCTCAAGGATGGTACCGATCGATGCGCGCTACCCCATTTAGTGGGGGTAGAGCCTACTTGCAAGTCTCTCCGACCTTCACAAAAAAAGTTATTCAAGAATATCTCCTCAGATTTGGGGGAATTTCGTCGGTCGACCTCTTTCGAAGGTCGTACAAGCTCGGGGATGGTACCAATCGATCCGCAGGACCCAAATTAGTCCAGATGCAACCACTTTCCAAGTCTCTCCGACCTTCACAAAAAAAGTTATTCAAGAATATCTCTTTCTCCTATGTGCTTTCATCCCTAACCCTAACCCTTCCGAAAGTCGGAGAAGCTCAAGGATGGTACTGATCGATGCGCGCAACCCCATTTAGTGGGGGTAGAGCCTACTTGCAAGTCTCTCCGACCTTCACAAAAAAAGTTATTCAAGAATATCTCTTTCTCCTATGTGCTTTCATCCCTAACCCTAACCCTAACCCTTCCGAAAGTCGGAGAAGCTCAAGGATGGTACCGATCGATGTGCGCTACCCCATTTAGTGGGGGTAGAGCCTACTTGCAAGTCTCTCCGACCTTCACAAAAAAAGTTATTCAAGAATATCTCCTCAGATTTGGGGGAATTTCGTCGGTCGACCTCTTTCGAAGGTCGTACAAGCTCGGGGATGGTACCAATCGATCCGCAGGACCCAAATTAGTCCAGATGCAACCACTTTCCAAGTCTCTCCGACCTTCACAAAAAAAGTTATTCAAGAATATCTCTTTCTCCTATGTGCTTTCATCCCTAACCCTAACCCTAACCCTTCCGAAAGTCGGAGAAGCTCAAGGATGGTACCGATCGATGCGCGCAACCCCATTTAGTGGGGGTAGAGCCTACTTGCAAGTCTCTCCGACCTTCACAAAAAAAGTTATTCAAGAATATCTCTTTCTCCTATGTGCTTTCATCCCTAACCCTAACCCTAACCCTTCCGAAAGTCGGAGAAGCTCAAGGATGGTACCGATCGATGCGCGCTACCCCATTTAGTGGGGGTAGAGCCTACTTGCAAGTCTCTCCGACCTTCACAAAAAAAGTTATTCAAGAATATCTCTTTCTCCTATGTGCTTTCATCCCTAACCCTAACCCTAACCCTTCCGAAAGTCGGAGAAGGTCAAGGATGGTACCGATCGATGCGCGCAACCCCATTTAGTGGGGGTAGAGCCTACTTGCAAGTCTTTCCGACCTTCACAAAAAAAGTTATTCAAGAATATCTCCTCAGATTTGGGGGAATTTCGTCGGTCGACCTCTTTCGAAGGTCGTACAAGCTCGGGGATGGTACCAATCGATCCGCAGGACCCAAATTAGTCCAGATGCAACCACTTTCCAAGTCTCTCCGACCTTCACAAAAAAAGTTATTCAAGAATATCTCTTTCTCCTATGTGCTTTCATCCCTAACCCTAACCCTAACCCTTCCGAAAGTCGGAGAAGCTCAAGGATGGTACCGATCGATGCGTGCAACCCCATTTAGTGGGGGTAGAGCCTACTTGCAAGTCTCTCCGACCTTCACAAAAAAAGTTATTCAAGAATATCTCTTTCTCCTATGTGCTTTCATCCCTAACCCTAACCCTAACCCTTCCGAAAGTCGGAGAAGCTCAAGGATGGTACCGATCGATGCGCGCTACCCCATTTAGTGGGGGTAGAGCCTACTTGCAAGTCTCTCCGACCTTCACAAAAAAAGTTATTCAAGAATATCTCCTCAGATTTGGGGGAATTTCGTCGGTCGACCTCTTTCGAAGGTCGTACAAGCTCGGGGATGGTACCAATCGATCCGCAGGACCCAAATTAGTCCAGATGCAACCAATTTCCAAGTCTCTCCGACCTTCACAAAAAAAGTTATTCAAGAATATCTCTTTCTCCTATGTGCTTTCATCCCTAACCCTAACCCTAACCCTTCCGAAAGTCGGAGAAGCTCAAGGATGGTACCGATCGATGTGCGCAACCCCATTTAGTGGGGGTAGAGCCTACTTGCAAGTCTCTCCGACCTTCACAAAAAAAGTTATTCAAGAATATCTCTTTCTCCTATGTGCTTTCATCCCTAACCCTAACCCTTCCGAAAGTCGGAGAAGCTCAAGGATGGTACCGATCGATGCGCGCTACCCCATTTAGTGGGGGTAGAGCCTACTTGCAAGTCTCTCCGACCTTCACAAAAAAAGTTATTCAAGAATATCTCTTTCTCCTATGTGCTTTCATCCCTAACCCTAACCCTAACCCTTCCGAAAGTCGGAGAAGGTCAAGGATGGTACCGATCGATGCGCGCAACCCCATTTAGTGGGGGTAGAGCCTACTTGCAAGTCTTTCCGACCTTCACAAAAAAAGTTATTCAAGAATATCTCCTCAGATTTGGGGGAATTTCGTCGGTCGACCTCTTTCGAAGGTCGTACAAGCTCGGGGATGGTACCAATCGATCCGCAGGACCCAAATTAGTCCAGATGCAACCACTTTCCAAGTCTCTCCGACCTTCACAAAAAAAGTTATTCAAGAATATCTCTTTCTCCTATGTGCTTTCATCCCTAACCCTAACCCTAACCCTTCCGAAAGTCGGAGAAGCTCAAGGATGGTACCGATCGATGCGCGCAACCCCATTTAGTGGGGGTAGAGCCTACTTGCAAGTCTCTCCGACCTTCACAAAAAAAGTTATTCAAGAATATCTCTTTCTCCTATGTGCTTTCATCCCTAACCCTAACCCTAACCCTTCCGAAAGTCGGAGAAGCTCAAGGATGGTACCGATCGATGCGCGCTACCCCATTTAGTGGGGGTAGAGCCTACTTGCAAGTCTCTCCGACCTTCACAAAAAAAGTTATTCAAGAATATCTCCTCAGATTTGGGGGAATTTCGTCGGTCGACCTCTTTCGAAGGTCGTACAAGCTCGGGGATGGTACCAATCGATCCGCAGGACCCAAATTAGTCCAGATGCAACCAATTTCCAAGTCTCTCCGACCTTCACAAAAAAAGTTATTCAAGAATATCTCTTTCTCCTATGTGCTTTCATCCCTAACCCTAACCCTAACCCTTCCGAAAGTCGGAGAAGCTCAAGGATGGTACCGATCGATGTGCGCAACCCCATTTAGTGGGGGTAGAGCCTACTTGCAAGTCTCTCCGACCTTCACAAAAAAAGTTATTCAAGAATATCTCTTTCTCCTATGTGCTTTCATCCCTAACCCTAACCCTTCCGAAAGTCGGAGAAGCTCAAGGATGGTACCGATCGATGCGCGCTACCCCATTTAGTGGGGGTAGAGCCTACTTGCAAGTCTCTCCGACCTTCACAAAAAAAGTTATTCAAGAATATCTCTTTCTCCTATGTGCTTTCATCCCTAACCCTAACCCTAACCCTTCCGAAAGTCGGAGAAGGTCAAGGATGGTACCGATCGATGCGCGCAACCCCATTTAGTGGGGGTAGAGCCTACTTGCAAGTCTTTCCGACCTTCACAAAAAAAGTTATTCAAGAATATCTCCTCAGATTTGGGGGAATTTCGTCGGTCGACCTCTTTCGAAGGTCGTACAAGCTCGGGGATGGTACCAATCGATCCGCAGGACCCAAATTAGTCCAGATGCAACCACTTTCCAAGTCTCTCCGACCTTCACAAAAAAAGTTATTCAAGAATATCTCTTTCTCCTATGTGCTTTCATCCCTAACCCTAACCCTAACCCTTCCGAAAGTCGGAGAAGCTCAAGGATGGTACCGATCGATGCGCGCAACCCCATTTAGTGGGGGTAGAGCCTACTTGCAAGTCTCTCCGACCTTCACAAAAAAAGTTATTCAAGAATATCTCTTTCTCCTATGTGCTTTCATCCCTAACCCTAACCCTAACCCTTCCGAAAGTCGGAGAAGCTCAAGGATGGTACCGATCGATGCGCGCTACCCCATTTAGTGGGGGTAGAGCCTACTTGCAAGTCTCTCCGACCTTCACAAAAAAAGTTATTCAAGAATATCTCCTCAGATTTGGGGGAATTTCGTCGGTCGACCTCTTTCGAAGGTCGTACAAGCTCGGGGATGGTACCAATCGATCTGCAGGACCCAAATTAGTCCAGATGCAACCAATTTCCAAGTCTCTCCGACCTTCACAAAAAAAGTTATTCAAGAATATCTCTTTCTCCTATGTGCTTTCATCCCTAACCCTAACCCTAACCCTTCCGAAAGTCGGAGAAGCTCAAGGATGGTACCGATCGATGTGCGCAACCCCATTTAGTGGGGGTAGAGCCTACTTGCAAGTCTCTCCGACCTTCACAAAAAAAGTTATTCAAGAATATCTCTTTCTCCTATGTGCTTTCATCCCTAACCCTAACCCTAACCCTTCCGAAAGTCGGAGAAGCTCAAGGATGGTACCGATCGATGCGCGCTACCCCATTTAGTGGGGGTAGAGCCTACTTGCAAGTCTCTCCGACCTTCACAAAAAAAGTTATTCAAGAATATCTCTTTCTCCTATGTGCTTTCATCCCTAACCCTAACCCTAACCCTTCCGAAAGTCGGAGAAGGTCAAGGATGGTACCGATCGATGCGCGCAACCCCATTTAGTGGGGGTAGAGCCTACTTGCAAGTCTTTCCGACCTTCACAAAAAAAGTTATTCAAGAATATCTCCTCAGATTTGGGGGAATTTCGTCGGTCGACCTCTTTCGAAGGTCGTACAAGCTCGGGGATGGTACCAATCGATCCGCAGGACCCAAATTAGTCCAGATGCAACCACTTTCCAAGTCTCTCCGACCTTCACAAAAAAAGTTATTCAAGAATATCTCTTTCTCCTATGTGCTTTCATCCCTAACCCTAACCCTTCCGAAAGTCGGAGAAGCTCAAGGATGGTACCGATCGATGCGCGCAACCCCATTTAGTGGGGGTAGAGCCTACTTGCAAGTCTCTCCGACCTTCACAAAAAAAGTTATTCAAGAATATCTCTTTCTCCTATGTGCTTTCATCCCTAACCCTAACCCTAACCCTTCCGAAAGTCGGAGAAGGTCAAGGATGGTACCGATCGATGAGCGCAACCCCATTTAGTGGGGGTAGAGCCTACTTGCAAGTCTTTCCGACCTTCACAAAAAAAGTTATTCAAGAATATCTCCTCAGATTTGGGGGAATTTCGTCGGTCGACCTCTTTCGAAGGTCGTACAAGCTCGGGGATGGTACCAATCGATCCGCAGGACCCAAATTAGTCCAGATGCAACCACTTTCCAAGTCTCTCCGACCTTCACAAAAAAAGTTATTCAAGAATATCTCTTTCTCCTATGTGCTTTCATCCCTAACCCTAACCCTAACCCTTCCGAAAGTCGGAGAAGCTCAAGGATGGTACCGATCGATGCGCGCAACCCCATTTAGTGGGGGTAGAGCCTACTTGCAAGTCTCTCCGACCTTCACAAAAAAAGTTATTCAAGAATATCTCTTTCTCCTATGTGCTTTCATCCCTAACCCTAACCCTAACCCTTCCGAAAGTCGGAGAAGCTCAAGGATGGTACCGATCGATGCGCGCTACCCCATTTAGTGGGGGTAGAGCCTACTTGCAAGTCTCTCCGACCTTCACAAAAAAAGTTATTCAAGAATATCTCCTCAGATTTGGGGGAATTTCGTCGGTCGACCTCTTTCGAAGGTCGTACAAGCTCGGGGATGGTACCAATCGATCCGCAGGACCCAAATTAGTCCAGATGCAACCACTTTCCAAGTCTCTCCGACCTTCACAAAAAAAGTTATTCAAGAATATCTCTTTCTCCTATGTGCTTTCATCCCTAACCCTAACACTAACCCTTCCGAAAGTCGGAGAAGCTCAAGGATGGTACCGATCGATGCGCGCAACCCCGTTTAGTGGGGGTAAAGCCTACTTGCAAGTCTCTCCGACCTTCACAAAAAAAGTTATTCAAGAATATCTCTTTCTCCTATGTGCTTTCATCCCTAACCCTAACCCTAACCCTTCCGAAAGTCGGAGAAGCTCAAGGATGGTACCGATCGATGCGCGCTACCCCATTTAGTGGGGGTAGAGCCTACTTGCAAGTCTCTCCGACCTTCACAAAAAAAGTTATTCAAGAATATCTCCTCAGATTTGGGGGAATTTCGTCGGTCGACCTCTTCCGAAGGTCGTACAAGCTCGGGGATGGTACCAATCGATCCGCAGGACCCAAATTAGTCCAGATGCAACCACTTTCCAAGTCTCTCCGACCTTCACAAAAAAAGTTATTCAAGAATATCTCTTTCTCCTATGTGCTTTCATCCCTAACCCTAACCCTAACCCTTCCGAAAGTCGGAGAAGCTCAAGGATGGTACTGATCGATGCGCGCAACCCCATTTAGTGGGGGTAGAGCCTACTTGCAAGTCTCTCCGACCTTCACAAAAAAAGTTATTCAAGAATATCTCTTTCTCCTATGTGCTTTCATCCCTAACCCTAACCCTAACCCTTCCGAAAGTCGGAGAAGGTCAAGGATGGTACCGATCGATGCGCGCAACCCCATTTAGTGGGGGTAGAGCCTACTTGCAAGTCTTTCCGACCTTCACAAAAAAAGTTATTCAAGAATATCTCCTCAGATTTGGGGGAATTTCGTCGGTCGACCTCTTTCGAAGGTCGTACAAGCTCGGGGATGGTACCAATCGATCCGCAGGACCCAAATTAGTCCAGATGCAACCACTTTCCAAGTCTCTCCGACCTTCACAAAAAAAGTTATTCAAGAATATCTCTTTCTCCTATGTGCTTTCATCCCTAACCCTAACCCTAACCCTTCCGAAAGTCGGAGAAGCTCAAGGATGGTACCGATCGATGCGCGCAAGCCCATTTAGTGGGGGTAGAGCCTACTTGCAAGTCTCTCCGACCTTCACAAAAAAAGTTATTCAAGAATATCTCTTTCTCCTATGTGCTTTCATCCCTAACCCTAACCCTAACCCTTCCGAAAGTCGGAGAAGCTCAAGGATGGTACCGATCGATGCGCGCTACCCCATTTAGTGGGGGTAGAGCCTACTTGCAAGTCTCTCCGACCTTCACAAAAAAAGTTATTCAAGAATATCTCCTCAGATTTGGGGGAATTTCGTCGGTCGACCTCTTTCGAAGGTCGTACAAGCTCGGGGATGGTACCAATCGATCCGCAGGACCCAAATTAGTCCAGATGCAACCACTTTCCAAGTCTCTCCGACCTTCACAAAAAAAGTTATTCAAGAATATCTCTTTCTCCTATGTGCTTTCATCCCTAACCCTAACACTAACCCTTCCGAAAGTCGGAGAAGCTCAAGGATGGTACCGATCGATGCGCGCAACCCCGTTTAGTGGGGGTAAAGCCTACTTGCAAGTCTCTCCGACCTTCACAAAAAAAGTTATTCAAGAATATCTCTTTCTCCTATGTGCTTTCATCCCTAACCCTAACCCTAACCCTTCCGAAAGTCGGAGAAGCTCAAGGATGGTACCGATCGATGCGCGCTACCCCATTTAGTGGGAGTAGAGCCTACTTGCAAGTCTCTCCGACCTTCACAAAAAAAGTTATTCAAGAATATCTCCTCAGATTTGGGGGAATTTCGTCGGTCGACCTCTTCCGAAGGTCGTACAAGCTCGGGGATGGTACCAATCGATCCGCAGGACCCAAATTAGTCCAGATGCAACCACTTTCCAAGTCTCTCCGACCTTCACAAAAAAAGTTATTCAAGAATATCTCTTTCTCCTATGTGCTTTCATCCCTAACCCTAACCCTAACCCTTCCGAAAGTCGGAGAAGCTCAAGGATGGTACTGATCGATGCGCGCTACCCCATTTAGTGGGGGTAGAGCCTACTTGCAAGTCTCTCCGACCTTCACAAAAAAAGTTATTCAAGAATATCTCCTCAGATTTGGGGGAATTTCGTCGGTCGACCTCTTCCGAAGGTCGTACAAGCTCGGGGATGGTACCAATCGATCTGCAGGACCCAAATTAGTCCAGATGCAACCACTTTCCAAGTCTCTCCGACCTTCACAAAAAAAGTTATTCAAGAATATCTCTTTCTCCTATGTGCTTTCATCCCTAACCCTAACCCTTCCGAAAGTCGGAGAAGCTCAAGGATGGTACCGATCGATGCGCGCAACCCCATTTAGTGGGGGTAGAGCCTACTTGCAAGTCTCTCCGACCTTCACAAAAAAAGTTATTCAAGAATATCTCTTTCTCCTATGTGCTTTCATCCCTAACCCTAACCCTAACCCTTCCGAAAGTCGGAGAAGCTCAAGGATGGTACCGATCGATGCGCGCTACCCCATTTAGTGGGGGTAGAGCCTACTTGCAAGTCTCTCCGACCTTCACAAAAAAAGTTATTCAAGAATATCTCCTCAGATTTGGGGGAATTTCGTCGGTCGACCTCTTTCGAAGGTCGTACAAGCTCGGGGATGGTACCAATCGATCCGCAGGACCCAAATTAGTCCAGATGCAACCACTTTCCAAGTCTCTCCGACCTTCACAAAAAAAGTTATTCAAGAATATCTCTTTCTCCTATGTGCTTTCATCCCTAACCCTAACCCTAACCCTTCCGAAAGTCGGAGAAGCTCAAGGATGGTACCGATCGATGCGCGCTACCCCATTTAGTGGGGGTAGAGCCTACTTGCAAGTCTCTCCGACCTTCACAAAAAAAGTTATTCAAGAATATCTCTTTCTCCTATGTGCTTTCATCCCTAACCCTAACCCTAACCCTTCCGAAAGTCGGAGAAGCTCAAGGATGGTACCGATCGATGCGCGCAACCCCATTTAGTGGGGGTAGAGCCTACTTGCAAGTCTCTCCGACCTTCACAAAAAAAGTTATTCAAGAATATCTCTTTCTCCTATGTGCTTTCATCCCTAACCCTAACCCTAACCCTTCCGAAAGTCGGAGAAGCTCAAGGATGGTACCGATCGATGCGCGCTACCCCATTTAGTGGGGGTAGAGCCTACTTGCAAGTCTCTCCGACCTTCACAAAAAAAGTTATTCAAGAATATCTCCTCAGATTTGGGGGAATTTCGTCGGTCGACCTCTTTCGAAGGTCGTACAAGCTCGGGGATGGTACCAATCGATCCGCAGGACCCAAATTAGTCCAGATGCAACCACTTTCCAAGTCTCTCCGACCTTCACAAAAAAAGTTATTCAAGAATATCTCTTTCTCCTATGTGCTTTCATCCCTAACCCTAACCCTAACCCTTCCGAAAGTCGGAGAAGCTCAAGGATAGTACCGATCGATGCGCGCAACCCCATTTAGTGGGGGTAGAGCCTACTTGCAAGTCTCTCCGACCTTCACAAAAAAAGTTATTCAAGAATATCTCTTTCTCCTATGTGCTTTCATCCCTAACCCTAACCCTAACCCTTCCGAAAGTCGGAGAAGCTCAAGGATGGTACCGATCGATGCGCGCTACCCCATTTAGTGGGGGTAGAGCCTACTTGCAAGTCTCTCCGACCTTCACAAAAAAAGTTATTCAAGAATATCTCTTTCTCCTATGTGCTTTCATCCCTAACCCTAACCCTAACCCTTCCGAAAGTCGGAGAAGGTCAAGGATGGTACCGATCGATGCGCGCAACCCCATTTAGTGGGGGTAGAGCCTACTTGCAAGTCTTTCCGACCTTCACAAAAAAAGTTATTCAAGAATATCTCCTCAGATTTGGGGGAATTTCGTCGGTCGACCTCTTTCGAAGGTCGTACAAGCTCGGGGATGGTACCAATCGATCCGCAGGACCCAAATTAGTCCAGATGCAACCACTTTCCAAGTCTCTCCGACCTTCACAAAAAAAGTTATTCAAGAATATCTCTTTCTCCTATGTGCTTTCATCCCTAACCCTAACCCTAACCCTTCCGAAAGTCGGAGAAGCTCAAGGATGGTACCGATCGATGCGCGCAACCCCATTTAGTGGGGGTAGAGCCTACTTGCAAGTCTCTCCGACCTTCACAAAAAAAGTTATTCAAGAATATCTCTTTCTCCTATGTGCTTTCATCCCTAACCCTAACCCTAACCCTTCCGAAAGTCGGAGAAGCTCAAGGATGGTACCGATCGATGTGCGCTACCCCATTTAGTGGGGGTAGAGCCTACTTGCAAGTCTCTCCGACCTTCACAAAAAAAGTTATTCAAGAATATCTCCTCAGATTTGGGGGAATTTCGTCGGTCGACCTCTTTCGAAGGTCGTACAAGCTCGGGGATGGTACCAATCGATCCGCAGGACCCAAATTAGTCCAGATGCAACCACTTTCCAAGTCTCTCCGACCTTCACAAAAAAAGTTATTCAAGAATATCTCTTTCTCCTATATGCTTTCATCCCTAACCCTAACCCTAACCCTTCCGAAAGTCGGAGAAGCTCAAGGATGGTACCGATCGATGCGCGCAACCCCATTTAGTGGGGGTAGAGCCTACTTGCAAGTCTCTCCGACCTTCACAAAAAAAGTTATTCAAGAATATCTCTTTCTCCTATGTGCTTTCATCCCTAACCCTAACCCTAACCCTTCCGAAAGTCGGAGAAGCTCAAAGATGGTACCGATCGATGCGCGCTACCCCATTTAGTGGGGGTAGAGCCTACTTGCAAGTCTCTCCGACCTTCACAAAAAAAGTTATTCAAGAATATCTCTTTCTCCTATGTGCTTTCATCCCTAACCCTAACCCTAACCCTTCCGAAAGTCGGAGAAGGTCAAGGATGGTACCGATCGATGCGCGCAACCCCATTTAGTGGGGGTAGAGCCTACTTGCAAGTCTTTCCGACCTTCACAAAAAAAGTTATTCAAGAATATCTCCTCAGATTTGGGGGAATTTCGTCGGTCGACCTCTTTCGAAGGTCGTACAAGCTCGGGGATGGTACCAATCGATCCGCAGGACCCAAATTAGTCCAGATGCAACCACTTTCCAAGTCTCTCCGACCTTCACAAAAAAAGTTATTCAAGAATATCTCTTTCTCCTATGTGCTTTCATCCCTAACCCTAACCCTAACCCTTCCGAAAGTCGGAGAAGCTCAAGGATGGTACCGATCGATGTGCGCTACCCCATTTAGTGGGGGTAGAGCCTACTTGCAAGTCTCTCCGACCTTCACAAAAAAAGTTATTCAAGAATATCTCCTCAGATTTGGGGGAATTTCGTCGGTCGACCTCTTTCGAAGGTCGTACAAGCTCGGGGATGGTACCAATCGATCCGCAGGACCCAAATTAGTCCAGATGCAACCACTTTCCAAGTCTCTCCGACCTTCACAAAAAAAGTTATTCAAGAATATCTCTTTCTCCTATATGCTTTCATCCCTAACCCTAACCCTAACCCTTCCGAAAGTCGGAGAAGCTCAAGGATGGTACCGATCGATGCGCGCAACCCCATTTAGTGGGGGTAGAGCCTACTTGCAAGTCTCTCCGACCTTCACAAAAAAAGTTATTCAAGAATATCTCTTTCTCCTATGTGCTTTCATCCCTAACCCTAACCCTAACCCTTCCGAAAGTCGGAGAAGCTCAAAGATGGTACCGATCGATGCGCGCTACCCCATTTAGTGGGGGTAGAGCCTACTTGCAAGTCTCTCCGACCTTCACAAAAAAAGTTATTCAAGAATATCTCTTTCTCCTATGTGCTTTCATCCCTAACCCTAACCCTAACCCTTCCGAAAGTCGGAGAAGGTCAAGGATGGTACCGATCGATGCGCGCAACCCCATTTAGTGGGGGTAGAGCCTACTTGCAAGTCTTTCCGACCTTCACAAAAAAAGTTATTCAAGAATATCTCCTCAGATTTGGGGGAATTTCGTCGGTCGACCTCTTTCGAAGGTCGTACAAGCTCGGGGATGGTACCAATCGATCCGCAGGACCCAAATTAGTCCAGATGCAACCACTTTCCAAGTCTCTCCGACCTTCACAAAAAAAGTTATTCAAGAATATCTCTTTCTCCTATGTGCTTTCATCCCTAACCCTAACCCTAACCCTTCCGAAAGTCGGAGAAGCTCAAGGATGGTACCGATCGATGCGCGCAAGCCCATTTAGTGGGGGTAGAGCCTACTTGCAAGTCTCTCCGACCTTCACAAAAAAAGTTATTCAAGAATATCTCTTTCTCCTATGTGCTTTCATCCCTAACCCTAACCCTAACCCTTCCGAAAGTCGGAGAAGCTCAAGGATGGTACCGATCGATGCGCGCTACCCCATTTAGTGGGGGTAGAGCCTACTTGCAAGTCTCTCCGACCTTCACAAAAAAAGTTATTCAAGAATATCTCCTCAGATTTGGGGGAATTTCGTCGGTCGACCTCTTTCGAAGGTCGTACAAGCTCGGGGATGGTACCAATCGATCCGCAGGACCCAAATTAGTCCAGATGCAACCACTTTCCAAGTCTCTCCGACCTTCACAAAAAAAGTTATTCAAGAATATCTCTTTCTCCTATGTGCTTTCATCCCTAACCCTAACACTAACCCTTCCGAAAGTCGGAGAAGCTCAAGGATGGTACCGATCGATGCGCGCAACCCCGTTTAGTGGGGGTAAAGCCTACTTGCAAGTCTCTCCGACCTTCACAAAAAAAGTTATTCAAGAATATCTCTTTCTCCTATGTGCTTTCATCCCTAACCCTAACCCTAACCCTTCCGAAAGTCGGAGAAGCTCAAGGATGGTACCGATCGATGCGCGCTACCCCATTTAGTGGGAGTAGAGCCTACTTGCAAGTCTCTCCGACCTTCACAAAAAAAGTTATTCAAGAATATCTCCTCAGATTTGGGGGAATTTCGTCGGTCGACCTCTTCCGAAGGTCGTACAAGCTCGGGGATGGTACCAATCGATCCGCAGGACCCAAATTAGTCCAGATGCAACCACTTTCCAAGTCTCTCCGACCTTCACAAAAAAAGTTATTCAAGAATATCTCTTTCTCCTATGTGCTTTCATCCCTAACCCTAACCCTAACCCTTCCGAAAGTCGGAGAAGCTCAAGGATGGTACTGATCGATGCGCGCTACCCCATTTAGTGGGGGTAGAGCCTACTTGCAAGTCTCTCCGACCTTCACAAAAAAAGTTATTCAAGAATATCTCCTCAGATTTGGGGGAATTTCGTCGGTCGACCTCTTCCGAAGGTCGTACAAGCTCGGGGATGGTACCAATCGATCTGCAGGACCCAAATTAGTCCAGATGCAACCACTTTCCAAGTCTCTCCGACCTTCACAAAAAAAGTTATTCAAGAATATCTCTTTCTCCTATGTGCTTTCATCCCTAACCCTAACCCTTCCGAAAGTCGGAGAAGCTCAAGGATGGTACCGATCGATGCGCGCAACCCCATTTAGTGGGGGTAGAGCCTACTTGCAAGTCTCTCCGACCTTCACAAAAAAAGTTATTCAAGAATATCTCTTTCTCCTATGTGCTTTCATCCCTAACCCTAACCCTAACCCTTCCGAAAGTCGGAGAAGCTCAAGGATGGTACCGATCGATGCGCGCTACCCCATTTAGTGGGGGTAGAGCCTACTTGCAAGTCTCTCCGACCTTCACAAAAAAAGTTATTCAAGAATATCTCCTCAGATTTGGGGGAATTTCGTCGGTCGACCTCTTTCGAAGGTCGTACAAGCTCGGGGATGGTACCAATCGATCCGCAGGACCCAAATTAGTCCAGATGCAACCACTTTCCAAGTCTCTCCGACCTTCACAAAAAAAGTTATTCAAGAATATCTCTTTCTCCTATGTGCTTTCATCCCTAACCCTAACCCTAACCCTTCCGAAAGTCGGAGAAGCTCAAGGATGGTACCGATCGATGCGCGCAACCCCATTTAGTGGGGGTAGAGCCTACTTGCAAGTCTCTCCGACCTTCACAAAAAAAGTTATTCAAGAATATCTCTTTCTCCTATGTGCTTTCATCCCTAACCCTAACCCTAACCCTTCCGAAAGTCGGAGAAGCTCAAGGATGGTACCGATCGATGCGCGCAACCCCATTTAGTGGGGGTAGAGCCTACTTGCAAGTCTCTCCGACCTTCACAAAAAAAGTTATTCAAGAATATCTCTTTCTCCTATGTGCTTTCATCCCTAACCCTAACCCTAACCCTTCCGAAAGTCGGAGAAGCTCAAGGATGGTACCGATCGATGCGCGCTACCCCATTTAGTGGGGGTAGAGCCTACTTGCAAGTCTCTCCGACCTTCACAAAAAAAGTTATTCAAGAATATCTCCTCAGATTTGGGGGAATTTCGTCGGTCGACCTCTTTCGAAGGTCGTACAAGCTCGGGGATGGTACCAATCGATCCGCAGGACCCAAATTAGTCCAGATGCAACCACTTTCCAAGTCTCTCCGACCTTCACAAAAAAAGTTATTCAAGAATATCTCTTTCTCCTATGTGCTTTCATCCCTAACCCTAACCCTAACCCTTCCGAAAGTCGGAGAAGCTCAAGGATAGTACCGATCGATGCGCGCAACCCCATTTAGTGGGGGTAGAGCCTACTTGCAAGTCTCTCCGACCTTCACAAAAAAAGTTATTCAAGAATATCTCTTTCTCCTATGTGCTTTCATCCCTAACCCTAACCCTAACCCTTCCGAAAGTCGGAGAAGCTCAAGGATGGTACCGATCGATGCGCGCTACCCCATTTAGTGGGGGTAGAGCCTACTTGCAAGTCTCTCCGACCTTCACAAAAAAAGTTATTCAAGAATATCTCTTTCTCCTATGTGCTTTCATCCCTAACCCTAACCCTAACCCTTCCGAAAGTCGGAGAAGGTCAAGGATGGTACCGATCGATGCGCGCAACCCCATTTAGTGGGGGTAGAGCCTACTTGCAAGTCTTTCCGACCTTCACAAAAAAAGTTATTCAAGAATATCTCCTCAGATTTGGGGGAATTTCGTCGGTCGACCTCTTTCGAAGGTCGTACAAGCTCGGGGATGGTACCAATCGATCCGCAGGACCCAAATTAGTCCAGATGCAACCACTTTCCAAGTCTCTCCGACCTTCACAAAAAAAGTTATTCAAGAATATCTCTTTCTCCTATGTGCTTTCATCCCTAACCCTAACCCTAACCCTTCCGAAAGTCGGAGAAGCTCAAGGATGGTACCGATCGATGCGCGCAACCCCATTTAGTGGGGGTAGAGCCTACTTGCAAGTCTCTCCGACCTTCACAAAAAAAGTTATTCAAGAATATCTCTTTCTCCTATGTGCTTTCATCCCTAACCCTAACCCTAACCCTTCCGAAAGTCGGAGAAGCTCAAGGATGGTACCGATCGATGTGCGCTACCCCATTTAGTGGGGGTAGAGCCTACTTGCAAGTCTCTCCGACCTTCACAAAAAAAGTTATTCAAGAATATCTCCTCAGATTTGGGGGAATTTCGTCGGTCGACCTCTTTCGAAGGTCGTACAAGCTCGGGGATGGTACCAATCGATCCGCAGGACCCAAATTAGTCCAGATGCAACCACTTTCCAAGTCTCTCCGACCTTCACAAAAAAAGTTATTCAAGAATATCTCTTTCTCCTATATGCTTTCATCCCTAACCCTAACCCTAACCCTTCCGAAAGTCGGAGAAGCTCAAGGATGGTACCGATCGATGCGCGCAACCCCATTTAGTGGGGGTAGAGCCTACTTGCAAGTCTCTCCGACCTTCACAAAAAAAGTTATTCAAGAATATCTCTTTCTCCTATGTGCTTTCATCCCTAACCCTAACCCTAACCCTTCCGAAAGTCGGAGAAGCTCAAAGATGGTACCGATCGATGCGCGCTACCCCATTTAGTGGGGGTAGAGCCTACTTGCAAGTCTCTCCGACCTTCACAAAAAAAGTTATTCAAGAATATCTCTTTCTCCTATGTGCTTTCATCCCTAACCCTAACCCTAACCCTTCCGAAAGTCGGAGAAGGTCAAGGATGGTACCGATCGATGCGCGCAACCCCATTTAGTGGGGGTAGAGCCTACTTGCAAGTCTTTCCGACCTTCACAAAAAAAGTTATTCAAGAATATCTCCTCAGATTTGGGGGAATTTCGTCGGTCGACCTCTTTCGAAGGTCGTACAAGCTCGGGGATGGTACCAATCGATCCGCAGGACCCAAATTAGTCCAGATGCAACCACTTTCCAAGTCTCTCCGACCTTCACAAAAAAAGTTATTCAAGAATATCTCTTTCTCCTATGTGCTTTCATCCCTAACCCTAACCCTAACCCTTCCGAAAGTCGGAGAAGCTCAAGGATGGTACCGATCGATGCGCGCAACCCCATTTAGTGGGGGTAGAGCCTACTTGCAAGTCTCTCCGACCTTCACAAAAAAAGTTATTCAAGAATATCTCTTTCTCCTATGTGCTTTCATCCCTAACCCTAACCCTAACCCTTCCGAAAGTCGGAGAAGCTCAAGGATGGTACCGATCGATGCGCGCTACCCCATTTAGTGGGGGTAGAGCCTACTTGCAAGTCTCTCCGACCTTCACAAAAAAAGTTATTCAAGAATATCTCCTCAGATTTGGGGGAATTTCGTCGGTCGACCTCTTTCGAAGGTCGTACAAGCTCGGGGATGGTACCAATCGATCCGCAGGACCCAAATTAGTCCAGATGCAACCACTTTCCAAGTCTCTCCGACCTTCACAAAAAAAGTTATTCAAGAATATCTCTTTCTCCTATGTGCTTTCATCCCTAACCCTAACCCTTCCGAAAGTCGGAGAAGCTCAAGGATGGTACCGATCGATGCGCGCAACCCCATTTAGTGGGGGTAGAGCCTACTTGCAAGTCTCTCCGACCTTCACAAAAAAAGTTATTCAAGAATATCTCTTTCTCCTATGTGCTTTCATCCCTAACCCTAACCCTAACCCTTCCGAAAGTCGGAGAAGCTCAAGGATGGTACCGATCGATGTGCGCTACCCCATTTAGTGGGGGTAGAGCCTACTTGCAAGTCTCTCCGACCTTCACAAAAAAAGTTATTCAAGAATATCTCCTCAGATTTGGGGGAATTTCGTCGGTCGACCTCTTTCGAAGGTCGTACAAGCTCGGGGATGGTACCAATCGATCCGCAGGACCCAAATTAGTCCAGATGCAACCACTTTCCAAGTCTCTCCGACCTTCACAAAAAAAGTTATTCAAGAATATCTCTTTCTCCTATGTGCTTTCATCCCTAACCCTAACCCTAACCCTTCCGAAAGTCGGAGAAGCTCAAGGATGGTACCGATCGATGCGCGCAACCCCATTTAGTGGGGGTAGAGCCTACTTGCAAGTCTCTCCAACCTTCACAAAAAAAGTTATTCAAGAATATCTCTTTCTCCTATGTGCTTTCATCCCTAACCCTAACCCTAACCCTTCCGAAAGTCGGAGAAGCTCAAGGATGGTACTGATCGATGCGCGCTACCCCATTTAGTGGGGGTAGAGCCTACTTGCAAGTCTCTCCGACCTTCACAAAAAAAGTTATTCAAGAATATCTCCTCAGATTTGGGGGAATTTCGTCGGTCGACCTCTTTCGAAGGTCGTACAAGCTCGGGGATGGTACCAATCGATCCGCAGGACCCAAATTAGTCCAGATGCAACCACTTTCCAAGTCTCTCCGACCTTCACAAAAAAAGTTATTCAAGAATATCTCTTTCTCCTATGTGCTTTCATCCCTAACCCTAACACTAACCCTTCCGAAAGTCGGAGAAGCTCAAGGATGGTACCGATCGATGCGCGCAACCCCGTTTAGTGGGGGTAAAGCCTACTTGCAAGTCTCTCCGACCTTCACAAAAAAAGTTATTCAAGAATATCTCTTTCTCCTATGTGCTTTCATCCCTAACCCTAACCCTAACCCTTCCGAAAGTCGGAGAAGCTCAAGGATGGTACCGATCGATGCGCGCTACCCCATTTAGTGGGGGTAGAGCCTACTTGCAAGTCTCTCCGACCTTCACAAAAAAAGTTATTCAAGAATATCTCCTCAGATTTGGGGGAATTTCGTCGGTCGACCTCTTCCGAAGGTCGTACAAGCTCGGGGATGGTACCAATCGATCTGCAGGACCCAAATTAGTCCAGATGCAACCACTTTCCAAGTCTCTCCGACCTTCACAAAAAAAGTTATTCAAGAATATCTCTTTCTCCTATGTGCTTTCATCCCTAACCCTAACCCTTCCGAAAGTCGGAGAAGCTCAAGGATGGTACCGATCGATGCGCGCAACCCCATTTAGTGGGGGTAGAGCCTACTTGCAAGTCTCTCCGACCTTCACAAAAAAAGTTATTCAAGAATATCTCTTTCTCCTATGTGCTTTCATCCCTAACCCTAACCCTAACCCTTCCGAAAGTCGGAGAAGCTCAAGGATGGTACCGATCGATGCGTGCTACCCCATTTAGTGGGGGTAGAGCCTACTTGCAAGTCTTTCCGACCTTCACAAAAAAAGTTATTCAAGAATATCTCCTCAGATTTGGGGGAATTTCGTCGGTCGACCTCTTTCGAAGGTCGTACAAGCTCGGGGATGGTACCAATCGATCCGCAGGACCCAAATTAGTCCAGATGCAACCACTTTCCAAGTCTCTCCGACCTTCACAAAATAAGTTATTCAAGAATATCTCTTTCTCCTATGTGCTTTCATCCCTAACCCTAACCCTAACCCTTCCGAAAGTCGGAGAAGCTCAAGGATGGTACCGATCGATGCGCGCAACCCCATTTAGTGGGGGTAGAGCCTACTTGCAAGTCTCTCCGACCTTCACAAAAAAAGTTATTCAAGAATATCTCTTTCTCCTATGTGCTTTCATCCCTAACCCTAACCCTAACCCTTCCGAAAGTCGGAGAAGCTCAAGGATGGTACCGATCGATGAGCGCTACCCCATTTAGTGGGGGTAGAGCCTACTTGCAAGTCTCTCCGACCTTCACAAAAAAAGTTATTCAAGAATATCTCCTCAGATTTGGGGGAATTTCGTCGGTCGACCTCTTTCAAAGGTCGTACAAGCTCGGGGATGGTACCAATCGATCCGCAGGACCCAAATTAGTCCAGATGCAACCACTTTCCAAGTCTCTCCGACCTTCACAAAAAAAGTTATTCAAGAATATCTCTTTCTCCTATGTGCTTTCATCCCTAACCCTAACCCTAACCCTTCCGAAAGTCGGAGAAGCTCAAGGATGGTACCGATCGATGCGCGCAACCCCATTTAGTGGGGGTAGAGCCTACTTGCAAGTCTCTCCGACCTTCACAAAAAAAGTTATTCAAGAATATCTCTTTCTCCTATGTGCTTTCATCCCTAACCCTAACCCTAACCCTTCCGAAAGTCGGAGAAGCTCAAGGATGGTACCGATCGATGCGCGCTACCCCATTTAGTGGGGGTAGAGCCTACTTGCAAGTCTCTCCGACCTTCACAAAAAAAGTTATTCAAGAATATCTCCTCAGATTTGGGGGAATTTCGTCGGTCGACCTCTTTCGAAGGTCGTACAAGCTCGGGGATGGTACCAATCGATCCGCAGGACCCAAATTAGTCCAGATGCAACCAATTTCCAAGTCTCTCCGACCTTCACAAAAAAAGTTATTCAAGAATATCTCTTTCTCCTATGTGCTTTCATCCCTAACCCTAACCCTAACCCTTCCGAAAGTCGGAGAAGCTCAAGGATGGTACCGATCGATGTGCGCAACCCCATTTAGTGGGGGTAGAGCCTACTTGCAAGTCTCTCCGACCTTCACAAAAAAAGTTATTCAAGAATATCTCTTTCTCCTATGTGCTTTCATCCCTAACCCTAACCCTTCCGAAAGTCGGAGAAGCTCAAGGATGGTACCGATCGATGCGCGCTACCCCATTTAGTGGGGGTAGAGCCTACTTGCAAGTCTCTCCGACCTTCACAAAAAAAGTTATTCAAGAATATCTCTTTCTCCTATGTGCTTTCATCCCTAACCCTAACCCTAACCCTTCCGAAAGTCGGAGAAGGTCAAGGATGGTACCGATCGATGCGCGCAACCCCATTTAGTGGGGGTAGAGCCTACTTGCAAGTCTTTCCGACCTTCACAAAAAAAGTTATTCAAGAATATCTCCTCAGATTTGGGGGAATTTCGTCGGTCGACCTCTTTCGAAGGTCGTACAAGCTCGGGGATGGTACCAATCGATCCGCAGGACCCAAATTAGTCCAGATGCAACCACTTTCCAAGTCTCTCCGACCTTCACAAAAAAAGTTATTCAAGAATATCTCTTTCTCCTATGTGCTTTCATCCCTAACCCTAACCCTAACCCTTCCGAAAGTCGGAGAAGCTCAAGGATGGTACCGATCGATGCGCGCAACCCCATTTAGTGGGGGTAGAGCCTACTTGCAAGTCTCTCCGACCTTCACAAAAAAAGTTATTCAAGAATATCTCTTTCTCCTATGTGCTTTCATCCCTAACCCTAACCCTAACCCTTCCGAAAGTCGGAGAAGCTCAAGGATGGTACCGATCGATGCGCGCTACCCCATTTAGTGGGGGTAGAGCCTACTTGCAAGTCTCTCCGACCTTCACAAAAAAAGTTATTCAAGAATATCTCCTCAGATTTGGGGGAATTTCGTCGGTCGACCTCTTTCGAAGGTCGTACAAGCTCGGGGATGGTACCAATCGATCTGCAGGACCCAAATTAGTCCAGATGCAACCAATTTCCAAGTCTCTCCGACCTTCACAAAAAAAGTTATTCAAGAATATCTCTTTCTCCTATGTGCTTTCATCCCTAACCCTAACCCTAACCCTTCCGAAAGTCGGAGAAGCTCAAGGATGGTACCGATCGATGTGCGCAACCCCATTTAGTGGGGGTAGAGCCTACTTGCAAGTCTCTCCGACCTTCACAAAAAAAGTTATTCAAGAATATCTCTTTCTCCTATGTGCTTTCATCCCTAACCCTAACCCTAACCCTTCCGAAAGTCGGAGAAGCTCAAGGATGGTACCGATCGATGCGCGCTACCCCATTTAGTGGGGGTAGAGCCTACTTGCAAGTCTCTCCGACCTTCACAAAAAAAGTTATTCAAGAATATCTCTTTCTCCTATGTGCTTTCATCCCTAACCCTAACCCTAACCCTTCCGAAAGTCGGAGAAGGTCAAGGATGGTACCGATCGATGCGCGCAACCCCATTTAGTGGGGGTAGAGCCTACTTGCAAGTCTTTCCGACCTTCACAAAAAAAGTTATTCAAGAATATCTCCTCAGATTTGGGGGAATTTCGTCGGTCGACCTCTTTCGAAGGTCGTACAAGCTCGGGGATGGTACCAATCGATCCGCAGGACCCAAATTAGTCCAGATGCAACCACTTTCCAAGTCTCTCCGACCTTCACAAAAAAAGTTATTCAAGAATATCTCTTTCTCCTATGTGCTTTCATCCCTAACCCTAACCCTTCCGAAAGTCGGAGAAGCTCAAGGATGGTACCGATCGATGCGCGCAACCCCATTTAGTGGGGGTAGAGCCTACTTGCAAGTCTCTCCGACCTTCACAAAAAAAGTTATTCAAGAATATCTCTTTCTCCTATGTGCTTTCATCCCTAACCCTAACCCTTCCGAAAGTCGGAGAAGGTCAAGGATGGTACCGATCGATGAGCGCAACCCCATTTAGTGGGGGTAGAGCCTACTTGCAAGTCTTTCCGACCTTCACAAAAAAAGTTATTCAAGAATATCTCCTCAGATTTGGGGGAATTTCGTCGGTCGACCTCTTTCAAAGGTCGTACAAGCTCGGGGATGGTACCAATCGATCCGCAGGACCCAAATTAGTCCAGATGCAACCACTTTCCAAGTCTCTCCGACCTTCACAAAAAAAGTTATTCAAGAATATCTCTTTCTCCTATGTGCTTTCATCCCTAACCCTAACCCTAACCCTTCCGAAAGTCGGAGAAGCTCAAGGATGGTACCGATCGATGCGCGCAACCCCATTTAGTGGGGGTAGAGCCTACTTGCAAGTCTCTCCGACCTTCACAAAAAAAGTTATTCAAGAATATCTCTTTCTCCTATGTGCTTTCATCCCTAACCCTAACCCTAACCCTTCCGAAAGTCGGAGAAGCTCAAGGATGGTACCGATCGATGCGCGCTACCCCATTTAGTGGGGGTAGAGCCTACTTGCAAGTCTCTCCGACCTTCACAAAAAAAGTTATTCAAGAATATCTCCTCAGATTTGGGGGAATTTCGTCGGTCGACCTCTTTCGAAGGTCGTACAAGCTCGGGGATGGTACCAATCGATCCGCAGGACCCAAATTAGTCCAGATGCAACCACTTTCCAAGTCTCTCCGACCTTCACAAAAAAAGTTATTCAAGAATATCTCTTTCTCCTATGTGCTTTCATCCCTAACCCTAACACTAACCCTTCCGAAAGTCGGAGAAGCTCAAGGATGGTACCGATCGATGCGCGCAACCCCGTTTAGTGGGGGTAAAGCCTACTTGCAAGTCTCTCCGACCTTCACAAAAAAAGTTATTCAAGAATATCTCTTTCTCCTATGTGCTTTCATCCCTAACCCTAACCCTAACCCTTCCGAAAGTCGGAGAAGCTCAAGGATGGTACCGATCGATGCGCGCTACCCCATTTAGTGGGGGTAGAGCCTACTTGCAAGTCTCTCCGACCTTCACAAAAAAAGTTATTCAAGAATATCTCCTCAGATTTGGGGGAATTTCGTCGGTCGACCTCTTCCGAAGGTCGTACAAGCTCGGGGATGGTACCAATCGATCCGCAGGACCCAAATTAGTCCAGATGCAACCACTTTCCAAGTCTCTCCGACCTTCACAAAAAAAGTTATTCAAGAATATCTCTTTCTCCTATGTGCTTTCATCCCTAACCCTAACCCTAACCCTTCCGAAAGTCGGAGAAGCTCAAGGATGGTACTGATCGATGCGCGCAACCCCATTTAGTGGGGGTAGAGCCTACTTGCAAGTCTCTCCGACCTTCACAAAAAAAGTTATTCAAGAATATCTCTTTCTCCTATGTGCTTTCATCCCTAACCCTAACCCTAACCCTTCCGAAAGTCGGAGAAGGTCAAGGATGGTACCGATCGATGCGCGCAACCCCATTTAGTGGGGGTAGAGCCTACTTGCAAGTCTTTCCGACCTTCACAAAAAAAGTTATTCAAGAATATCTCCTCAGATTTGGGGGAATTTCGTCGGTCGACCTCTTTCGAAGGTCGTACAAGCTCGGGGATGGTACCAATCGATCCGCAGGACCCAAATTAGTCCAGATGCAACCACTTTCCAAGTCTCTCCGACCTTCACAAAAAAAGTTATTCAAGAATATCTCTTTCTCCTATGTGCTTTCATCCCTAACCCTAACCCTAACCCTTCCGAAAGTCGGAGAAGCTCAAGGATGGTACCGATCGATGCGCGCAAGCCCATTTAGTGGGGGTAGAGCCTACTTGCAAGTCTCTCCGACCTTCACAAAAAAAGTTATTCAAGAATATCTCTTTCTCCTATGTGCTTTCATCCCTAACCCTAACCCTTCCGAAAGTCGGAGAAGCTCAAGGATGGTACCGATCGATGCGCGCTACCCCATTTAGTGGGGGTAGAGCCTACTTGCAAGTCTCTCCGACCTTCACAAAAAAAGTTATTCAAGAATATCTCCTCAGATTTGGGGGAATTTCGTCGGTCGACCTCTTTCGAAGGTCGTACAAGCTCGGGGATGGTACCAATCGATCCGCAGGACCCAAATTAGTCCAGATGCAACCACTTTCCAAGTCTCTCCGACCTTCACAAAAAAAGTTATTCAAGAATATCTCTTTCTCCTATGTGCTTTCATCCCTAACCCTAACACTAACCCTTCCGAAAGTCGGAGAAGCTCAAGGATGGTACCGATCGATGCGCGCAACCCCGTTTAGTGGGGGTAAAGCCTACTTGCAAGTCTCTCCGACCTTCACAAAAAAAGTTATTCAAGAATATCTCTTTCTCCTATGTGCTTTCATCCCTAACCCTAACCCTAACCCTTCCGAAAGTCGGAGAAGCTCAAGGATGGTACCGATCGATGCGCGCTACCCCATTTAGTGGGAGTAGAGCCTACTTGCAAGTCTCTCCGACCTTCACAAAAAAAGTTATTCAAGAATATCTCCTCAGATTTGGGGGAATTTCGTCGGTCGACCTCTTCCGAAGGTCGTACAAGCTCGGGGATGGTACCAATCGATCCGCAGGACCCAAATTAGTCCAGATGCAACCACTTTCCAAGTCTCTCCGACCTTCACAAAAAAAGTTATTCAAGAATATCTCTTTCTCCTATGTGCTTTCATCCCTAACCCTAACCCTAACCCTTCCGAAAGTCGGAGAAGCTCAAGGATGGTACTGATCGATGCGCGCTACCCCATTTAGTGGGGGTAGAGCCTACTTGCAAGTCTCTCCGACCTTCACAAAAAAAGTTATTCAAGAATATCTCCTCAGATTTGGGGGAATTTCGTCGGTCGACCTCTTCCGAAGGTCGTACAAGCTCGGGGATGGTACCAATCGATCTGCAGGACCCAAATTAGTCCAGATGCAACCACTTTCCAAGTCTCTCCGACCTTCACAAAAAAAGTTATTCAAGAATATCTCTTTCTCCTATGTGCTTTCATCCCTAACCCTAACCCTTCCGAAAGTCGGAGAAGCTCAAGGATGGTACCGATCGATGCGCGCAACCCCATTTAGTGGGGGTAGAGCCTACTTGCAAGTCTCTCCGACCTTCACAAAAAAAGTTATTCAAGAATATCTCTTTCTCCTATGTGCTTTCATCCCTAACCCTAACCCTAACCCTTCCGAAAGTCGGAGAAGCTCAAGGATGGTACCGATCGATGCGCGCTACCCCATTTAGTGGGGGTAGAGCCTACTTGCAAGTCTCTCCGACCTTCACAAAAAAAGTTATTCAAGAATATCTCCTCAGATTTGGGGGAATTTCGTCGGTCGACCTCTTTCGAAGGTCGTACAAGCTCGGGGATGGTACCAATCGATCCGCAGGACCCAAATTAGTCCAGATGCAACCACTTTCCAAGTCTCTCCGACCTTCACAAAAAAAGTTATTCAAGAATATCTCTTTCTCCTATGTGCTTTCATCCCTAACCCTAACCCTAACCCTTCCGAAAGTCGGAGAAGCTCAAGGATGGTACCGATCGATGCGCGCAACCCCATTTAGTGGGGGTAGAGCCTACTTGCAAGTCTCTCCGACCTTCACAAAAAAAGTTATTCAAGAATATCTCTTTCTCCTATGTGCTTTCATCCCTAACCCTAACCCTAACCCTTCCGAAAGTCGGAGAAGCTCAAGGATGGTACCGATCGATGCGCGCAACCCCATTTAGTGGGGGTAGAGCCTACTTGCAAGTCTCTCCGACCTTCACAAAAAAAGTTATTCAAGAATATCTCTTTCTCCTATGTGCTTTCATCCCTAACCCTAACCCTAACCCTTCCGAAAGTCGGAGAAGCTCAAGGATGGTACCGATCGATGCGCGCTACCCCATTTAGTGGGGGTAGAGCCTACTTGCAAGTCTCTCCGACCTTCACAAAAAAAGTTATTCAAGAATATCTCCTCAGATTTGGGGGAATTTCGTCGGTCGACCTCTTTCGAAGGTCGTACAAGCTCGGGGATGGTACCAATCGATCCGCAGGACCCAAATTAGTCCAGATGCAACCACTTTCCAAGTCTCTCCGACCTTCACAAAAAAAGTTATTCAAGAATATCTCTTTCTCCTATGTGCTTTCATCCCTAACCCTAACCCTAACCCTTCCGAAAGTCGGAGAAGCTCAAGGATAGTACCGATCGATGCGCGCAACCCCATTTAGTGGGGGTAGAGCCTACTTGCAAGTCTCTCCGACCTTCACAAAAAAAGTTATTCAAGAATATCTCTTTCTCCTATGTGCTTTCATCCCTAACCCTAACCCTAACCCTTCCGAAAGTCGGAGAAGCTCAAGGATGGTACCGATCGATGCGCGCTACCCCATTTAGTGGGGGTAGAGCCTACTTGCAAGTCTCTCCGACCTTCACAAAAAAAGTTATTCAAGAATATCTCTTTCTCCTATGTGCTTTCATCCCTAACCCTAACCCTAACCCTTCCGAAAGTCGGAGAAGGTCAAGGATGGTACCGATCGATGCGCGCAACCCCATTTAGTGGGGGTAGAGCCTACTTGCAAGTCTTTCCGACCTTCACAAAAAAAGTTATTCAAGAATATCTCCTCAGATTTGGGGGAATTTCGTCGGTCGACCTCTTTCGAAGGTCGTACAAGCTCGGGGATGGTACCAATCGATCCGCAGGACCCAAATTAGTCCAGATGCAACCACTTTCCAAGTCTCTCCGACCTTCACAAAAAAAGTTATTCAAGAATATCTCTTTCTCCTATGTGCTTTCATC
Source organism: Limanda limanda (assembly GCF_963576545.1). Taxonomy (NCBI): domain Eukaryota; kingdom Metazoa; phylum Chordata; class Actinopteri; order Pleuronectiformes; family Pleuronectidae; genus Limanda; species Limanda limanda. The sequence goes on along the minus strand of NW_026870676.1, from coordinate 199,699 downwards.
CCTAACCCTAACCCTAACCCTTCCGAAAGTCGGAGAAGCTCAAGGATGGTACCGATCGATGCGCGCAACCCCATTTAGTGGGGGTAGAGCCTACTTGCAAGTCTCTCCGACCTTCACAAAAAAAGTTATTCAAGAATATCTCTTTCTCCTATGTGCTTTCATCCCTAACCCTAACCCTAACCCTTCCGAAAGTCGGAGAAGCTCAAGGATGGTACCGATCGATGTGCGCTACCCCATTTAGTGGGGGTAGAGCCTACTTGCAAGTCTCTCCGACCTTCACAAAAAAAGTTATTCAAGAATATCTCCTCAGATTTGGGGGAATTTCGTCGGTCGACCTCTTTCGAAGGTCGTACAAGCTCGGGGATGGTACCAATCGATCCGCAGGACCCAAATTAGTCCAGATGCAACCACTTTCCAAGTCTCTCCGACCTTCACAAAAAAAGTTATTCAAGAATATCTCTTTCTCCTATATGCTTTCATCCCTAACCCTAACCCTAACCCTTCCGAAAGTCGGAGAAGCTCAAGGATGGTACCGATCGATGCGCGCAACCCCATTTAGTGGGGGTAGAGCCTACTTGCAAGTCTCTCCGACCTTCACAAAAAAAGTTATTCAAGAATATCTCTTTCTCCTATGTGCTTTCATCCCTAACCCTAACCCTAACCCTTCCGAAAGTCGGAGAAGCTCAAAGATGGTACCGATCGATGCGCGCTACCCCATTTAGTGGGGGTAGAGCCTACTTGCAAGTCTCTCCGACCTTCACAAAAAAAGTTATTCAAGAATATCTCTTTCTCCTATGTGCTTTCATCCCTAACCCTAACCCTAACCCTTCCGAAAGTCGGAGAAGGTCAAGGATGGTACCGATCGATGCGCGCAACCCCATTTAGTGGGGGTAGAGCCTACTTGCAAGTCTTTCCGACCTTCACAAAAAAAGTTATTCAAGAATATCTCCTCAGATTTGGGGGAATTTCGTCGGTCGACCTCTTTCGAAGGTCGTACAAGCTCGGGGATGGTACCAATCGATCCGCAGGACCCAAATTAGTCCAGATGCAACCACTTTCCAAGTCTCTCCGACCTTCACAAAAAAAGTTATTCAAGAATATCTCTTTCTCCTATGTGCTTTCATCCCTAACCCTAACCCTAACCCTTCCGAAAGTCGGAGAAGCTCAAGGATGGTACCGATCGATGCGCGCAACCCCATTTAGTGGGGGTAGAGCCTACTTGCAAGTCTCTCCGACCTTCACAAAAAAAGTTATTCAAGAATATCTCTTTCTCCTATGTGCTTTCATCCCTAACCCTAACCCTAACCCTTCCGAAAGTCGGAGAAGCTCAAGGATGGTACCGATCGATGCGCGCTACCCCATTTAGTGGGGGTAGAGCCTACTTGCAAGTCTCTCCGACCTTCACAAAAAAAGTTATTCAAGAATATCTCCTCAGATTTGGGGGAATTTCGTCGGTCGACCTCTTTCGAAGGTCGTACAAGCTCGGGGATGGTACCAATCGATCCGCAGGACCCAAATTAGTCCAGATGCAACCACTTTCCAAGTCTCTCCGACCTTCACAAAAAAAGTTATTCAAGAATATCTCTTTCTCCTATGTGCTTTCATCCCTAACCCTAACCCTTCCGAAAGTCGGAGAAGCTCAAGGATGGTACCGATCGATGCGCGCAACCCCATTTAGTGGGGGTAGAGCCTACTTGCAAGTCTCTCCGACCTTCACAAAAAAAGTTATTCAAGAATATCTCTTTCTCCTATGTGCTTTCATCCCTAACCCTAACCCTAACCCTTCCGAAAGTCGGAGAAGCTCAAGGATGGTACCGATCGATGTGCGCTACCCCATTTAGTGGGGGTAGAGCCTACTTGCAAGTCTCTCCGACCTTCACAAAAAAAGTTATTCAAGAATATCTCCTCAGATTTGGGGGAATTTCGTCGGTCGACCTCTTTCGAAGGTCGTACAAGCTCGGGGATGGTACCAATCGATCCGCAGGACCCAAATTAGTCCAGATGCAACCACTTTCCAAGTCTCTCCGACCTTCACAAAAAAAGTTATTCAAGAATATCTCTTTCTCCTATGTGCTTTCATCCCTAACCCTAACCCTAACCCTTCCGAAAGTCGGAGAAGCTCAAGGATGGTACCGATCGATGCGCGCAACCCCATTTAGTGGGGGTAGAGCCTACTTGCAAGTCTCTCCAACCTTCACAAAAAAAGTTATTCAAGAATATCTCTTTCTCCTATGTGCTTTCATCCCTAACCCTAACCCTAACCCTTCCGAAAGTCGGAGAAGCTCAAGGATGGTACTGATCGATGCGCGCTACCCCATTTAGTGGGGGTAGAGCCTACTTGCAAGTCTCTCCGACCTTCACAAAAAAAGTTATTCAAGAATATCTCCTCAGATTTGGGGGAATTTCGTCGGTCGACCTCTTTCGAAGGTCGTACAAGCTCGGGGATGGTACCAATCGATCCGCAGGACCCAAATTAGTCCAGATGCAACCACTTTCCAAGTCTCTCCGACCTTCACAAAAAAAGTTATTCAAGAATATCTCTTTCTCCTATGTGCTTTCATCCCTAACCCTAACACTAACCCTTCCGAAAGTCGGAGAAGCTCAAGGATGGTACCGATCGATGCGCGCAACCCCGTTTAGTGGGGGTAAAGCCTACTTGCAAGTCTCTCCGACCTTCACAAAAAAAGTTATTCAAGAATATCTCTTTCTCCTATGTGCTTTCATCCCTAACCCTAACCCTAACCCTTCCGAAAGTCGGAGAAGCTCAAGGATGGTACCGATCGATGCGCGCTACCCCATTTAGTGGGGGTAGAGCCTACTTGCAAGTCTCTCCGACCTTCACAAAAAAAGTTATTCAAGAATATCTCCTCAGATTTGGGGGAATTTCGTCGGTCGACCTCTTCCGAAGGTCGTACAAGCTCGGGGATGGTACCAATCGATCTGCAGGACCCAAATTAGTCCAGATGCAACCACTTTCCAAGTCTCTCCGACCTTCACAAAAAAAGTTATTCAAGAATATCTCTTTCTCCTATGTGCTTTCATCCCTAACCCTAACCCTTCCGAAAGTCGGAGAAGCTCAAGGATGGTACCGATCGATGCGCGCAACCCCATTTAGTGGGGGTAGAGCCTACTTGCAAGTCTCTCCGACCTTCACAAAAAAAGTTATTCAAGAATATCTCTTTCTCCTATGTGCTTTCATCCCTAACCCTAACCCTAACCCTTCCGAAAGTCGGAAAAGCTCAAGGATGGTACCGATCGATGCGCGCTACCCCATTTAGTGGGGGTAGAGCCTACTTGCAAGTCTTTCCGACCTTCACAAAAAAAGTTATTCAAGAATATCTCCTCAGATTTGGGGGAATTTCGTCGGTCGACCTCTTTCGAAGGTCGTACAAGCTCGGGGATGGTACCAATCGATCCGCAGGACCCAAATTAGTCCAGATGCAACCACTTTCCAAGTCTCTCCGACCTTCACAAAATAAGTTATTCAAGAATATCTCTTTCTCCTATGTGCTTTCATCCCTAACCCTAACCCTAACCCTTCCGAAAGTCGGAGAAGCTCAAGGATGGTACCGATCGATGCGCGCAACCCCATTTAGTGGGGGTAGAGCCTACTTGCAAGTCTCTCCGACCTTCACAAAAAAAGTTATTCAAGAATATCTCTTTCTCCTATGTGCTTTCATCCCTAACCCTAACCCTAACCCTTCCGAAAGTCGGAGAAGCTCAAGGATGGTACCGATCGATGAGCGCTACCCCATTTAGTGGGGGTAGAGCCTACTTGCAAGTCTCTCCGACCTTCACAAAAAAAGTTATTCAAGAATATCTCCTCAGATTTGGGGGAATTTCGTCGGTCGACCTCTTTCAAAGGTCGTACAAGCTCGGGGATGGTACCAATCGATCCGCAGGACCCAAATTAGTCCAGATGCAACCACTTTCCAAGTCTCTCCGACCTTCACAAAAAAAGTTATTCAAGAATATCTCTTTCTCCTATGTGCTTTCATCCCTAACCCTAACCCTAACCCTTCCGAAAGTCGGAGAAGCTCAAGGATGGTACCGATCGATGCGTGCAACCCCATTTAGTGGGGGTAGAGCCTACTTGCAAGTCTCTCCGACCTTCACAAAAAAAGTTATTCAAGAATATCTCTTTCTCCTATGTGCTTTCATCCCTAACCCTAACACTAACCCTTCCGAAAGTCGGAGAAGCTCAAGGATGGTACCGATCGATGCGCGCTACCCCATTTAGTGGGGGTAGAGCCTACTTGCAAGTCTCTCCGACCTTCACAAAAAAAGTTATTCAAGAATATCTCCTCAGATTTGGGGGAATTTCGTCGGTCGACCTCTTTCGAAGGTCGTACAAGCTCGGGGATGGTACCAATCGATCCGCAGGACCCAAATTAGTCCAGATGCAACCACTTTCCAAGTCTCTCCGACCTTCACAAAAAAAGTTATTCAAGAATATCTCTTTCTCCTATGTGCTTTCATCCCTAACCCTAACCCTAACCCTTCCGAAAGTCGGAGAAGCTCAAGGATGGTACCGATCGATGCGCGAAACCCCATTTAGTGGGGGTAGAGCCTACTTGCAAGTCTCTCCGACCTTCACAAAAAAAGTTATTCAAGAATATCTCTTTCTCCTATGTGCTTTCATCCCTAACCCTAACCCTAACCCTTCCGAAAGTCGGAGAAGCTCAAGGATGGTACCGATCGATGCGCGCTACCCCATTTAGTGGGGGTAGAGCCTACTTGCAAGTCTCTCCGACCTTCACAAAAAAAGTTATTCAAGAATATCTCCTCAGATTTGGGGGAATTTCGTCGGTCGACCTCTTCCGAAGGTCGTACAAGCTCGGGGATGGTACCAATCGATCCGCAGGACCCAAATTAGTCCAGATGCAACCACTTTCCAAGTCTCTCCGACCTTCACAAAAAAAGTTATTCAAGAATATCTCTTTCTCCTATGTGCTTTCATCCCTAACCCTAACCCTTCCGAAAGTCGGAGAAGCTCAAGGATGGTACCGATCGATGCGCGCAACCCCATTTAGTGGGGGTAGAGCCTACTTGCAAGTCTCTCCGACCTTCACAAAAAAAGTTATTCAAGAATATCTCTTTCTCCTATGTGCTTTCATCCCTAACCCTAACCCTAACCCTTCCGAAAGTCGGAGAAGCTCAAGGATGGTACCGATCGATGCGCGCTACCCCATTTAGTGGGGGTAGAGCCTACTTGCAAGTCTCTCCGACCTTCACAAAAAACGTTATTCAAGAATATCTCCTCAGATTTGGGGGAATTTCGTCGGTCGACCTCTTTCGAAGGTCGTACAAGCTCGGGGATGGTACCAATCGATCTGCAGGACCCAAATTAGTCCAGATGCAACCACTTTCCAAGTCTCTCCGACCTTCACAAAAAAAGTTATTCAAGAATATCTCTTTCTCCTATGTGCTTTCATCCCTAACCCTAACCCTAACCCTTCCGAAAGTCGGAGAAGCTCAAGGATGGTACCGATCGATGCGCGCAACCCCATTTAGTGGGGGTAGAGCCTACTTGCAAGTCTCTCCGACCTTCACAAAAAAAGTTATTCAAGAATATCTCTTTCTCCTATGTGCTTTCATCCCTAACCCTAACCCTAACCCTTCCGAAAGTCGGAGAAGCTCAAGGATGGTACCGATCGATGCGCGCTACCCCATTTAGTGGGGGTAGAGCCTACTTGCAAGTCTCTCCGACCTTCACAAAAAAAGTTATTCAAGAATATCTCCTCAGATTTGGGGGAATTTCGTCGGTCGACCTCTTCCGAAGGTCGTACAAGCTCGGGGATGGTACCAATCGATCTGCAGGACCCAAATTAGTCCAGATGCAACCACTTTCCAAGTCTCTCCGACCTTCACAAAAAAAGTTATTCAAGAATATCTCTTTCTCCTATGTGCTTTCATCCCTAACCCTAACCCTTCCGAAAGTCGGAGAAGCTCAAGGATGGTACCGATCGATGCGCGCAACCCCATTTAGTGGGGGTAGAGCCTACTTGCAAGTCTCTCCGACCTTCACAAAAAAAGTTATTCAAGAATATCTCTTTCTCCTATATGCTTTCATCCCTAACCCTAACCCTAACCCTTCCGAAAGTCGGAGAAGCTCAAGGATGGTACCGATGGATGCGCGCTACCCTATTTAGTGGGGGTAGAGCCTACTTGCAAGTCTCTCCGACCTTCACAAAAAAAGTTATTCAAGAATATCTCCTCAGATTTGGGGGAATTTCGTCGGTCGACCTCTTTCGAAGGTCGTACAAGCTCGGGGATGGTACCAATCGATCCGCAGGACCCAAATTAGTCCAGATGCAACCACTTTCCAAGTCTCTCCGACCTTCACAAAATAAGTTATTCAAGAATATCTCTTTCTCCTATGTGCTTTCATCCCTAACCCTAACCCTAACCCTTCCGAAAGTCGGAGAAGCTCAAGGATGGTACCGATCGATGCGCGCAACCCCATTTAGTGGGGGTAGAGCCTACTTGCAAGTCTCTCCGACCTTCACAAAAAAAGTTATTCAAGAATATCTCTTTCTCCTATGTGCTTTCATCCCTAACCCTAACCCTAACCCTTCCGAAAGTCGGAGAAGCTCAAGGATGGTACCGATCGATGAGCGCTACCCCATTTAGTGGGGGTAGAGCCTACTTGCAAGTCTCTCCGACCTTCACAAAAAAAGTTATTCAAGAATATCTCCTCAGATTTGGGGGAATTTCGTCGGTCGACCTCTTTCAAAGGTCGTACAAGCTCGGGGATGGTACCAATCGATCTGCAGGACCCAAATTAGTCCAGATGCAACCACTTTCCAAGTCTCTCCGACCTTCACAAAAAAAGTTATTCAAGAATATCTCTTTCTCCTATGTGCTTTCATCCCTAACCCTAACCCTTCCGAAAGTCGGAGAAGCTCAAGGATGGTACCGATCGATGCGTGCAACCCCATTTAGTGGGGGTAGAGCCTACTTGCAAGTCTCTCCGACCTTCACAAAAAAAGTTATTCAAGAATATCTCTTTCTCCTATGTGCTTTCATCCCTAACCCTAACACTAACCCTTCCGAAAGTCGGAGAAGCTCACGGATGGTACCGATCGATGCGCGCTACCCCATTTAGTGGGGGTAGAGCCTACTTGCAAGTCTCTCCGACCTTCACAAAAAAAGTTATTCAAGAATATCTCCTCAGATTTGGGGGAATTTCGTCGGTCGACCTCTTTCAAAGGTCGTACAAGCTCGGGGATGGTACCAATCGATCCGCAGGACCCAAATTAGTCCAGATGCAACCACTTTCCAAGTCTCTCCGACCTTCACAAAAAAAGTTATTCAAGAATATCTCTTTCTCCTATGTGCTTTCATCCCTAACCCTAACCCTTCCGAAAGTCGGAGAAGCTCAAGGATGGTACCGATCGATGCGCGCAACCCCATTTAGTGGGGGTAGAGCCTACTTGCAAGTCTCTCCGACCTTCACAAAAAAAGTTATTCAAGAATATCTCTTTCTCCTATGTGCTTTCATCCCTAACCCTAACCCTAACCCTTTCGAAAGTCGGAGAAGCTCAAGGATGGTACCGATCGATGCGCGCTACCCCATTTAGTGGGGGTAGAGCCTACTTGCAAGTCTCTCCGACCTTCACAAAAAAAGTTATTCAAGAATATCTCCTCAGATTTGGGGGAATTTCGTCGGTCGACCTCTTTCGAAGGTCGTACAAGCTCGGGGATGGTGCCAATCGATCCGCAGGACCCAAATTAGTCCAGATGCAACCACTTTCCAAGTCTCTCCGACCTTCACAAAAAAAGTTATTCAAGAATATCTCTTTCTCCTATGTGCTTTCATCCCTAACCCTAACCCTAACCCTTCCGAAAGTCGGAGAAGCTCAAGGATGGTACCGATCGATGCGCGCAACCCCATTTAGTGGGGGTAGAGCCTACTTGCAAGTCTCTCCGACCTTCACAAAAAAAGTTATTCAAGAATATCTCTTTCTCCTATGTGCTTTCATCCCTAACCCTAACCCTAACCCTTCCGAAAGTCGGAGAAGCTCAAGGATGGTACCGATCGATGCGCGCTACCCCATTTAGTGGGGGTAGAGCCTACTTGCAAGTCTCTCCGACCTTCACAAAAAAAGTTATTCAAGAATATCTCTTTCTCCTATGTGCTTTCATCCCTAACCCTAACCCTAACCCTTCCGAAAGTCGGAGAAGGTCAAGGATGGTACCGATCGATGCGCGCAACCCCATTTAGTGGGGGTAGAGCCTACTTGCAAGTCTTTCCGACCTTCACAAAAAAAGTTATTCAAGAATATCTCCTCAGATTTGGGGGAATTTCGTCGGTCGACCTCTTTCGAAGGTCGTACAAGCTCGGGGATGGTACCAATCGATCTGCAGGACCCAAATTAGTCCAGATGCAACCACTTTCCAAGTCTCTCCGACCTTCACAAAAAAAGTTATTCAAGAATATCTCTTTCTCCTATGTGCTTTCATCCCTAACCCTAACCCTAACCCTTCCGAAAGTCGGAGAAGCTCAAGGATGGTACCGATCGATGCGCGCAACCCCATTTAGTGGGGGTAGAGCCTACTTGCAAGTCTCTCCGACCTTCACAAAAAAAGTTATTCAAGAATATCTCTTTCTCCTATGTGCTTTCATCCCTAACCCTAACCCTAACCCTTCCGAAAGTCGGAGAAGCTCAAGGATGGTACCGATCGATGCGCGCTACCCCATTTAGTGGGGGTAGAGCCTACTTGCAAGTCTCTCCGACCTTCACAAAAAAAGTTATTCAAGAATATCTCCTCAGATTTGGGGGAATTTCGTCGGTCGACCTCTTTCGAAGGTCGTACAAGCTCGGGGATGGTACCAATCGATCCGCAGGACCCAAATTAGTCCAGATGCAACCACTTTCCAAGTCTCTCCGACCTTCACAAAAAAAGTTATTCAAGAATATCTCTTTCTCCTATGTGCTTTCATCCCTAACCCTAACCCTAACCCTTCCGAAAGTCGGAGAAGCTCAAGGATGGTACCGATCGATGCGCGCAACCCCATTTAGTGGGGGTAAAGCCTACTTGCAAGTCTCTCCGACCTTCACAAAAAAAGTTATTCAAGAATATCTCTTTCTCCTATGTGCTTTCATCCCTAACCCTAACCCTAACCCTTCCGAAAGTCGGAGAAGCTCAAGGATGGTACCGATCGATGCGCGCTACCCCATTTAGTGGGGGTAGAGCCTACTTGCAAGTCTCTCCGACCTTCACAAAAAAAGTTATTCAAGAATATCTCCTCAGATTTGGGGGAATTTCGTCGGTCGACCTCTTCCGAAGGTCGTACAAGCTCGGGGATGGTACCAATCGATCCGCAGGACCCAAATTAGTCCAGATGCAACCACTTTCCAAGTCTCTCCGACCTTCACAAAAAAAGTTATTCAAGAATATCTCTTTCTCCTATGTGCTTTCATCCCTAACCCTAACCCTTCCGAAAGTCGGAGAAGCTCAAGGATGGTACCGATCGATGCGCGCAACCCCATTTAGTGGGGGTAGAGCCTACTTGCAAGTCTCTCCGACCTTCACAAAAAAAGTTATTCAAGAATATCTCTTTCTCCTATGTGTTTCAGCCCTAACCCTAACCCTAACCCTTCCGAAAGTCGGAGAAGCTCAAGGATGGTACCGATCGATGCGCGCTACCCCATTTAGTGGGGGTAGAGCCTACTTGCAAGTCTTTCCGACCTTCACAAAAAAAGTTATTCAAGAATATCTCCTCAGATTTGGGGGAATTTCGTCGGTCGACCTCTTTCGAAGGTCGTACAAGCTCGGGGATGGTACCAATCGATCCGCAGGACCCAAATTAGTCCAGATGCAACCACTTTCCAAGTCTCTCCGACCTTCACAAAAAAAGTTATTCAAGAATATCTCTTTCTCCTATGTGCTTTCATCCCTAACCCTAACCCTAACCCTTCCGAAAGTCGGAGAAGCTCAAGGATGGTACCGATCGATGCGCGCAACCCCATTTAGTGGGGGTAGAGCCTACTTGCAAGTCTCTCCGACCTTCACAAAAAAAGTTATTCAAGAATATCTCTTTCTCCTATGTGCTTTCATCCCTAACCCTAACCCTAACCCTTCCGAAAGTCGGAGAAGCTCAAGGATGGTACCGATCGATGCGCGCTACCCCATTTAGTGGGGGTAGAGCCTACTTGCAAGTCTCTCCGACCTTCACAAAAAAAGTTATTCAAGAATATCTCCTCAGATTTGGGGGAATTTCGTCGGTCGACCTCTTTCGAAGGTCGTACAAGCTCGGGGATGGTACCAATCGATCCGCAGGACCCAAATTAGTCCAGATGCAACCACTTTCCAAGTCTCTCCGACCTTCACAAAAAAAGTTATTCAAGAATATCTCTTTCTCCTATGTGCTTTCATCCCTAACCCTAACCCTAACCCTTCCAAAAGTCGGAGAAGCTCAAGGATGGTACCGATCGATGCGCGCAACCCCATTTAGTGGGGGTAGAGCCTACTTGCAAGTCTCTCCGACCTTCACAAAAAAAGTTATTCAAGAATATCTCTTTCTCCTTTGTGCTTTCATCCCTAACCCTAACCCTAACCCTTCCGAAAGTCGGAGAAGCTCAAGGATGGTACCGATCGATGCGCGCTACCCCATTTAGTGGGGGTAGAGCCTACTTGCAAGTCTCTCCGACCTTCACAAAAAAAGTTATTCAAGAATATCTCCTCAGATTTGGGGGAATTTCGTCGGTCGACCTCTTTCGAAGGTCGTACAAGCTCGGGGATGGTACCAATCGATCTGCAGGACCCAAATTAGTCCAGATGCAACCACTTTCCAAGTCTCTCCGACCTTCACAAAAAAAGTTATTCAAGAATATCTCTTTCTCCTATGTGCTTTCATCCCTAACCCTAACCCTAACCCTTCCGAAAGTCGGAGAAGCTCAAGGATGGTACCGATCGATGCGCGCAACCCCATTTAGTGGGGGTAGAGCCTACTTGCAAGTCTCTCCGACCTTCACAAAAAAAGTTATTCAAGAATATCTCTTTCTCCTATGTGCTTTCATCCCTAACCCTAACCCTAACCCTTCCGAAAGTCGGAGAAGCTCAAGGATGGTACCGATCGATGCGCGCTACCCCATTTAGTGGGGGTAGAGCCTACTTGCAAGTCTCTCCGACCTTCACAAAAAAAGTTATTCAAGAATATCTCTTTCTCCTATGTGCTTTCATCCCTAACCCTAACCCTAACCCTTCCGAAAGTCGGAGAAGCTCAAGGATGGTACCGATCGATGCGCGCAACCCCATTTAGTGGGGGTAGAGCCTACTTGCAAGTCTTTCCGACCTTCACAAAAAAAGTTATTCAAGAATATCTCCTCAGATTTGGGGGAATTTCGTCGGTCGACCTCTTTCGAAGGTCGTACAAGCTCGGGGATGGTACCAATCGATCCGCAGGACCCAAATTAGTCCAGATGCAACCACTTTCCAAGTCTCTCCGACCTTCACAAAAAAAGTTATTCAAGAATATCTCTGTCTCCTATGTGCTTTCATCCCTAACCCTAACCCTAACCCTTCCGAAAGTCGGAGAAGCTCAAGGATGGTACCGATCGATGCGCGCAACCCCATTTAGTGGGGGTAGAGCCTACTTGCAAGTCTCTCCGACCTTCACAAAAAAAGTTATTCAAGAATATCTCTTTCTCCTATGTGCTTTCATCCCTAACCCTAACCCTAACCCTTCCGAAAGTCGGAGAAGCTCAAGGATGGTACCGATCGATGCGCGCTACCCCATTTAGTGGGGGTAGAGCCTACTTGCAAGTCTCTCCGACCTTCACAAAAAAAGTTATTCAAGAATATCTCTTTCTCCTATGTGCTTTCATCCCTAACCCTAACCCTAACCCTTCCGAAAGTCGGAGAAGCTCAAGGATGGTACCGATCGATGCGCGCAACCCCATTTAGTGGGGGTAGAGCCTACTTGCAAGTCTCTCCGACCTTCACAAAAAAAGTTATTCAAGAATATCTCTTTCTCCTTTGTGCTTTCATCCCTAACCCTAACCCTAACCCTTCCGAAAGTCGGAGAAGCTCAAGGATGGTACCGATCGATGCGCGCTACCCCATTTAGTGGGGGTAGAGCCTACTTGCAAGTCTCTCCGACCTTCACAAAAAAAGTTATTCAAGAATATCTCTTTCTCCTATGTGCTTTCATCCCTAACCCTAACCCTAACCCTTCCGAAAGTCGGAGAAGCTCAAGGATGGTACCGATCGATGCGCGCTACCCCATTTAGTGGGGGTAGAGCCTACTTGCAAGTCTCTCCGACCTTCACAAAAAAAGTTATTCAAGAATATCTCTTTCTCCTATGTGCTTTCATCCCTAACCCTAACCCTAACCCTTCCGAAAGTCGGAGAAGCTCAAGGATGGTACCGATCGATGCGCGCAACCCCATTTAGTGGGGGTAGAGCCTACTTGCAAGTCTCTCCGACCTTCACAAAAAAAGTTATTCAAGAATATCTCTTTCTCCTTTGTGCTTTCATCCCTAACCCTAACCCTAACCCTTCCGAAAGTCGGAGAAGCTCAAGGATGGTACCGATCGATGCGCGCTACCCCATTTAGTGGGGGTAGAGCCTACTTGCAAGTCTCTCCGACCTTCACAAAAAAAGTTATTCAAGAATATCTCCTCAGATTTGGGGGAATTTCGTCGGTCGACCTCTTTCGAAGGTCGTACAAGCTCGGGGATGGTACCAATCGATCCGCAGGACCCAAATTAGTCCAGATGCAACCACTTTCCAAGTCTCTCCGACCTTCACAAAAAAAGTTATTCAAGAATATCTCTTTCTCCTATGTGCTTTCATCCCTAACCCTAACCCTAACCCTTCCAAAAGTCGGAGAAGCTCAAGGATGGTACCGATCGATGCGCGCAACCCCATTTAGTGGGGGTAGAGCCTACTTGCAAGTCTCTCCGACCTTCACAAAAAAAGTTATTCAAGAATATCTCTTTCTCCTTTGTGCTTTCATCCCTAACCCTAACCCTAACCCTTCCGAAAGTCGGAGAAGCTCAAGGATGGTACCGATCGATGCGCGCTACCCCATTTAGTGGGGGTAGAGCCTACTTGCAAGTCTCTCCGACCTTCACAAAAAAAGTTATTCAAGAATATCTCCTCAGATTTGGGGGAATTTCGTCGGTCGACCTCTTTCGAAGGTCGTACAAGCTCGGGGATGGTACCAATCGATCCGCAGGACCCAAATTAGTCCAGATGCAACCACTTTCCAAGTCTCTCCGACCTTCACAAAAAAAGTTATTCAAGAATATCTCTTTCTCCTATGTGCTTTCATCCCTAACCCTAACCCTAACCCTTCCGAAAGTCGGAGAAGCTCAAGGATGGTACCGATCGATGCGCGCAACCCCATTTAGTGGGGGTAGAGCCTACTTGCAAGTCTCTCCGACCTTCACAAAAAAAGTTATTCAAGAATATCTCTTTCTCCTATGTGCTTTCATCCCTAACCCTAACCCTAACCCTTCCGAAAGTCGGAGAAGCTCAAGGATGGTACCGATCGATGCGCGCTACCCCATTTAGTGGGGGTAGAGCCTACTTGCAAGTCTCTCCGACCTTCACAAAAAAAGTTATTCAAGAATATCTCTTTCTCCTATGTGCTTTCATCCCTAACCCTAACCCTAACCCTTCCGAAAGTCGGAGAAGCTCAAGGATGGTACCGATCGATGCGCGCAACCCCATTTAGTGGGGGTAGAGCCTACTTGCAAGTCTTTCCGACCTTCACAAAAAAAGTTATTCAAGAATATCTCCTCAGATTTGGGGGAATTTCGTCGGTCGACCTCTTTCGAAGGTCGTACAAGCTCGGGGATGGTACCAATCGATCCGCAGGACCCAAATTAGTCCAGATGCAACCACTTTCCAAGTCTCTCCGACCTTCACAAAAAAAGTTATTCAAGAATATCTCTGTCTCCTATGTGCTTTCATCCCTAACCCTAACCCTAACCCTTCCGAAAGTCGGAGAAGCTCAAGGATGGTACCGATCGATGCGCGCAACCCCATTTAGTGGGGGTAGAGCCTACTTGCAAGTCTCTCCGACCTTCACAAAAAAAGTTATTCAAGAATATCTCTTTCTCCTATGTGCTTTCATCCCTAACCCTAACCCTAACCCTTCCGAAAGTCGGAGAAGCTCAAGGATGGTACCGATCGATGCGCGCTACCCCATTTAGTGGGGGTAGAGCCTACTTGCAAGTCTCTCCGACCTTCACAAAAAAAGTTATTCAAGAATATCTCTTTCTCCTATGTGCTTTCATCCCTAACCCTAACCCTAACCCTTCCGAAAGTCGGAGAAGCTCAAGGATGGTACCGATCGATGCGCGCAACCCCATTTAGTGGGGGTAGAGCCTACTTGCAAGTCTTTCCGACCTTCACAAAAAAAGTTATTCAAGAATATCTCCTCAGATTTGGGGGAATTTCGTCGGTCGACCTCTTTCGAAGGTCGTACAAGCTCGGGGATGGTACCAATCGATCCGCAGGACCCAAATTAGTCCAGATGCAACCACTTTCCAAGTCTCTCCGACCTTCACAAAAAAAGTTATTCAAGAATATCTCTTTCTCCTATGTGCTTTCATCCCTAACCCTAACCCTAACCCTTCCGAAAGTCGGAGAAGCTCAAGGATGGTACCGATCGATGCGCGCAACCCCATTTAGTGGGGGTAGAGCCTACTTGCAAGTCTCTCCGACCTTCACAAAAAAAGTTATTCAAGAATATCTCTTTCTCCTATGTGCTTTCATCCCTAACCCTAACCCTAACCCTTCCGAAAGTCGGAGAAGCTCAAGGATGGTACCGATCGATGCGCGCAACCCCATTTAGTGGGGGTAGAGCCTACTTGCAAGTCTCTCCGACCTTCACAAAAAAAGTTATTCAAGAATATCTCTTTCTCCTATGTGCTTTCATCCCTAACCCTAACCCTAACCCTTGCGAAAGTCGGAGAAGCTCAAGAATGGTACCGATCGATGCGCGCTACCCCATTTAGTGGGGGTAGAGCCTACTTGCAAGTCTCTCCGACCTTCACAAAAAAAGTTATTCAAGAATATCTCTTTCTCCTATGTGCTTTCATCCCTAACCCTAACCCTAACCCTTCCGAAAGTCGGAGAAGCTCAAGGATGGTACCGATCGATGCGCGCAACCCCATTTAGTGGGGGTAGAGCCTACTTGCAAGTCTTTCCGACCTTCACAAAAAAAGTTATTCAAGAATATCTCCTCAGATTTGGGGGAATTTCGTCGGTCGACCTCTTTCGAAGGTCGTACAAGCTCGGGGATGGTACCAATCGATCCGCAGGACCCAAATTAGTCCAGATGCAACCACTTTCCAAGTCTCTCCGACCTTCACAAAAAAAGTTATTCAAGAATATCTCTTTCTCCTATGTGCTTTCATCCCTAACCCTAACCCTAACCCTTCCGAAAGTCGGAGAAGCTCAAGGATGGTACCGATCGATGCGCGCAACCCCATTTAGTGGGGGTAGAGCCTACTTGCAAGTCTTTCCGACCTTCACAAAAAAAGTTATTCAAGAATATCTCCTCAGATTTGGGGGAATTTCGTCGGTCGACCTCTTTCGAAGGTCGTACAAGCTCGGGGATGGTACCAATCGATCCGCAGGACCCAAATTAGTCCAGATGCAACCACTTTCCAAGTCTCTCCGACCTTCACAAAAAAAGTTATTCAAGAATATCTCTGTCTCCTATGTGCTTTCATCCCTAACCCTAACCCTAACCCTTCCGAAAGTCGGAGAAGCTCAAGGATGGTACCGATCGATGCGCGCAACCCCATTTAGTGGGGGTAGAGCCTACTTGCAAGTCTCTCCGACCTTCACAAAAAAAGTTATTCAAGAATATCTCTTTCTCCTATGTGCTTTCATCCCTAACCCTAACCCTAACCCTTCCGAAAGTCGGAGAAGCTCAAGGATGGTACTGATCGATGCGCGCTACCCCATTTAGTGGGGGTAGAGCCTACTTGCAAGTCTCTCCGACCTTCACAAAAAAAGTTATTCAAGAATATCTCTTTCTCCTATGTGCTTTCATCCCTAACCCTAACCCTAACCCTTCCGAAAGTCGGAGAAGCTCAAGGATGGTACCGATCGATGCGCGCAACCCCATTTAGTGGGGGTAGAGCCTACTTGCAAGTCTTTCCGACCTTCACAAAAAAAGTTATTCAAGAATATCTCCTCAGATTTGGGGGAATTTCGTCGGTCGACCTCTTTCGAAGGTCGTACAAGCTCGGGGATGGTACCAATCGATCCGCAGGACCCAAATTAGTCCAGATGCAACCACTTTCCAAGTCTCTCCGACCTTCACAAAAAAAGTTATTCAAGAATATCTCTTTCTCCTATGTGCTTTCATCCCTAACCCTAACCCTAACCCTTCCGAAAGTCGGAGAAGCTCAAGGATGGTACCGATCGATGCGCGCAACCCCATTTAGTGGGGGTAGAGCCTACTTGCAAGTCTCT
This sequence comes from Limanda limanda, assembly GCF_963576545.1. NCBI lineage: Eukaryota > Metazoa > Chordata > Actinopteri > Pleuronectiformes > Pleuronectidae > Limanda > Limanda limanda. Next base: position 183,250 of record NW_026870676.1, on the reverse strand, counting down.
CCGACCTTCACAAAAAAAGTTATTCAAGAATATCTCTTTCTCCTATGTGCTTTCATCCCTAACCCTAACCCTAACCCTTCCGAAAGTCGGAGAAGCTCAAGGATGGTACCGATCGATGCGCGCTACCCCATTTAGTGGGGGTAGAGCCTACTTGCAAGTCTCTCCGACCTTCACAAAAAAAGTTATTCAAGAATATCTCTTTCTCCTATGTGCTTTCATCCCTAACCCTAACCCTAACCCTAACCCTTCCGAAAGTCGGAGAAGCTCAAGGATGGTACCGATCGATGCGCGCAACCCCATTTAGTGGGGGTAGAGCCTACTTGCAAGTCTTTCCGACCTTCACAAAAAAAGTTATTCAAGAATATCTCCTCAGATTTGGGGGAATTTCGTCGGTCGACCTCTTTCGAAGGTCGTACAAGCTCGGGGATGGTACCAATCGATCCGCAGGACCCAAATTAGTCCAGATGCAACCACTTTCCAAGTCTCTCCGACCTTCACAAAAAAAGTTATTCAAGAATATCTCTTTCTCCTATGTGCTTTCATCCCTAACCCTAACCCTAACCCTTCCGAAAGTCGGAGAAGCTCAAGGATGGTACCGATCGATGCGCGCAACCCCATTTAGTGGGGGTAGAGCCTACTTGCAAGTCTCTCCGACCTTCACAAAAAAAGTTATTCAAGAATATCTCTTTCTCCTATGTGCTTTCATCCCTAACCCTAACCCTAACCCTTCCGAAAGTCGGAGAAGCTCAAGGATGGTACCGATCGATGCGCGCTACCCCATTTAGTGGGGGTAGAGCCTACTTGCAAGTCTCTCCGACCTTCACAAAAAAAGTTATTCAAGAATATCTCTTTCTCCTATGTGCTTTCATCCCTAACCCTAACCCTAACCCTAACCCTTCCGAAAGTCGGAGAAGCTCAAGGATGGTACCGATCGATGCGCGCAACCCCATTTAGTGGGGGTAGAGCCTACTTGCAAGTCTTTCCGACCTTCACAAAAAAAGTTATTCAAGAATATCTCCTCAGATTTGGGGGAATTTCGTCGGTCGACCTCTTTCGAAGGTCGTACAAGCTCGGGGATGGTACCAATCGATCCGCAGGACCCAAATTAGTCCAGATGCAACCACTTTCCAAGTCTCTCCGACCTTCACAAAAAAAGTTATTCAAGAATATCTCTGTCTCCTATGTGCTTTCATCCCTAACCCTAACCCTAACCCTTCCGAAAGTCGGAGAAGCTCAAGGATGGTACCGATCGATGCGCGCAACCCCATTTAGTGGGGGTAGAGCCTACTTGCAAGTCTCTCCGACCTTCACAAAAAAAGTTATTCAAGAATATCTCTTTCTCCTATGTGCTTTCATCCCTAACCCTAACCCTAACCCTTCCGAAAGTCGGAGAAGCTCAAGGATGGTACCGATCGATGCGCGCTACCCCATTTAGTGGGGGTAGAGCCTACTTGCAAGTCTCTCCGACCTTCACAAAAAAAGTTATTCAAGAATATCTCTTTCTCCTATGTGCTTTCATCCCTAACCCTAACCCTAACCCTTCCGAAAGTCGGAGAAGCTCAAGGATGGTACCGATCGATGCGCGCAACCCCATTTAGTGGGGGTAGAGCCTACTTGCAAGTCTTTCCGACCTTCACAAAAAAAGTTATTCAAGAATATCTCCTCAGATTTGGGGGAATTTCGTCGGTCGACCTCTTTCGAAGGTCGTACAAGCTCGGGGATGGTACCAATCGATCCGCAGGACCCAAATTAGTCCAGATGCAACCACTTTCCAAGTCTCTCCGACCTTCACAAAAAAAGTTATTCAAGAATATCTCTTTCTCCTATGTGCTTTCATCCCTAACCCTAACCCTAACCCTTCCGAAAGTCGGAGAAGCTCAAAGATGGTACCGATCGATGCGCGCAACCCCATTTAGTGGGGGTAGAGCCTACTTGCAAGTCTCTCCGACCTTCACAAAAAAAGTTATTCAAGAATATCTCTTTCTCCTATGTGCTTTCATCCCTAACCCTAACCCTAACCCTTCCGAAAGTCGGAGAAGCTCAAGGATGGTACCGATCGATGCGCGCTACCCCATTTAGTGGGGGTAGAGCCTACTTGCAAGTCTCTCCGACCTTCACAAAAAAAGTTATTCAAGAATATCTCTTTCTCCTATGTGCTTTCATCCCTAACCCTAACCCTAACCCTAACCCTTCCGAAAGTCGGAGAAGCTCAAGGATGGTACCGATCGATGCGCGCAACCCCATTTAGTGGGGGTAGAGCCTACTTGCAAGTCTTTCCGACCTTCACAAAAAAAGTTATTCAAGAATATCTCCTCAGATTTGGGGGAATTTCGTCGGTCGACCTCTTTCGAAGGTCGTACAAGCTCGGGGATGGTACCAATCGATCCGCAGGACCCAAATTAGTCCAGATGCAACCACTTTCCAAGTCTCTCCGACCTTCACAAAAAAAGTTATTCAAGAATATCTCTTTCTCCTATGTGCTTTCATCCCTAACCCTAACCCTAACCCTTCCGAAAGTCGGAGAAGCTCAAGGATGGTACCGATCGATGCGCGCAACCCCATTTAGTGGGGGTAGAGCCTACTTGCAAGTCTCTCCGACCTTCACAAAAAAAGTTATTCAAGAATATCTCTTTCTCCTATGTGCTTTCATCCCTAACCCTAACCCTAACCCTTCCGAAAGTCGGAGAAGCTCAAGGATGGTACCGATCGATGCGCGCTACCCCATTTAGTGGGGGTAGAGCCTACTTGCAAGTCTCTCCGACCTTCACAAAAAAAGTTATTCAAGAATATCTCTTTCTCCTATGTGCTTTCATCCCTAACCCTAACCCTAACCCTAACCCTTCCGAAAGTCGGAGAAGCTCAAGGATGGTACCGATCGATGCGCGCAACCCCATTTAGTGGGGGTAGAGCCTACTTGCAAGTCTTTCCGACCTTCACAAAAAAAGTTATTCAAGAATATCTCCTCAGATTTGGGGGAATTTCGTCGGTCGACCTCTTTCGAAGGTCGTACAAGCTCGGGGATGGTACCAATCGATCCGCAGGACCCAAATTAGTCCAGATGCAACCACTTTCCAAGTCTCTCCGACCTTCACAAAAAAAGTTATTCAAGAATATCTCTGTCTCCTATGTGCTTTCATCCCTAACCCTAACCCTAACCCTTCCGAAAGTCGGAGAAGCTCAAGGATGGTACCGATCGATGCGCGCAACCCCATTTAGTGGGGGTAGAGCCTACTTGCAAGTCTCTCCGACCTTCACAAAAAAAGTTATTCAAGAATATCTCTTTCTCCTATGTGCTTTCATCCCTAACCCTAACCCTAACCCTTCCGAAAGTCGGAGAAGCTCAAGGATGGTACCGATCGATGCGCGCTACCCCATTTAGTGGGGGTAGAGCCTACTTGCAAGTCTCTCCGACCTTCACAAAAAAAGTTATTCAAGAATATCTCTTTCTCCTATGTGCTTTCATCCCTAACCCTAACCCTAACCCTTCCGAAAGTCGGAGAAGCTCAAGGATGGTACCGATCGATGCGCGCAACCCCATTTAGTGGGGGTAGAGCCTACTTGCAAGTCTTTCCGACCTTCACAAAAAAAGTTATTCAAGAATATCTCCTCAGATTTGGGGGAATTTCGTCGGTCGACCTCTTTCGAAGGTCGTACAAGCTCGGGGATGGTACCAATCGATCCGCAGGACCCAAATTAGTCCAGATGCAACCACTTTCCAAGTCTCTCCGACCTTCACAAAAAAAGTTATTCAAGAATATCTCTTTCTCCTATGTGCTTTCATCCCTAACCCTAACCCTAACCCTTCCGAAAGTCGGAGAAGCTCAAGGATGGTACCGATCGATGCGCGCAACCCCATTTAGTGGGGGTAGAGCCTACTTGCAAGTCTCTCCGACCTTCACAAAAAAAGTTATTCAAGAATATCTCTTTCTCCTATGTGCTTTCATCCCTAACCCTAACCCTAACCCTTCCGAAAGTCGGAGAAGCTCAAGGATGGTACCGATCGATGCGCGCTACCCCATTTAGTGGGGGTAGAGCCTACTTGCAAGTCTCTCCGACCTTCACAAAAAAAGTTATTCAAGAATATCTCTTTCTCCTATGTGCTTTCATCCCTAACCCTAACCCTAACCCTAACCCTTCCGAAAGTCGGAGAAGCTCAAGGATGGTACCGATCGATGCGCGCAACCCCATTTAGTGGGGGTAGAGCCTACTTGCAAGTCTTTCCGACCTTCACAAAAAAAGTTATTCAAGAATATCTCCTCAGATTTGGGGGAATTTCGTCGGTCGACCTCTTTCGAAGGTCGTACAAGCTCGGGGATGGTACCAATCGATCCGCAGGACCCAAATTAGTCCAGATGCAACCACTTTCCAAGTCTCTCCGACCTTCACAAAAAAAGTTATTCAAGAATATCTCTGTCTCCTATGTGCTTTCATCCCTAACCCTAACCCTAACCCTTCCGAAAGTCGGAGAAGCTCAAGGATGGTACCGATCGATGCGCGCAACCCCATTTAGTGGGGGTAGAGCCTACTTGCAAGTCTCTCCGACCTTCACAAAAAAAGTTATTCAAGAATATCTCTTTCTCCTATGTGCTTTCATCCCTAACCCTAACCCTAACCCTTCCGAAAGTCGGAGAAGCTCAAGGATGGTACCGATCGATGCGCGCTACCCCATTTAGTGGGGGTAGAGCCTACTTGCAAGTCTCTCCGACCTTCACAAAAAAAGTTATTCAAGAATATCTCTTTCTCCTATGTGCTTTCATCCCTAACCCTAACCCTAACCCTTCCGAAAGTCGGAGAAGCTCAAGGATGGTACCGATCGATGCGCGCAACCCCATTTAGTGGGGGTAGAGCCTACTTGCAAGTCTTTCCGACCTTCACAAAAAAAGTTATTCAAGAATATCTCCTCAGATTTGGGGGAATTTCGTCGGTCGACCTCTTTCGAAGGTCGTACAAGCTCGGGGATGGTACCAATCGATCCGCAGGACCCAAATTAGTCCAGATGCAACCACTTTCCAAGTCTCTCCGACCTTCACAAAAAAAGTTATTCAAGAATATCTCTTTCTCCTATGTGCTTTCATCCCTAACCCTAACCCTAACCCTTCCGAAAGTCGGAGAAGCTCAAAGATGGTACCGATCGATGCGCGCAACCCCATTTAGTGGGGGTAGAGCCTACTTGCAAGTCTCTCCGACCTTCACAAAAAAAGTTATTCAAGAATATCTCTTTCTCCTATGTGCTTTCATCCCTAACCCTAACCCTAACCCTTCCGAAAGTCGGAGAAGCTCAAGGATGGTACCGATCGATGCGCGCTACCCCATTTAGTGGGGGTAGAGCCTACTTGCAAGTCTCTCCGACCTTCACAAAAAAAGTTATTCAAGAATATCTCTTTCTCCTATGTGCTTTCATCCCTAACCCTAACCCTAACCCTAACCCTTCCGAAAGTCGGAGAAGCTCAAGGATGGTACCGATCGATGCGCGCAACCCCATTTAGTGGGGGTAGAGCCTACTTGCAAGTCTTTCCGACCTTCACAAAAAAAGTTATTCAAGAATATCTCCTCAGATTTGGGGGAATTTCGTCGGTCGACCTCTTTCGAAGGTCGTACAAGCTCGGGGATGGTACCAATCGATCCGCAGGACCCAAATTAGTCCAGATGCAACCACTTTCCAAGTCTCTCCGACCTTCACAAAAAAAGTTATTCAAGAATATCTCTTTCTCCTATGTGCTTTCATCCCTAACCCTAACCCTAACCCTTCCGAAAGTCGGAGAAGCTCAAGGATGGTACCGATCGATGCGCGCAACCCCATTTAGTGGGGGTAGAGCCTACTTGCAAGTCTCTCCGACCTTCACAAAAAAAGTTATTCAAGAATATCTCTTTCTCCTATGTGCTTTCATCCCTAACCCTAACCCTAACCCTTCCGAAAGTCGGAGAAGCTCAAGGATGGTACCGATCGATGCGCGCTACCCCATTTAGTGGGGGTAGAGCCTACTTGCAAGTCTCTCCGACCTTCACAAAAAAAGTTATTCAAGAATATCTCTTTCTCCTATGTGCTTTCATCCCTAACCCTAACCCTAACCCTAACCCTTCCGAAAGTCGGAGAAGCTCAAGGATGGTACCGATCGATGCGCGCAACCCCATTTAGTGGGGGTAGAGCCTACTTGCAAGTCTTTCCGACCTTCACAAAAAAAGTTATTCAAGAATATCTCCTCAGATTTGGGGGAATTTCGTCGGTCGACCTCTTTCGAAGGTCGTACAAGCTCGGGGATGGTACCAATCGATCCGCAGGACCCAAATTAGTCCAGATGCAACCACTTTCCAAGTCTCTCCGACCTTCACAAAAAAAGTTATTCAAGAATATCTCTGTCTCCTATGTGCTTTCATCCCTAACCCTAACCCTAACCCTTCCGAAAGTCGGAGAAGCTCAAGGATGGTACCGATCGATGCGCGCAACCCCATTTAGTGGGGGTAGAGCCTACTTGCAAGTCTCTCCGACCTTCACAAAAAAAGTTATTCAAGAATATCTCTTTCTCCTATGTGCTTTCATCCCTAACCCTAACCCTAACCCTTCCGAAAGTCGGAGAAGCTCAAGGATGGTACCGATCGATGCGCGCTACCCCATTTAGTGGGGGTAGAGCCTACTTGCAAGTCTCTCCGACCTTCACAAAAAAAGTTATTCAAGAATATCTCTTTCTCCTATGTGCTTTCATCCCTAACCCTAACCCTAACCCTTCCGAAAGTCGGAGAAGCTCAAGGATGGTACCGATCGATGCGCGCAACCCCATTTAGTGGGGGTAGAGCCTACTTGCAAGTCTTTCCGACCTTCACAAAAAAAGTTATTCAAGAATATCTCCTCAGATTTGGGGGAATTTCGTCGGTCGACCTCTTTCGAAGGTCGTACAAGCTCGGGGATGGTACCAATCGATCCGCAGGACCCAAATTAGTCCAGATGCAACCACTTTCCAAGTCTCTCCGACCTTCACAAAAAAAGTTATTCAAGAATATCTCTTTCTCCTATGTGCTTTCATCCCTAACCCTAACCCTAACCCTTCCGAAAGTCGGAGAAGCTCAAGGATGGTACCGATCGATGCGCGCAACCCCATTTAGTGGGGGTAGAGCCTACTTGCAAGTCTCTCCGACATTCACAAAAAAAGTTATTCAAGAATATCTCTTTCTCCTATGTGCTTTCATCCCTAACCCTAACCCTAACCCTTCCGAAAGTCGGAGAAGCTCAAGGATGGTACCGATCGATGCGCGCTACCCCATTTAGTGGGGGTAGAGCCTACTTGCAAGTCTCTCCGACCTTCACAAAAAAAGTTATTCAAGAATATCTCTTTCTCCTATGTGCTTTCATCCCTAACCCTAACCCTAACCCTAACCCTTCCGAAAGTCGGAGAAGCTCAAGGATGGTACCGATCGATGCGCGCAACCCCATTTAGTGGGGGTAGAGCCTACTTGCAAGTCTTTCCGACCTTCACAAAAAAAGTTATTCAAGAATATCTCCTCAGATTTGGGGGAATTTCGTCGGTCGACCTCTTTCGAAGGTCGTACAAGCTCGGGGATGGTACCAATCGATCCGCAGGACCCAAATTAGTCCAGATGCAACCACTTTCCAAGTCTCTCCGACCTTCACAAAAAAAGTTATTCAAGAATATCTCTTTCTCCTATGTGCTTTCATCCCTAACCCTAACCCTAACCCTTCCGAAAGTCGGAGAAGCTCAAGGATGGTACCGATCGATGCGCGCAACCCCATTTAGTGGGGGTAGAGCCTACTTGCAAGTCTCTCCGACCTTCACAAAAAAAGTTATTCAAGAATATCTCTTTCTCCTATGTGCTTTCATCCCTAACCCTAACCCTAACCCTTCCGAAAGTCGGAGAAGCTCAAGGATGGTACCGATCGATGCGCGCTACCCCATTTAGTGGGGGTAGAGCCTACTTGCAAGTCTCTCCGACCTTCACAAAAAAAGTTATTCAAGAATATCTCTTTCTCCTATGTGCTTTCATCCCTAACCCTAACCCTAACCCTTCCGAAAGTCGGAGAAGCTCAAGGATGGTACCGATCGATGCGCGCTACCCCATTTAGTGGGGGTAGAGCCTACTTGCAAGTCTCTCCGACCTTCACAAAAAAAGTTATTCAAGAATATCTCCTCAGATTTGGGGGAATTTCGTCGGTCGACCTCTTCCGAAGGTCGTACAAGCTCGGGGATGGTACCAATCGATCAGCAGGACCCAAATTAGTCCAGATGCAACCACTTTCCAAGTCTCTCCGACCTTCACAAAAAAAGTTATTCAAGAATATCTCTTTCTCCTATGTGCTTTCATCCCTAACCCTAACCCTAACCCTTCCGAAAGTCGGAGAAACTCAAGGATGGTACCGATCGATGCGCGCTACCCCATTTAGTGGGGGTAGAGCCTACTTGCAAGTCTCTCCGACCTTCACAAAAAAAGTTATTCAAGAATATCTCTTTCTCCTATGTGCTTTCATCCCTAACCCTAACCCTAACCCTTCCGAAAGTCGGAGAAGCTCAAGGATGGTACCGATCGATGCGCGCTACCCCATTTAGTGGGGGTAGAGCCTACTTGCAAGTCTCTCCGACCTTCACAAAAAAAGTTATTCAAGAATATCTCTTTCTCCTATGTGCTTTCATCCCTAACCCTAACCCTAACCCTTCCGAAAGTCGGAGAAGCTCAAGGATGGTACCGATCGATGCGCGCAACCCCATTTAGTGGGGGTAGAGCCTACTTGCAAGTCTTTCCGACCTTCACAAAAAAAGTTATTCAAGAATATCTCCTCAGATTTGGGGGAATTTCGTCGGTCGACCTCTTTCGAAGGTCGTACAAGCTCGGGGATGGTACCAATCGATCCGCAGGACCCAAATTAGTCCAGATGCAACCACTTTCCAAGTCTCTCCGACCTTCACAAAAAAAGTTATTCAAGAATATCTCTTTCTCCTATGTGCTTTCATCCCTAACCCTAACCCTAACCCTTCCGAAAGTCGGAGAAGCTCAAGGATGGTACCGATCGATGCGCGCAACCCCATTTAGTGGGGGTAGAGCCTACTTGCAAGTCTCTCCGACCTTCACAAAAAAAGTTATTCAAGAATATCTCTTTCTCCTATGTGCTTTCATCCCTAACCCTAACCCTAACCCTTCCGAAAGTCGGAGAAGCTCAAGGATGGTACCGATCGATGCGCGCTACCCCATTTAGTGGGGGTAGAGCCTACTTGCAAGTCTCTCCGACCTTCACAAAAAAAGTTATTCAAGAATATCTCTTTCTCCTATGTGCTTTCATCCCTAACCCTAACCCTAACCCTTCCGAAAGTCGGAGAAGCTCAAGGATGGTACCGATCGATGCGCGCAACCCCATTTAGTGGGGGTAGAGCCTACTTGCAAGTCTTTCCGACCTTCACAAAAAAAGTTATTCAAGAATATCTCCTCAGATTTGGGGGAATTTCGTCGGTCGACCTCTTTCGAAGGTCGTACAAGCTCGGGGATGGTACCAATCGATCCGCAGGACCCAAATTAGTCCAGATGCAACCACTTTCCAAGTCTCTCCGACCTTCACAAAAAAAGTTATTCAAGAATATCTCTTTCTCCTATGTGCTTTCATCCCTAACCCTAACCCTAACCCTTCCGAAAGTCGGAGAAGCTCAAGGATGGTACCGATCGATGCGCGCAACCCCATTTAGTGGGGGTAGAGCCTACTTGCAAGTCTCTCCGACCTTCACAAAAAAAGTTATTCAAGAATATCTCTTTCTCCTATGTGCTTTCATCCCTAACCCTAACCCTAACCCTTCCGAAAGTCGGAGAAGCTCAAGGATGGTACCGATCGATGCGCGCTACCCCATTTAGTGGGGGTAGAGCCTACTTGCAAGTCTCTCCGACCTTCACAAAAAAAGTTATTCAAGAATATCTCTTTCTCCTATGTGCTTTCATCCCTAACCCTAACCCTAACCCTTCCGAAAGTCGGAGAAGCTCAAGGATGGTACCGATCGATGCGCGCAACCCCATTTAGTGGGGGTAGAGCCTACTTGCAAGTCTTTCCGACCTTCACAAAAAAAGTTATTCAAGAATATCTCCTCAGATTTGGGGGAATTTCGTCGGTCGACCTCTTTCGAAGGTCGTACAAGCTCGGGGATGGTACCAATCGATCCGCAGGACCCAAATTAGTCCAGATGCAACCACTTTCCAAGTCTCTCCGACCTTCACAAAAAAAGTTATTCAAGAATATCTCTTTCTCCTATGTGCTTTCATCCCTAACCCTAACCCTAACCCTTCCGAAAGTCGGAGAAGCTCAAGGATGGTACCGATCGATGCGCGCAACCCCATTTAGTGGGGGTAGAGCCTACTTGCAAGTCTCTCCGACCTTCACAAAAAAAGTTATTCAAGAATATCTCTTTCTCCTATGTGCTTTCATCCCTAACCCTAACCCTAACCCTTCCGAAAGTCGGAGAAGCTCAAGGATGGTACCGATCGATGCGCGCTACCCCATTTAGTGGGGGTAGAGCCTACTTGCAAGTCTCTCCGACCTTCACAAAAAAAGTTATTCAAGAATATCTCTTTCTCCTATGTGCTTTCATCCCTAACCCTAACCCTAACCCTTCCGAAAGTCGGAGAAGCTCAAGGATGGTACCGATCGATGCGCGCTACCCCATTTAGTGGGAGTAGAGCCTACTTGCAAGTCTCTCCGACCTTCACAAAAAAAGTTATTCAAGAATATCTCCTCAGATTTGGGGGAATTTCGTCGGTCGACCTCTTCCGAAGGTCGTACAAGCTCGGGGATGGTACCAATCGATCAGCAGGACCCAAATTAGTCCAGATGCAACCACTTTCCAAGTCTCTCCGACCTTCACAAAAAAAGTTATTCAAGAATATCTCTTTCTCCTATGTGCTTTCATCCCTAACCCTAACCCTAACCCTTCCGAAAGTCGGAGAAACTCAATGATGGTACCGATCGATGCGCGCTACCCCATTTAGTGGGGGTAGAGCCTACTTGCAAGTCTCTCCGACCTTCACAAAAAAAGTTATTCAAGAATATCTCTTTCTCCTATGTGCTTTCATCCCTAACCCTAACCCTAACCCTTCCGAAAGTCGGAGAAGCTCAAGGATGGTACCGATCGATGCGCGCTACCCCATTTAGTGGGGGTAGAGCCTACTTGCAAGTCTCTCCGACCTTCACAAAAAAAGTTATTCAAGAATATCTCCTCAGATTTGGGGGAATTTCGTCGGTCGACCTCTTCCGAAGGTCGTACAAGCTCGGGGATGGTACCAATCGATCCGCAGGACCCAAATTAGTCCAGATGCAACCACTTTCCAAGTCTCTCCGACCTTCACAAAAAAAGTTATTCAAGAATATCTCTTTCTCCTATGTGCTTTCATCCCTAACCCTAACCCTTCCGAAAATCGGAGAAGCTCAAGGATGGTACCGATCGATGCGCACTACCCCATTTAGTGGGGGTAGAGCCTACTTGCAAGTCTCTCCGACCTTCACAAAAAAAGTTATTCAAGAATATCTCTTTCTCCTATGTGCTTTCATCCCTAACCCTAACCCTAACCCTTCCGAAAGTCGGAGAAGCTCAGGGATGGTACCGATCGATGCGCGCTACCCCATTTAGTGGGGGTAGAGCCTACTTGCAAGTCTCTCCGACCTTCACAAAAAAAGTTATTCAAGAATATCTCCTCAGATTTGGGGGAATTTCGTCGGTCGACCTCTTCCGAAGTTCGTACAAGCTCGGGGATGGTACCAATCGATCCGCAGGACCCAAATTAGTCCAGATGCAACCACTTTCCAAGTCTCTCCGACCTTCACAAAAAAAGTTATTCAAGAATATCTCTTTCTCCTATGTGCTTTCATCCCTAACCCTAACCCTTCCGAAAATCGGAGAAGCTCAAGGATGGTACCGATCGATGCGCACTACCCCATTTAGTGGGGGTAGAGCCTACTTGCAAGTCTCTCCGACCTTCACAAAAAAAGTTATTCAAGAATATCTCTTTCTCCTATGTGCTTTCATCCCTAACCCTAACCCTAACCCTTCCGAAAGTCGGAGAAGCTCAAGGATGGTACCGATCGATGCGCGCAACCCCATTTAGTGGGGGTAGAGCCTACTTGCAAGTCTCTCCGACCTTCACAAAAAAAGTTATTCAAGAATATCTCTTTCTCCTATGTGCTTTCATCCCTAACCCTAACCCTAACCCTTCCGAAAGTCGGAGAAGCTCAAGGATGGTACCGATCGATGCGCGCTACCCCATTTAGTGGGGGTAAAGCCTACTTGCAAGTCTCTCCGACCTTCACAAAAAAAGTTATTCAAGAATATCTCCTCAGATTTGGGGGAATTTCGTCGGTCGACCTCTTTCGAAGGTCGTACAAGCTCGGGGATGGTACCAATCGATCCGCAGGACCCAAATTAGTCCAGATGCAACCACTTTGCAAGTCTCTCCGACCTTCACAAAAAAAGTTATTCAAGAATATCTCTTTCTCCTATGTGCTTTCATCCCTAACCCTAACCCTAACCCTTCCAAAAGTCGGAGAAGCTCAAGGATGGTACCGATCGATGCGCGCAACCCCATTTAGTGGGGGTAGAGCCTACTTGCAAGTCTCTCCGACCTTCACAAAAAAAGTTATTCAAGAATATCTCTTTCTCCTTTGTGCTTTCATCCCTAACCCTAACCCTAACCCTTCCGAAAGTCGGAGAAGCTCAAGGATGGTACCGATCGATGCGCGCTACCCCATTTAGTGGGGGTAGAGCCTACTTGCAAGTCTCTCCGACCTTCACAAAAAAAGTTATTCAAGAATATCTCCTCAGATTTGGGGGAATTTCGTCGGTCGACCTCTTTCGAAGGTCGTACAAGCTCGGGGATGGTACCAATCGATCCGCAGGACCCAAATTAGTCCAGATGCAACCACTTTCCAAGTCTCTCCGACCTTCACAAAAAAAGTTATTCAAGAATATCTCTTTCTCCTATGTGCTTTCATCCCTAACCCTAACCCTAACCCTTCCGAAAGTCGGAGAAGCTCAAGGATGGTACCGATCGATGCGCGCAACCCCATTTAGTGGGGGTAGAGCCTACTTGCAAGTCTCTCCGACCTTCACAAAAAAAGTTATTCAAGAATATCTCTTTCTCCTATGTGCTTTCATCCCTAACCCTAACCCTAACCCTTCCGAAAGTCGGAGAAGCTCAAGGATGGTACCGATCGATGTGCGCTACCCCATTTAGTGGGGGTAGAGCCTACTTGCAAGTCTCTCCGACCTTCACAAAAAAAGTTATTCAAGAATATCTCTTTCTCCTATGTGCTTTCATCCCTTACCCTAACCCTAACCCTTCCGAAAGTCGGAGAAGCTCAAGGATGGTACCGATCGATGCGCGCAACCCCATTTAGTGGGGGTAGAGCCTACTTGCAAGTCTTTCCGACCTTCACAAAAAAAGTTATTCAAGAATATCTCCTCAGATTTGGGGGAATTTCGTCGGTCGACCTCTTTCGAAGGTCGTACAAGCTCGGGGATGGTACCAATCGATCCGCAGGACCCAAATTAGTCCAGATGCAACCACTTTCCAAGTCTCTCCGACCTTCACAAAAAAAGTTATTCAAGAATATCTCTGTCTCCTATGTGCTTTCATCCCTAACCCTAACCCTAACCCTTCCGAAAGTCGGAGAAGCTCAAGGATGGTACCGATCGATGCGCGCAACCCCATTTAGTGGGGGTAGAGCCTACTTGCAAGTCTCTCCGACCTTCACAAAAAAAGTTATTCAAGAATATCTCTTTCTCCTATGTGCTTTCATCCCTAACCCTAACCCTAACCCTTCCGAAAGTCGGAGAAGCTCAAGGATGGTACCGATCGATGCGCGCTACCCCATTTAGTGGGGGTAGAGCCTACTTGCAAGTCTCTCCGACCTTCACAAAAAAAGTTATTCAAGAATATCTCTTTCTCCTATGTGCTTTCATCCCTAACCCTAACCCTAACCCTTCCGAAAGTCGGAGAAGCTCAAGGATGGTACCGATCGATGCGCGCAACCCCATTTAGTGGGGGTACAGCCTACTTGCAAGTCTCTCCGACCTTCACAAAAAAAGTTATTCAAGAATATCTCTTTCTCCTTTGTGCTTTCATCCCTAACCCTAACCCTTCCGAAAGTCGGAGAAGCTCAAGGATGGTACCGATCGATGCGCGCTACCCCATTTAGTGGGGGTAGAGCCTACTTGCAAGTCTCTCCGACCTTCACAAAAAAAGTTATTCAAGAATATCTCTTTCTCCTATGTGCTTTCATCCCTAACCCTAACCCTAACCCTTCCGAAAGTCGGAGAAGCTCAAGGATGGTACCGATCGATGCGCGCAACCCCATTTAGTGGGGGTAGAGCCTACTTGCAAGTCTCTCCGACCTTCACAAAAAAAGTTATTCAAGAATATCTCTTTCTCCTATGTGCTTTCATCCCTAACCCTAACCCTAACCCTTCCGAAAGTCGGAGAAGCTCAAGGATGGTACCGATCGATGCGCGCTACCCCATTTAGTGGGGGTAGAGCCTACTTGCAAGTCTCTCCGACCTTCACAAAAAAAGTTATTCAAGAATATCTCTTTCTCCTATGTGCTTTCATCCCTAACCCTAACCCTAACCCTTCCGAAAGTCGGAGAAGCTCAAGGATGGTACCGATCGATGCGCGCAACCCCATTTAGTGGGGGTAGAGCCTACTTGCAAGTCTTTCCGACCTTCACAAAAAAAGTTATTCAAGAATATCTCCTCAGATTTGGGGGAATTTCGTCGGTCGACCTCTTTCGAAGGTCGTACAAGCTCGGGGATGGTACCAATCGATCCGCAGGACCCAAATTAGTCCAGATGCAACCACTTTCCAAGTCTCTCCGACCTTCACAAAAAAAGTTATTCAAGAATATCTCTTTCTCCTATGTGCTTTCATCCCTAACCCTAACCCTAACCCTTCCGAAAGTCGGAGAAGCTCAAGGATGGTACCGATCGATGCGCGCAACCCCATTTAGTGGGGGTAGAGCCTACTTGCAAGTCTCTCCGACCTTCACAAAAAAAGTTATTCAAGAATATCTCTTTCTCCTATGTGCTTTCATCCCTAACCCTAACCCTAACCCTTCCGAAAGTCGGAGAAGCTCAAGGATGGTACCGATCGATGCGCGCTACCCCATTTAGTGGGGGTAGAGCCTACTTGCAAGTCTCTCCGACCTTCACAAAAAAAGTTATTCAAGAATATCTCTTTCTCCTATGTGCTTTCATCCCTAACCCTAACCCTAACCCTTCCGAAAGTCGGAGAAGCTCAAGGATGGTACCGATCGATGCGCGCTACCCCATTTAGTGGGAGTAGAGCCTACTTGCAAGTCTCTCCGACCTTCACAAAAAAAGTTATTCAAGAATATCTCCTCAGATTTGGGGGAATTTCGTCGGTCGACCTCTTCCGAAGGTCGTACAAGCTCGGGGATGGTACCAATCGATCAGCAGGACCCAAATTAGTCCAGATGCAACCACTTTCCAAGTCTCTCCGACCTTCACAAAAAAAGTTATTCAAGAATATCTCTTTCTCCTATGTGCTTTCATCCCTAACCCTAACCCTAACCCTTCCGAAAGTCGGAGAAACTCAATGATGGTACCGATCGATGCGCGCTACCCCATTTAGTGGGGGTAGAGCCTACTTGCAAGTCTCTCCGACCTTCACAAAAAAAGTTATTCAAGAATATCTCTTTCTCCTATGTGCTTTCATCCCTAACCCTAACCCTAACCCTTCCGAAAGTCGGAGAAGCTCAAGGATGGTACCGATCGATGCGCGCTACCCCATTTAGTGGGGGTAGAGCCTACTTGCAAGTCTCTCCGACCTTCACAAAAAAAGTTATTCAAGAATATCTCCTCAGATTTGGGGGAATTTCGTCGGTCGACCTCTTCCGAAGGTCGTACAAGCTCGGGGATGGTACCAATCGATCCGCAGGACCCAAATTAGTCCAGATGCAACCACTTTCCAAGTCTCTCCGACCTTCACAAAAAAAGTTATTCAAGAATATCTCTTTCTCCTATGTGCTTTCATCCCTAACCCTAACCCTTCCGAAAATCGGAGAAGCTCAAGGATGGTACCGATCGATGCGCACTACCCCATTTAGTGGGGGTAGAGCCTACTTGCAAGTCTCTCCGACCTTCACAAAAAAAGTTATTCAAGAATATCTCTTTCTCCTATGTGCTTTCATCCCTAACCCTAACCCTAACCCTTCCGAAAGTCGGAGAAGCTCAGGGATGGTACCGATCGATGCGCGCTACCCCATTTAGTGGGGGTAGAGCCTACTTGCAAGTCTCTCCGACCTTCACAAAAAAAGTTATTCAAGAATATCTCCTCAGATTTGGGGGAATTTCGTCGGTCGACCTCTTCCGAAGTTCGTACAAGCTCGGGGATGGTACCAATCGATCCGCAGGACCCAAATTAGTCCAGATGCAACCACTTTCCAAGTCTCTCCGACCTTCACAAAAAAAGTTATTCAAGAATATCTCTTTCTCCTATGTGCTTTCATCCCTAACCCTAACCCTTCCGAAAATCGGAGAAGCTCAAGGATGGTACCGATCGATGCGCACTACCCCATTTAGTGGGGGTAGAGCCTACTTGCAAGTCTCTCCGACCTTCACAAAAAAAGTTATTCAAGAATATCTCTTTCTCCTATGTGCTTTCATCCCTAACCCTAACCCTAACCCTTCCGAAAGTCGGAGAAGCTCAAGGATGGTACCGATCGATGCGCGCAACCCCATTTAGTGGGGGTAGAGCCTACTTGCAAGTCTCTCCGACCTTCACAAAAAAAGTTATTCAAGAATATCTCTTTCTCCTATGTGCTTTCATCCCTAACCCTAACCCTAACCCTTCCGAAAGTCGGAGAAGCTCAAGGATGGTACCGATCGATGCGCGCTACCCCATTTAGTGGGGGTAAAGCCTACTTGCAAGTCTCTCCGACCTTCACAAAAAAAGTTATTCAAGAATATCTCCTCAGATTTGGGGGAATTTCGTCGGTCGACCTCTTTCGAAGGTCGTACAAGCTCGGGGATGGTACCAATCGATCCGCAGGACCCAAATTAGTCCAGATGCAACCACTTTGCAAGTCTCTCCGACCTTCACAAAAAAAGTTATTCAAGAATATCTCTTTCTCCTATGTGCTTTCATCCCTAACCCTAACCCTAACCCTTCCAAAAGTCGGAGAAGCTCAAGGATGGTACCGATCGATGCGCGCAACCCCATTTAGTGGGGGTAGAGCCTACTTGCAAGTCTCTCCGACCTTCACAAAAAAAGTTATTCAAGAATATCTCTTTCTCCTTTGTGCTTTCATCCCTAACCCTAACCCTAACCCTTCCGAAAGTCGGAGAAGCTCAAGGATGGTACCGATCGATGCGCGCTACCCCATTTAGTGGGGGTAGAGCCTACTTGCAAGTCTCTCCGACCTTCACAAAAAAAGTTATTCAAGAATATCTCCTCAGATTTGGGGGAATTTCGTCGGTCGACCTCTTTCGAAGGTCGTACAAGCTCGGGGATGGTACCAATCGATCCGCAGGACCCAAATTAGTCCAGATGCAACCACTTTCCAAGTCTCTCCGACCTTCACAAAAAAAGTTATTCAAGAATATCTCTTTCTCCTATGTGCTTTCATCCCTAACCCTAACCCTAACCCTTCCGAAAGTCGGAGAAGCTCAAGGATGGTACCGATCGATGCGCGCAACCCCATTTAGTGGGGGTAGAGCCTACTTGCAAGTCTCTCCGACCTTCACAAAAAAAGTTATTCAAGAATATCTCTTTCTCCTATGTGCTTTCATCCCTAACCCTAACCCTAACCCTTCCGAAAGTCGGAGAAGCTCAAGGATGGTACCGATCGATGTGCGCTACCCCATTTAGTGGGGGTAGAGCCTACTTGCAAGTCTCTCCGACCTTCACAAAAAAAGTTATTCAAGAATATCTCTTTCTCCTATGTGCTTTCATCCCTTACCCTAACCCTAACCCTTCCGAAAGTCGGAGAAGCTCAAGGATGGTACCGATCGATGCGCGCAACCCCATTTAGTGGGGGTAGAGCCTACTTGCAAGTCTTTCCGACCTTCACAAAAAAAGTTATTCAAGAATATCTCCTCAGATTTGGGGGAATTTCGTCGGTCGACCTCTTTCGAAGGTCGTACAAGCTCGGGGATGGTACCAATCGATCCGCAGGACCCAAATTAGTCCAGATGCAACCACTTTCCAAGTCTCTCCGACCTTCACAAAAAAAGTTATTCAAGAATATCTCTGTCTCCTATGTGCTTTCATCCCTAACCCTAACCCTAACCCTTCCGAAAGTCGGAGAAGCTCAAGGATGGTACCGATCGATGCGCGCAACCCCATTTAGTGGGGGTAGAGCCTACTTGCAAGTCTCTCCGACCTTCACAAAAAAAGTTATTCAAGAATATCTCTTTCTCCTATGTGCTTTCATCCCTAACCCTAACCCTAACCCTTCCGAAAGTCGGAGAAGCTCAAGGATGGTACCGATCGATGCGCGCTACCCCATTTAGTGGGGGTAGAGCCTACTTGCAAGTCTCTCCGACCTTCACAAAAAAAGTTATTCAAGAATATCTCTTTCTCCTATGTGCTTTCATCCCTAACCCTAACCCTAACCCTTCCGAAAGTCGGAGAAGCTCAAGGATGGTACCGATCGATGCGCGCAACCCCATTTAGTGGGGGTACAGCCTACTTGCAAGTCTCTCCGACCTTCACAAAAAAAGTTATTCAAGAATATCTCTTTCTCCTTTGTGCTTTCATCCCTAACCCTAACCCTTCCGAAAGTCGGAGAAGCTCAAGGATGGTACCGATCGATGCGCGCTACCCCATTTAGTGGGGGTAGAGCCTACTTGCAAGTCTCTCCGACCTTCACAAAAAAAGTTATTCAAGAATATCTCCTCAGATTTGGGGGAATTTCGTCGGTCGACCTCTTTCGAAGGTCGTACAAGCTCGGGGATGGTACCAATCGATCCGCAGGACCCAAATTAGTCCAGATGCAACCACTTTCCAAGTCTCTCCGACCTTCACAAAAAAAGTTATTCAAGAATATCTCTTTCTCCTATGTGCTTTCATCCCTAACCCTAACCCTAACCCTTCCGAAAGTCGGAGAAGCTCAAGGATGGTACCGATCGATGCGCGCAACCCCATTTAGTGGGGGTAGAGCCTACTTGCAAGTCTCTCCGACCTTCACAAAAAAAGTTATTCAAGAATATCTCTTTCTCCTATGTGCTTTCATCCCTAACCCTAACCCTAACCCTTCCGAAAGTCGGAGAAGCTCAAGGATGGTACCGATCGATGCGCGCTACCCCATTTAGTGGGGGTAGAGCCTACTTGCAAGTCTCTCCGACCTTCACAAAAAAAGTTATTCAAGAATATCTCTTTCTCCTATGTGCTTTCATCCCTAACCCTAACCCTAACCCTTCCGAAAGTCGGAGAAGCTCAAGGATGGTACCGATCGATGCGCGCAACCCCATTTAGTGGGGGTAGAGCCTACTTGCAAGTCTTTCCGACCTTCACAAAAAAAGTTATTCAAGAATATCTCCTCAGATTTGGGGGAATTTCGTCGGTCGACCTCTTTCGAAGGTCGTACAAGCTCGGGGATGGTACCAATCGATCCGCAGGACCCAAATTAGTCCAGATGCAACCACTTTCCAAGTCTCTCCGACCTTCACAAAAAAAGTTATTCAAGAATATCTCTGTCTCCTATGTGCTTTCATCCCTAACCCTAACCCTAACCCTTCCGAAAGTCGGAGAAGCTCAAGGATGGTACCGATCGATGCGCGCAACCCCATTTAGTGGGGGTAGAGCCTACTTGCAAGTCTCTCCGACCTTCACAAAAAAAGTTATTCAAGAATATCTCTTTCTCCTATGTGCTTTCATCCCTAACCCTAACCCTAACCCTTCCGAAAGTCGGAGAAGCTCAAGGATGGTACCGATCGATGCGCGCTACCCCATTTAGTGGGGGTAGAGCCTACTTGCAAGTCTCTCCGACCTTCACAAAAAAAGTTATTCAAGAATATCTCTTTCTCCTATGTGCTTTCATCCCTAACCCTAACCCTAACCCTTCCGAAAGTCGGAGAAGCTCAAGGATGGTACCGATCGATGCGCGCAACCCCATTTAGTGGGGGTAGAGCCTACTTGCAAGTCTCTCCGACCTTCACAAAAAAAGTTATTCAAGAATATCTCTTTCTCCTTTGTGCTTTCATCCCTAACCCTAACCCTAACCCTTCCGAAAGTCGGAGAAGCTCAAGGATGGTACCGATCGATGCGCGCTACCCCATTTAGTGGGGGTAGAGCCTACTTGCAAGTCTCTCCGACCTTCACAAAAAAAGTTATTCAAGAATATCTCCTCAGATTTGGGGGAATTTCGTCGGTCGACCTCTTTCGAAGGTCGTACAAGCTCGGGGATGGTACCAATCGATCCGCAGGACCCAAATTAGTCCAGATGCAACCACTTTCCAAGTCTCTCCGACCTTCACAAAAAAAGTTATTCAAGAATATCTCTTTCTCCTATGTGCTTTCATCCCTAACCCTAACCCTAACCCTTCCGAAAGTTGGAGAAGCTCAAGGATGGTACCGATCGATGCGCGCAACCCCATTTAGTGGGGGTAGAGCCTACTTGCAAGTCTCTCCGACCTTCACAAAAAAAGTTATTCAAGAATATCTCTTTCTCCTATGTGCTTTCATCCCTTACCCTAACCCTAACCCTTCCGAAAGTCGGAGAAGCTCAAGGATGGTACCGATCGATGCGCGCTACCCCATTTAGTGGGGGTAGAGCCTACTTGCAAGTCTCTCCGACCTTCACAAAAAAAGTTATTCAAGAATATCTCTTTCTCCTATGTGCTTTCATCCCTAACCCTAACCCTAACCCTTCCGAAAGTCGGAGAAGCTCAAGGATGGTACCGATCGATGCGCGCAACCCCTTTTAGTGGGGGTAGAGCCTACTTGCAAGTCTTTCCGACCTTCACAAAAAAAGTTATTCAAGAATATCTCCTCAGATTTGGGGGAATTTCGTCGGTCGACCTCTTTCGAAGGTCGTACAAGCTCGGGGATGGTACCAATCGATCCGCAGGACCCAAATTAGATCAGATGCAACCACTTTCCAAGTCTCTCCGACCTTCACAAAAAAAGTTATTCAAGAATATCTCTGTCTCCTATGTGCTTTCATCCCTAACCCTAACCCTAACCCTTCCGAAAGTCGGAGAAGCTCAAGGATGGTACCGATCGATGCGCGCAACCCCATTTAGTGGGTGTAGAGCCTACTTGCAAGTCTCTCCGACCTTCACAAAAAAAGTTATTCAAGAATATCTCTTTCTCCTATGTGCTTTCATCCCTAACCCTAACCCTAACCCTTCCGAAAGTCGGAGAAGCTCAAGGATGGTACCGATCGATGCGCGCTACCCCATTTAGTGGGGGTAGAGCCTACTTGCAAGTCTCTCCGACCTTCACAAAAAAAGTTATTCAAGAATATCTCTTTCTCCTATGTGCTTTCATCCCTAACCCTAACCCTAACCCTTCCGAAAGTCGGAGAAGCTCAAGGATGGTACCGATCGATGCGCGCAACCCCATTTAGTGGGGGTAGAGCCTACTTGCAAGTCTTTCCGACCTTCACAAAAAAAGTTATTCAAGAATATCTCCTCAGATTTGGGGGAATTTCGTCGGTCGACCTCTTTCGAAGGTCGTACAAGCTCGGGGATGGTACCAATCGATCCGCAGGACCCAAATTAGTCCAGATGCAACCACTTTCCAAGTCTCTCCGACCTTCACAAAAAAAGTTATTCAAGAATATCTCTTTCTCCTATGTGCTTTCATCCCTAACCCTAACCCTAACCCTTCCGAAAGTCGGAGAAGCTCAAGGATGGTACCGATCGATGCGCGCAACCCCATTTAGTGGGGGTAGAGCCTACTTGCAAGTCTCTCCGACCTTCACAAAAAAAGTTATTCAAGAATATCTCTTTCTCCTATGTGCTTTCATCCCTAACCCTAACCCTAACCCTTCCGAAAGTCGGAGAAGCTCAAGGATGGTACCGATCGATGCGCGCTACCCCATTTAGTGGGGGTAGAGCCTACTTGCAAGTCTCTCCGACCTTCACAAAAAAAGTTATTCAAGAATATCTCTTTCTCCTATGTGCTTTCATCCCTAACCCTAACCCTAACCCTTCCGAAAGTCGGAGAAGCTCAAGGATGGTACCGATCGATGCGCGCTACCCCATTTAGTGGGGGTAGAGCCTACTTGCAAGTCTCTCCGACCTTCACAAAAAAAGTTATTCAAGAATATCTCTTTCTCCTATGTGCTTTCATCCCTAACCCTAACCCTAACCCTTCCGAAAGTCGGAGAAGCTCAAGGATGGTACCGATCGATGCGCGCTACCCCATTTAGTGGGGGTAGAGCCTACTTGCAAGTCTCTCCGACCTTCACAAAAAAAGTTATTCAAGAATATCTCCTCAGATTTGGGGGAATTTCGTCGGTCGACCTCTTCCGAAGGTCGTACAAGCTCGGGGATGGTACCAATCGATCTGCAGGACCCAAATTAGTCCAGATGCAACCACTTTCCAAGTCTCTCCGACCTTCACAAAAAAAGTTATTCAAGAATATCTCTTTCTCCTATGTGCTTTCATCCCTAACCCTAACCCTAACCCTTCCGAAAGTCGGAGAAGCTCAAGGATGGTACCGATCGATGCGCGCAACCCCATTTAGTGGGGGTAGAGCCTACTTGCAAGTCTCTCCGACCTTCACAAAAAAAGTTATTCAAGAATATCTCCTCAGATTTGGGGGAATTTCGTCGGTCGACCTCTTCCGAAGGTCGTACAAGCTCGGGGATGGTACCAATCGATCTGCAGGACCCAAATTAGTCCAGATGCAACCACTTTCCAAGTCTCTCCGACCTTCACAAAAAAAGTTATTCAAGAATATCTCTTTCTCCTATGTGCTTTCATCCCTAACCCTAACCCTAACCCTTCCGAAAGTCGGAGAAGCTCAAGGATGGTACCGATCGATGCGCGCAACCCCATTTAGTGGGGGTAGAGCCTACTTGCAAGTCTCTCCGACCTTCACAAAAAAAGTTATTCAAGAATATCTCTTTCTCCTATGTGCTTTCATCCCTAACCCTAACCCTAACCCTTCCGAAAGTCGGAGAAGCTCAAGGATGGTACCGATCGATGCGCGCTACCCCATTTAGTGGGGGTAGAGCCTACTTGCAAGTCTCTCCGACCTTCACAAAAAAAGTTATTCAAGAATATCTCCTCAGATTTGGGGGAATTTCGTCGGTCGACCTCTTCCGAAGGTCGTACAAGCTCGGGGATGGTACCAATCGATCCGCAGGACCCAAATTAGTCCAGATGCAACCACTTTCCAAGTCTCTCCGACCTTCACAAAAAAAGTTATTCAAGAATATCTCTTTCTCCTATGTGCTTTCATCCCTAACCCTAACCCTTCCGAAAGTCGGAGAAGCTCAAGGATGGTACCGATCGATGCGCGCTACCCCATTTAGTGGGGGTAGAGCCTACTTGCAAGTCTCTCCGACCTTCACAAAAAAAGTTATTCAAGAATATCTCTTTCTCCTATGTGCTTTCATCCCTAACCCTAACCCTAACCCTTCCGAAAGTCGGAGAAGCTCAAGGATGGTACCGATCGATGCGCGCAACCCCATTTAGTGGGGGTAGAGCCTACTTGCAAGTCTTTCCGACCTTCACAAAAAAAGTTATTCAAGAATATCTCCTCAGATTTGGGGGAATTTCGTCGGTCGACCTCTTTCGAAGGTCGTACAAGCTCGGGGATGGTACCAATCGATCCGCAGGACCCAAATTAGTCCAGATGCAACCACTTTCCAAGTCTCTCCGACCTTCACAAAAAAAGTTATTCAAGAATATCTCTGTCTCCTATGTGCTTTCATCCCTAACCCTAACCCTAACCCTTCCGAAAGTCGGAGAAGCTCAAGGATGGTACCGATCGATGCGCGCAACCCCATTTAGTGGGGGTAGAGCCTACTTGCAAGTCTCTCCGACCTTCACAAAAAAAGTTATTCAAGAATATCTCTTTCTCCTATGTGCTTTCATCCCTAACCCTAACCCTAACCCTTCCGAAAGTCGGAGAAGCTCAAGGATGGTACCGATCGATGCGCGCTACCCCATTTAGTGGGGGTAGAGCCTACTTGCAAGTCTCTCCGACCTTCACAAAAAAAGTTATTCAAGAATATCTCTTTCTCCTATGTGCTTTCATCCCTAACCCTAACCCTAACCCTTCCGAAAGTCGGAGAAGCTCAAGGATGGTACCGATCGATGCGCGCAACCCCATTTAGTGGGGGTAGAGCCTACTTGCAAGTCTCTCCGACCTTCACAAAAAAAGTTATTCAAGAATATCTCTTTCTCCTTTGTGCTTTCATCCCTAACCCTAACCCTAACCCTTCCGAAAGTCGGAGAAGCTCAAGGATGGTACCGATCGATGCGCGCTACCCCATTTAGTGGGGGTAGAGCCTACTTGCAAGTCTCTCCGACCTTCACAAAAAAAGTTATTCAAGAATATCTCCTCAGATTTGGGGGAATTTCGTCGGTCGACCTCTTTCGAAGGTCGTACAAGCTCGGGGATGGTACCAATCGATCCGCAGGACCCAAATTAGTCCAGATGCAACCACTTTCCAAGTCTCTCCGACCTTCACAAAAAAAGTTATTCAAGAATATCTCTTTCTCCTATGTGCTTTCATCCCTAACCCTAACCCTAACCCTTCCGAAAGTCGGAGAAGCTCAAGGATGGTACCGATCGATGCGCGCAACCCCATTTAGTGGGGGTAGAGCCTACTTGCAAGTCTCTCCGACCTTCACAAAAAAAGTTATTCAAGAATATCTCTTTCTCCTATGTGCTTTCATCCCTAACCCTAACCCTAACCCTTCCGAAAGTCGGAGAAGCTCAAGGATGGTACCGATCGATGCGCGCTACCCCATTTAGTGGGGGTAGAGCCTACTTGCAAGTCTCTCCGACCTTCACAAAAAAAGTTATTCAAGAATATCTCTTTCTCCTATGTGCTTTCATCCCTAACCCTAACCCTAACCCTTCCGAAAGTCGGAGAAGCTCAAGGATGGTACCGATCGATGCGCGCAACCCCATTTAGTGGGGGTAGAGCCTACTTGCAAGTCTTTCCGACCTTCACAAAAAAAGTTATTCAAGAATATCTCCTCAGATTTGGGGGAATTTCGTCGGTCGACCTCTTTCGAAGGTCGTACAAGCTCGGGGATGGTACCAATCGATCCGCAGGACCCAAATTAGTCCAGATGCAACCACTTTCCAAGTCTCTCCGACTTTCACAAAAAAAGTTATTCAAGAATATCTCTGTCTCCTATGTGCTTTCATCCCTAACCCTAACCCTAACCCTTCCGAAAGTCGGAGAAGCTCAAGGATGGTACCGATCGATGCGCGCAACCCCATTTAGTGGGGGTAGAGCCTACTTGCAAGTCTCTCCGACCTTCACAAAAAAAGTTATTCAAGAATATCTCTTTCTCCTATGTGCTTTCATCCCTATCCCTAACCCTAACCCTTCCGAAAGTCGGAGAAGCTCAAGGATGGTACCGATCGATGCGCGCTACCCCATTTAGTGGGGGTAGAGCCTACTTGCAAGTCTCTCCGACCTTCACAAAAAAAGTTATTCAAGAATATCTCTTTCTCCTATGTGCTTTCATCCCTAACCCTAACCCTAACCCTTCCGAAAGTCGGAGAAGCTCAAGGATGGTACCGATCGATGCGCGCAACCCCATTTAGTGGGGGTAGAGCCTACTTGCAAGTCTCTCCGACCTTCACAAAAAAAGTTATTCAAGAATATCTCTTTCTCCTTTGTGCTTTCATCCCTAACCCTAACCCTAACCCTTCCGAAAGTCGGAGAAGCTCAAGGATGGTACCGATCGATGCGCGCTACCCCATTTAGTGGGGGTAGAGCCTACTTGCAAGTCTCTCCGACCTTCACAAAAAAAGTTATTCAAGAATATCTCCTCAGATTTGGGGGAATTTCGTCGGTCGACCTCTTTCGAAGGTCGTACAAGCTCGGGGATGGTACCAATCGATCCGCAGGACCCAAATTAGTCCAGATGCAACCACTTTCCAAGTCTCTCCGACCTTCACAAAAAAAGTTATTCAAGAATATCTCTTTCTCCTATGTGCTTTCATCCCTAACCCTAACCCTAACCCTTCCGAAAGTTGGAGAAGCTCAAGGATGGTACCGATCGATGCGCGCAACCCCATTTAGTGGGGGTAGAGCCTACTTGCAAGTCTCTCCGACCTTCACAAAAAAAGTTATTCAAGAATATCTCTTTCTCCTATGTGCTTTCATCCCTAACCCTAACCCTAACCCTTCCGAAAGTCGGAGAAGCTCAAGGATGGTACCGATCGATGCGCGCTACCCCATTTAGTGGGGGTAGAGCCTACTTGCAAGTCTCTCCGACCTTCACAAAAAAAGTTATTCAAGAATATCTCTTTCTCCTATGTGCTTTCATCCCTAACCCTAACCCTAACCCTTCCGAAAGTCGGAGAAGCTCAAGGATGGTACCGATCGATGCGCGCAACTCCTTTTAGTGGGGGTAGAGCCTACTTGCAAGTCTTTCCGACCTTCACAAAAAAAGTTATTCAAGAATATCTCCTCAGATTTGGGGGAATTTCGTCGGTCGACCTCTTTCGAAGGTCGTACAAGCTCGGGGATGGTACCAATCGATCCGCAGGACCCAAATTAGATCAGATGCAACCACTTTCCAAGTCTCTCCGACCTTCACAAAAAAAGTTATTCAAGAATATCTCTGTCTCCTATGTGCTTTCATCCCTAACCCTAACCCTAACCCTTCCGAAAGTCGGAGAAGCTCAAGGATGGTACCGATCGATGCGCGCAACCCCATTTAGTGGGGGTAGAGCCTACTTGCAAGTCTCTCCGACCTTCACAAAAAAAGTTATTCAAGAATATCTCTTTCTCCTATGTGCTTTCATCCCTAACCCTAACCCTAACCCTTCCGAAAGTCGGAGAAGCTCAAGGATGGTACCGATCGATGCGCGCAACCCCATTTAGTGGGGGTAGAGCCTACTTGCAAGTCTCTCCGACCTTCACAAAAAAAGTTATTCAAGAATATCTCTTTCTCCTTTGTGCTTTCATCCCTAACCCTAACCCTAACCCTTCCGAAAGTCGGAGAAGCTCAAGGATGGTACCGATCGATGCGCGCTACCCCATTTAGTGGGGGTAGAGCCTACTTGCAAGTCTCTCCGACCTTCACAAAAAAAGTTATTCAAGAATATCTCCTCAGATTTGGGGGAATTTCGTCGGTCGACCTCTTTCGAAGGTCGTACAAGCTCGGGGATGGTACCAATCGATCCGCAGGACCCAAATTAGTCCAGATGCAACCACTTTCCAAGTCTCTCCGACCTTCACAAAAAAAGTTATTCAAGAATATCTCTTTCTCCTATGTGCTTTCATCCCTAACCCTAACCCTAACCCTTCCGAAAGTTGGAGAAGCTCAAGGATGGTACCGATCGATGCGCGCAACCCCATTTAGTGGGGGTAGAGCCTACTTGCAAGTCTCTCCGACCTTCACAAAAAAAGTTATTCAAGAATATCTCTTTCTCCTATGTGCTTTCATCCCTAACCCTAACCCTAACCCTTCCGAAAGTCGGAGAAGCTCAAGGATGGTACCGATCGATGCGCGCTACCCCATTTAGTGGGGGTAGAGCCTACTTGCAAGTCTCTCCGACCTTCACAAAAAAAGTTATTCAAGAATATCTCTTTCTCCTATGTGCTTTCATCCCTAACCCTAACCCTAACCCTTCCGAAAGTCGGAGAAGCTCAAGGATGGTACCGATCGATGCGCGCAACTCCTTTTAGTGGGGGTAGAGCCTACTTGCAAGTCTTTCCGACCTTCACAAAAAAAGTTATTCAAGAATATCTCCTCAGATTTGGGGGAATTTCGTCGGTCGACCTCTTTCGAAGGTCGTACAAGCTCGGGGATGGTACCAATCGATCCGCAGGACCCAAATTAGATCAGATGCAACCACTTTCCAAGTCTCTCCGACCTTCACAAAAAAAGTTATTCAAGAATATCTCTGTCTCCTATGTGCTTTCATCCCTAACCCTAACCCTAACCCTTCCGAAAGTCGGAGAAGCTCAAGGATGGTACCGATCGATGCGCGCAACCCCATTTAGTGGGGGTAGAGCCTACTTGCAAGTCTCTCCGACCTTCACAAAAAAAGTTATTCAAGAATATCTCTTTCTCCTATGTGCTTTCATCCCTAACCCTAACCCTAACCCTTCCGAAAGTCGGAGAAGCTCAAGGATGGTACCGATCGATGCGCGCTACCCCATTTAGTGGGGGTAGAGCCTACTTGCAAGTCTCTCCGACCTTCACAAAAAAAGTTATTCAAGAATATCTCTTTCTCCTATGTGCTTTCATCCCTAACCCTAACCCTAACCCTTCCGAAAGTCGGAGAAGCTCAAGGATGGTACCGATCGATGCGCGCAACCCCATTTAGTGGGGGTAGAGCCTACTTGCAAGTCTTTCCGACCTTCACAAAAAAAGTTATTCAAGAATATCTCCTCAGATTTGGGGGAATTTCGTCGGTCGACCTCTTTCGAAGGTCGTACAAGCTCGGGGATGGTACCAATCGATCCGCAGGACCCAAATTAGTCCAGATGCAACCACTTTCCAAGTCTCTCCGACCTTCACAAAAAAAGTTATTCAAGAATATCTCTTTCTCCTATGTGCTTTCATCCCTAACCCTAACCCTAACCCTTCCGAAAGTCGGAGAAGCTCAAGGATGGTACCGATCGATGCGCGCAACCCCATTTAGTGGGGGTAGAGCCTACTTGCAAGTCTCTCCGACCTTCACAAAAAAAGTTATTCAAGAATATCTCTTTCTCCTATGTGCTTTCATCCCTAACCCTAACCCTAACCCTTCCGAAAGTCGGAGAAGCTCAAGGATGGTACCGATCGATGCGCGCTACCCCATTTAGTGGGGGTAGAGCCTACTTGCAAGTCTCTCCGACCTTCACAAAAAAAGTTATTCAAGAATATCTCTTTCTCCTATGTGCTTTCATCCCTAACCCTAACCCTAACCCTTCCGAAAGTCGGAGAAGCTCAAGGATGGTACCGATCGATGCGCGCAACCCCATTTAGTGGGGGTAGAGCCTACTTGCAAGTCTTTCCGACCTTCACAAAAAAAGTTATTCAAGAATATCTCCTCAGATTTGGGGGAATTTCGTCGGTCGACCTCTTTCGAAGGTCGTACAAGCTCGGGGATGGTACCAATCGATCCGCAGGACCCAAATTAGTCCAGATGCAACCACTTTCCAAGTCTCTCCGACCTTCACAAAAAAAGTTATTCAAGAATATCTCTTTCTCCTATGTGCTTTCATCCCTAACCCTAACCCTAACCCTTCCGAAAGTCGGAGAAGCTCAAGGATGGTACCGATCGATGCGCGCAACCCCATTTAGTGGGGGTAGAGCCTACTTGCAAGTCTCTCCGACCTTCACAAAAAAAGTTATTCAAGAATATCTCTTTCTCCTATGTGCTTTCATCCCTAACCCTAACCCTAACCCTTCCGAAAGTCGGAGAAGCTCAAGGATGGTACCGATCGATGCGCGCTACCCCATTTAGTGGGGGTAGAGCCTACTTGCAAGTCTCTCCGACCTTCACAAAAAAAGTTATTCAAGAATATCTCTTTCTCCTATGTGCTTTCATCCCTAACCCTAACCCTAACCCTTCCGAAAGTCGGAGAAGCTCAAGGATGGTACCGATCGATGCGCGCTACCCCATTTAGTGGGGGTAGAGCCTACTTGCAAGTCTCTCCGACCTTCACAAAAAAAGTTATTCAAGAATATCTCCTCAGATTTGGGGGAATTTCGTCGGTCGACCTCTTCCGAAGGTCGTACAAGCTCGGGGATGGTACCAATCGATCAGCAGGACCCAAATTAGTCCAGATGCAACCACTTTCCAAGTCTCTCCGACCTTCACAAAAAAAGTTATTCAAGAATATCTCTTTCTCCTATGTGCTTTCATCCCTAACCCTAACCCTAACCCTTCCGAAAGTCGGAGAAACTCAAGGATGGTACCGATCGATGCGCGCTACCCCATTTAGTGGGGGTAGAGCCTACTTGCAAGTCTCTCCGACCTTCACAAAAAAAGTTATTCAAGAATATCTCTTTCTCCTATGTGCTTTCATCCCTAACCCTAACCCTAACCCTTCCGAAAGTCGGAGAAGCTCAAGGATGGTACCGATCGATGCGCGCTACCCCATTTAGTGGGGGTAGAGCCTACTTGCAAGTCTCTCCGACCTTCACAAAAAAAGTTATTCAAGAATATCTCCTCAGATTTGGGGGAATTTCGTCGGTCGACCTCTTCCGAAGGTCGTACAAGCTCGGGGATGGTACCAATCGATCTGCAGGACCCAAATTAGTCCAGATGCAACCACTTTCCAAGTCTCTCCGACCTTCACAAAAAAAGTTATTCAAGAATATCTCTTTCTCCTATGTGCTTTCATCCCTAACCCTAACCCTTCCGAAAATCGGAGAAGCTCAAGGATGGTACCGATCGATGCGCACTACCCCATTTAGTGGGGGTAGAGCCTACTTGCAAGTCTCTCCGACCTTCACAAAAAAAGTTATTCAAGAATATCTCTTTCTCCTATGTGCTTTCATCCCTAACCCTAACCCTAACCCTTCCGAAAGTCGGAGAAGCTCAGGGATGGTACCGATCGATGCGCGCTACCCCATTTAGTGGGGGTAGAGCCTACTTGCAAGTCTCTCCGACCTTCACAAAAAAAGTTATTCAAGAATATCTCCTCAGATTTGGGGGAATTTCGTCGGTCGACCTCTTCCGAAGGTCGTACAAGCTCGGGGATGGTACCAATCGATCCGCAGGACCCAAATTAGTCCAGATGCAACCACTTTCCAAGTCTCTCCGACCTTCACAAAAAAAGTTATTCAAGAATATCTCTTTCTCCTATGTGCTTTCATCCCTAACCCTAACCCTTCCGAAAATCGGAGAAGCTCAAGGATGGTACAGATCGATGCGCACTACCCCATTTAGTGGGGGTAGAGCCTACTTGCAAGTCTCTCCGACCTTCACAAAAAAAGTTATTCAAGAATATCTCTTTCTCCTATGTGCTTTCATCCCTAACCCTAACCCTAACCCTTCCAAAAGTCGGAGAAGCTCAAGGATGGTACCGATCGATGCGCGCAACCCCATTTAGTGGGGGTAGAGCCTACTTGCAAGTCTCTCCGACCTTCACAAAAAAAGTTATTCAAGAATATCTCTTTCTCCTATGTGCTTTCATCCCTAACCCTAACCCTAACCCTTCCGAAAGTCGGAGAAGCTCAAGGATGGTACCGATCGATGCGCGCTACCCCATTTAGTGGGGGTAGAGCCTACTTGCAAGTCTCTCCGACCTTCACAAAAAAAGTTATTCAAGAATATCTCCTCAGATTTGGGGGAATTTCGTCGGTCGACCTCTTCCGAAGGTCGTACAAGCTCGGGGATGGTACCAATCGATCCGCAGGACCCAAATTAGTCCAGATGCAAACACTTTTCAAGTCTCTCCGACCTTCACAAAAAAAGTTATTCAAGAATATCTCTTTCTCCTATGTGCTTTCATCCCTAACCCTAACCCTAACCCTTCCGAAAGTCGGAGAAGCTCAAGGATGGTACCGATCGATGCGCGCTACCCCATTTAGTGGGGGTAGAGCCTACTTGCAAGTCTCTCCGACCTTCACAAAAAAAGTTATTCAAGAATATCTCTTTCTCCTATGTGCTTTCATCCCTAACCCTAACCCTAACCCTTCCGAAAGTCGGAGAAGCTCAAGGATGGTACCGATCGATGCGCGCTACCCCATTTAGTGGGGGTAGAGCCTACTTGCAAGTCTCTCCGACCTTCACAAAAAAAGTTATTCAAGAATATCTCCTCAGATTTGGGGGAATTTCGTCGGTCGACCTCTTCCGAAGGTCGTACAAGCTCGGGGATGGTACCAATCGATCTGCAGGACCCAAATTAGTCCAGATGCAACCACTTTCCAAGTCTCTCCGACCTTCACAAAAAAAGTTATTCAAGAATATCTCTTTCTCCTATGTGCTTTCATCCCTAACCCTAACCCTTCCGAAAATCGGAGAAGCTCAAGGATGGTACCGATCGATGCGCACTACCCCATTTAGTGGGGGTAGAGCCTACTTGCAAGTCTCTCCGACCTTCACAAAAAAAGTTATTCAAGAATATCTCTTTCTCCTATGTGCTTTCATCCCTAACCCTAACCCTAACCCTTCCGAAAGTCGGAGAAGCTCAGGGATGGTACCGATCGATGCGCGCTACCCCATTTAGTGGGGGTAGAGCCTACTTGCAAGTCTCTCCGACCTTCACAAAAAAAGTTATTCAAGAATATCTCCTCAGATTTGGGGGAATTTCGTCGGTCGACCTCTTCCGAAGGTCGTACAAGCTCGGGGATGGTACCAATCGATCCGCAGGACCCAAATTAGTCCAGATGCAACCACTTTCCAAGTCTCTCCGACCTTCACAAAAAAAGTTATTCAAGAATATCTCTTTCTCCTATGTGCTTTCATCCCTAACCCTAACCCTTCCGAAAATCGGAGAAGCTCAAGGATGGTACAGATCGATGCGCACTACCCCATTTAGTGGGGGTAGAGCCTACTTGCAAGTCTCTCCGACCTTCACAAAAAAAGTTATTCAAGAATATCTCTTTCTCCTATGTGCTTTCATCCCTAACCCTAACCCTAACCCTTCCGAAAGTCGGAGAAGCTCAAGGATGGTACCGATCGATGCGCGCAACCCCATTTAGTGGGGGTAGAGCCTACTTGCAAGTCTCTCCGACCTTCACAAAAAAAGTTATTCAAGAATATCTCTTTCTCCTATGTGCTTTCATCCCTAACCCTAACCCTAACCCTTCCGAAAGTCGGAGAAGCTCAAGGATGGTACCGATCGATGCGCGCTACCCCATTTAGTGGGGGTAGAGCCTACTTGCAAGTCTCTCCGACCTTCACAAAAAAAGTTATTCAAGAATATCTCTTTCTCCTATGTGCTTTCATCCCTAACCCTAACCCTAACCCTTCCGAAAGTCGGAGAAGCTCAAGGATGGTACCGATCGATGCGCGCTACCCCATTTAGTGGGGTTAGAGCCTACTTGCAAGTCTCTCCGACCTTCACAAAAAAAGTTATTCAAGAATATCTCCTCAGATTTGGGGGAATTTCGTCGGTCGACCTCTTCCGAAGGTCGTACAAGCTCGGGGATGGTACTAATCGATCCGCAGGACCCAAATTAGTCCAGATGCAACCACTTTCCAAGTCTCTCCGACCTTCACAAAAAAAGTTATTCAAGAATATCTCTTTCTCCTATGTGCTTTCATCCCTAACCCTAACCCTTCCGAAAGTCGGAGAAGCTCAAGGATGGTACCAATCGATGCGCGCAACCCCATTTAGTGGGGGTAGAGCCTACTTGCAAGTCTCTCCGACCTTCACAAAAAAAGTTATTCAAGAATATCTCTTTCTCCTATGTGCTTTCATCCCTAACCCTAACCCTAACCCTTCCGAAAGTCGGAGAAGCTCAAGGATGGTACCGATCGATGCGCGCTACCCCATTTAGTGGGGGTAGAGCCTACTTGCAAGTCTCTCCGACCTTCACAAAAAAAGTTATTCAAGAATATCTCCTCAGATTTGGGGGAATTTCGTCGGTCGACCTCTTTCGAAGGTCGTACAAGCTCGGGGATGGTACCAATCGATCCGCAGGACCCAAATTAGTCCAGATGCAACCACTTTCCAAGTCTCTCCGACCTTCACAAAAAAAGTTATTCAAGAATATCTCTTTCTCCTATGTGCTTTCATCCCTAACCCTAACCCTAACCCTTCCGAAAGTCGGAGAAGCTCAAAGATGGTACCGATCGATGCGCGCAACCCCATTTAGTGGGGGTAGAGCCTACTTGCAAGTCTCTCCGACCTTCACAAAAAAAG
Organism: Limanda limanda; assembly: GCF_963576545.1. Lineage (NCBI taxonomy): Eukaryota > Metazoa > Chordata > Actinopteri > Pleuronectiformes > Pleuronectidae > Limanda > Limanda limanda. The sequence goes on along the minus strand of NW_026870676.1, from coordinate 149,294 downwards.
TTATTCAAGAATATCTCTTTCTCCTATGTGCTTTCATCCCTAACCCTAACCCTAACCCTTCCGAAAGTCGGAGAAGCTCAAGGATGGTACCGATCGATGCGCGCTACCCCATTTAGTGGGGTTAGAGCCTACTTGCAAGTCTCTCCGACCTTCACAAAAAAAGTTATTCAAGAATATCTCCTCAGATTTGGGGGAATTTCGTCGGTCGACCTCTTCCGAAGGTCGTACAAGCTCGGGGATGGTACTAATCGATCCGCAGGACCCAAATTAGTCCAGATGCAACCACTTTCCAAGTCTCTCCGACCTTCACAAAAAAAGTTATTCAAGAATATCTCTTTCTCCTATGTGCTTTCATCCCTAACCCTAACCCTTCCGAAAGTCGGAGAAGCTCAAGGATGGTACCAATCGATGCGCGCAACCCCATTTAGTGGGGGTAGAGCCTACTTGCAAGTCTCTCCGACCTTCACAAAAAAAGTTATTCAAGAATATCTCTTTCTCCTATGTGCTTTCATCCCTAACCCTAACACTAACCCTTCCGAAAGTCGGAGAAGCTCAAGGATGGTACCGATCGATGCGCGCTACCCCATTTAGTGGGGGTAGAGCCTACTTGCAAGTCTCTCCGACCTTCACAAAAAAAGTTATTCAAGAATATCTCCTCAGATTTGGGGGAATTTCGTCGGTCGACCTCTTCCGAAGGTCGTACAAGCTCGGGGATGGTACCAATCGATCCGCAGGACCCAAATTAGTCCAGATGCAACCACTTTCCAAGTCTCTCCGACCTTCACAAAAAAAGTTATTCAAGAATATCTCTTTCTCCTATGTGCTTTCATCCCTAACCCTAACCCTTCCGAAAGTCGGAGAAGCTCAAGGATGGTACCGATCGATGCGCGCAACCCCATTTAGTGGGGGTAGAGCCTACTTGCAAGTCTCTCCGACCTTCACAAAAAAAGTTATTCAAGAATATCTCTTTCTCCTATGTGCTTTCATCCCTAACCCTAACCCTAACCCTTCCGAAAGTCGGAGAAGCTCAAGGATGGTACCGATCGATGCGCGCTACCCCATTTAGTGGGGGTAGAGCCTACTTGCAAGTCTCTCCGACCTTCACAAAAAAAGTTATTCAAGAATATCTCCTCAGATTTGGGGGAATTTCGTCGGTCGACCTCTTCCGAAGGTCGTACAAGCTCGGGGATGGTACTAATCGATCCGCAGGACCCAAATTAGTCCAGATGCAACCACTTTCCAAGTCTCTCCGACCTTCACAAAAAAAGTTATTCAAGAATATCTCTTTCTCCTATGTGCTTTCATCCCTAACCCTAACCCTTCCGAAAGTCGGAGAAGCTCAAGGATGGTACCAATCGATGCGCGCAACCCCATTTAGTGGGGGTAGAGCCTACTTGCAAGTCTCTCCGACCTTCACAAAAAAAGTTATTCAAGAATATCTCTTTCTCCTATGTGCTTTCATCCCTAACCCTAACACTAACCCTTCCGAAAGTCGGAGAAGCTCAAGGATGGTACCGATCGATGCGCGCTACCCCATTTAGTGGGGGTAGAGCCTACTTGCAAGTCTCTCCGACCTTCACAAAAAAAGTTATTCAAGAATATCTCCTCAGATTTGGGGGAATTTCGTCGGTCGACCTCTTCCGAAGGTCGTACAAGCTCGGGGATGGTACCAATCGATCCGCAGGACCCAAATTAGTCCAGATGCAACCACTTTCCAAGTCTCTCCGACCTTCACAAAAAAAGTTATTCAAGAATATCTCTTTCTCCTATGTGCTTTCATCCCTAACCCTAACCCTTCCGAAAGTCGGAGAAGCTCAAGGATGGTACCGATCGATGCGCGCAACCCCATTTAGTGGGGGTAGAGCCTACTTGCAAGTCTCTCCGACCTTCACAAAAAAAGTTATTCAAGAATATCTCTTTCTCCTATGTGCTTTCATCCCTAACCCTAACCCTAACCCTTCCGAAAGTCGGAGAAGCTCAAGGATGGTACCGATCGATGCGCGCTACCCCATTTAGTGGGGGTAGAGCCTACTTGAAAGTCTCTCCGACCTTCACAAAAAAAGTTATTCAAGAATATCTCCTCAGATTTGGGGGAATTTCGTCGGTCGACCTCTTCCGAAGGTCGTACAAGCTCGGGGATGGTACCAATCGATCCGCAGGACCCAAATTAGTCCAGATGCAACCACTTTCCAAGTCTCTCCGACCTTCACAAAAAAAGTTATTCAAGAATATCTCTTTCTCCTATGTGCTTTCATCCCTAACCCTAACCCTTCCGAAAGTCGGAGAAGCTCAAGGATGGTACCGATCGATGCGCGCAACCCCATTTAGTGGGGGTAGAGCCTACTTGCAAGTCTCTCCGACCTTCACAAAAAAAGTTATTCAAGAATATCTCTTTCTCCTATGTGCTTTCATCCCTAACCCTAACCCTAACCCTTCCGAAAGTCGGAGAAGCTCAAGGATGGTACCGATCGATGCGCGCTACCCCATTTAGTGGGGGTAGAGCCTACTTGCAAGTCTCTCCGACCTTCACAAAAAAAGTTATTCAAGAATATCTCCTCAGATTTGGGGGAATTTCGTCGGTCGACCTCTTTCGAAGGTCGTACAAGCTCGGGGATGGTACCAATCGATCCGCAGGACCCAAATTAGTCCAGATGCAACCACTTTCCAAGTCTCTCCGACCTTCACAAAAAAAGTTATTCAAGAATATCTCTTTCTCCTATGTGCTTTCATCCCTAACCCTAACCCTAACCCTTCCGAAAGTCGGAGAAGCTCAAAGATGGTACCGATCGATGCGCGCAACCCCATTTAGTGGGGGTAGAGCCTACTTACAAGTCTCTCCGACCTTCACAAAAAAAGTTATTCAAGAATATCTCTTTCTCCTATGTGCTTTCATCCCTAACCCTAACCCTAACCCTTCCGAAAGTCGGAGAAGCTCAAGGATGGTACCGATCGATGCGCGCTACCCCATTTAGTGGGGGTAGAGCCTACTTGCAAGTCTCTCCGACCTTCACAAAAAAAGTTATTCAAGAATATCTCCTCAGATTTGGGGGAATTTCGTCGGTCGACCTCTTCCGAAGGTCGTACAAGCTCGGGGATGGTACCAATCGATCCGCAGGACCCAAATTAGTCCAGATGCAAACACTTTTCAAGTCTCTCCGACCTTCACAAAAAAAGTTATTCAAGAATATCTCTTTCTCCTATGTGCTTTCATCCCTAACCCTAACCCTTCCGAAAGTCGGAGAAGCTCAAGGATGGTACCGATCGATGCGCGCAACCCCATTTAGTGGGGGTAGAGCCTACTTGCAAGTCTCTCCGACCTTCACAAAAAAAGTTATTCAAGAATATCTCTTTCTCCTATGTGCTTTCATCCCTAACCCTAACCCTAACCCTTCCGAAAGTCGGAGAAGCTCAAGGATGGTACCGATCGATGCGCGCTACCCCATTTAGTGGGGGTAGAGCCTACTTGCAAGTCTCTCCGACCTTCACAAAAAAAGTTATTCAAGAATATCTCCTCAGATTTGGGGGAATTTCGTCGGTCGACCTCTTTCGAAGGTCGTACAAGCTCGGGGATGGTACCAATCGATCCGCAGGACCCAAATTAGTCCAGATGCAACCACTTTCCAAGTCTCTCCGACCTTCACAAAAAAAGTTATTCAAGAATATCTCTTTCTCCTATGTGCTTTCATCCCTAACCCTAACCCTAACCCTTCCGAAAGTCGGAGAAGCTCAAGGATGGTACCGATCGATGCGCGCAACCCCATTTAGTGGGGGTAGAGCCTACTTGCAAGTCTCTCCGACCTTCACAAAAAAAGTTATTCAAGAATATCTCTTTCTCCTATGTGCTTTCATCCCTAACCCTAACCCTAACCCTTCCGAAAGTCGGAGAAGCTCAAGGATGGTACTGATCGATGCGCGCTACCCCATTTAGTGGGGGTAGAGCCTACTTGCAAGTCTCTCCGACCTTCACAAAAAAAGTTATTCAAGAATATCTCCTCAGATTTGGGGGAATTTCGTCGGTCGACCTCTTCCGAAGGTCGTACAAGCTCGGGGATGGTACTAATCGATCCGCAGGACCCAAATTAGTCCAGATGCAACCACTTTCCAAGTCTCTCCGACCTTCACAAAAAAAGTTATTCAAGAATATCTCTTTCTCCTATGTGCTTTCATCCCTAACCCTAACCCTTCCGAAAGTCGGAGAAGCTCAAGGATGGTACCAATCGATGCGCGCAACCCCATTTAGTGGGGGTAGAGCCTACTTGCAAGTCTCTCCGACCTTCACAAAAAAAGTTATTCAAGAATATCTCTTTCTCCTATGTGCTTTCATCCCTAACCCTAACACTAACCCTTCCGAAAGTCGGAGAAGCTCAAGGATGGTACCGATCGATGCGCGCTACCCCATTTAGTGGGGGTAGAGCCTACTTGCAAGTCTCTCCGACCTTCACAAAAAAAGTTATTCAAGAATATCTCCTCAGATTTGGGGGAATTTCGTCGGTCGACCTCTTCCGAAGGTCGTACAAGCTCGGGGATGGTACCAATCGATCCGCAGGACCCAAATTAGTCCAGATGCAACCACTTTCCAAGTCTCTCCGACCTTCACAAAAAAAGTTATTCAAGAATATCTCTTTCTCCTATGTGCTTTCATCCCTAACCCTAACCCTTCCGAAAGTCGGAGAAGCTCAAGGATGGTACCGATCGATGCGCGCAACCCCATTTAGTGGGGGTAGAGCCTACTTGCAAGTCTCTCCGACCTTCACAAAAAAAGTTATTCAAGAATATCTCTTTCTCCTATGTGCTTTCATCCCTAACCCTAACCCTAACCCTTCCGAAAGTCGGAGAAGCTCAAGGATGGTACCGATCGATGCGCGCTACCCCATTTAGTGGGGGTAGAGCCTACTTGCAAGTCTCTCCGACCTTCACAAAAAAAGTTATTCAAGAATATCTCCTCAGATTTGGGGGAATTTCGTCGGTCGACCTCTTCCGAAGGTCGTACAAGCTCGGGGATGGTACCAATCGATCCGCAGGACCCAAATTAGTCCAGATGCAACCACTTTCCAAGTCTCTCCGACCTTCACAAAAAAAGTTATTCAAGAATATCTCTTTCTCCTATGTGCTTTCATCCCTAACCCTAACCCTTCCGAAAGTCGGAGAAGCTCAAGGATGGTACCGATCGATGCGCGCAACCCCATTTAGTGGGGGTAGAGCCTACTTGCAAGTCTCTCCGACCTTCACAAAAAAAGTTATTCAAGAATATCTCTTTCTCCTATGTGCTTTCATCCCTAACCCTAACCCTAACCCTTCCGAAAGTCGGAGAAGCTCAAGGATGGTACCGATCGATGCGCGCTACCCCATTTAGTGGGGGTAGAGCCTACTTGCAAGTCTCTCCGACCTTCACAAAAAAAGTTATTCAAGAATATCTCCTCAGATTTGGGGGAATTTCGTCGGTCGACCTCTTTCGAAGGTCGTACAAGCTCGGGGATGGTACCAATCGATCCGCAGGACCCAAATTAGTCCAGATGCAACCACTTTCCAAGTCTCTCCGACCTTCACAAAAAAAGTTATTCAAGAATATCTCTTTCTCCTATGTGCTTTCATCCCTAACCCTAACCCTAACCCTTCCGAAAGTCGGAGAAGCTCAAGGATGGTACCGATCGATGCGCGCAACCCCATTTAGTGGGGGTAGAGCCTACTTGCAAGTCTCTCCGACCTTCACAAAAAAAGTTATTCAAGAATATCTCTTTCTCCTATGTGCTTTCATCCCTAACCCTAACCCTAACCCTTGCGAAAGTCGGAGAAGCTCAAGAATGGTCCCGATCGATGCGCGCTACCCCATTTAGTGGGGGTAGAGCCTACTTGCAAGTCTCTCCGACCTTCACAAAAAAAGTTATTCAAGAATATCTCTTTCTCCTATGTGCTTTCATCCCTAACCCTAACCCTAACCCTTCCGAAAGTCGGAGAAGCTCAAGGATGGTACCGATCGATGCGCGCAACCCCATTTAGTGGGGGTAGAGCCTACTTGCAAGTCTTTCCGACCTTCACAAAAAAAGTTATTCAAGAATATCTCCTCAGATTTGGGGGAATTTCGTCGGTCGACCTCTTTCGAAGGTCGTACAAGCTCGGGGATGGTACCAATCGATCCGCAGGACCCAAATTAGTCCAGATGCAACCACTTTCCAAGTCTCTCCGACCTTCACAAAAAAAGTTATTCAAGAATATCTCTTTCTCCTATGTGCTTTCATCCCTAACCCTAACCCTTCCGAAAGTCGGAGAAGCTCAAGGATGGTACCGATCGATGCGCGCAACCCCATTTAGTGGGGTAGAGCCTACTTGCAAGTCTCTCCGACCTTCACAAAAAAAGTTATTCAAGAATATCTCTTTCTCCTATGTGCTTTCATCCCTAACCCTAACCCTAACCCTTCCGAAAGTCGGAGAAGCTCAAGGATGGTACCGATCGATGCGCGCTACCCCATTTAGTGGGGGTAGAGCCTACTTGCAAGTCTCTCCGACCTTCACAAAAAAAGTTATTCAAGAATATCTCCTCAGATTTGGGGGAATTTCGTCGGTCGACCTCTTTCGAAGGTCGTACAAGCTCGGGGATGGTACCAATCGATCCGCAGGACCCAAATTAGTCCAGATGCAACCACTTTCCAAGTCTCTCCGACCTTCACAAAAAAAGTTATTCAAGAATATCTCTTTCTCCTATGTGCTTTCATCCCTAACCCTAACCCTAACCCTTCCGAAAGTCGGAGAAGCTCAAGGATGGTACCGATCGATGTGCGCAACCCCATTTAGTGGGGGTAGAGCCTACTTGCAAGTCTCTCCGACCTTCACAAAAAAAGTTATTCAAGAATATCTCTTTCTCCTATGTGCTTTCATCCCTAACCCTAACCCTAACCCTTCCGAAAGTCGGAGAAGCTCAAGGATAGTACCGATCGATGCGCGCTACCCCATTTAGTGGGGGTAGAGCCTACTTGCAAGTCTCTCCGACCTTCACAAAAAAAGTTATTCAAGAATATCTCTTTCTCCTATGTGCTTTCATCCCTAACCCTAACCCTAACCCTTCCGAAAGTCGGAGAAGCTCAAGGATGGTACCGATCGATGCGCGCTACCCCATTTAGTGGGGGTAGAGCCTACTTGCAAGTCTCTCCGACCTTCACAAAAAAAGTTATTCAAGAATATCTCCTCAGATTTGGGGGAATTTCGTCGGTCGACCTCTTTCGAAGGTCGTACAAGCTCGGGGATGGTACCAATCGATCTGCAGGACCCAAATTAGTCCAGATGCAACCACTTTCCAAGTCTCTCCGACCTTCACAAAAAAAGTTATTCAAGAATATCTCTTTCTCCTATGTGCTTTCATCCCTAACCCTAACCCTAACCCTTCCGAAAGTCGGAGAAGCTCAAGGATGGTACCGATCGATGCGCGCAACCCCATTTAGTGGGGGTAGAGCCTACTTGCAAGTCTCTCCGACCTTCACAAAAAAAGTTATTCAAGAATATCTCTTTCTCCTTTGTGCTTTCATCCCTAACCCTAACCCTAACCCTTCCGAAAGTCGGAGAAGCTCAAGGATGGTACCGATCGATGCGCGCTACCCCATTTAGTGGGGGTAGAGCCTACTTGCAAGTCTCTCCGACCTTCACAAAAAAAGTTATTCAAGAATATCTCCTCAGATTTGGGGGAATTTCGTCGGTCGACCTCTTCCGAAGGTCGTACAAGCTCGGGGATGGTACCAATCGATCCGCAGGACCCAAATTAGTCCAGATGCAACCACTTTCCAAGTCTCTCCGACCTTCACTAAAAAGTTATTCAAGAATATCTCTTTCTCCTATGTGCTTTCATCCCTAACCCTAACCCTTCCGAAAGTCGGAGAAGCTCAAGGATGGTACCGATCGATGCGCGCAACCCCATTTAGTGGGGGTAGAGCCTACTTGCAAGTCTCTCCGACCTTCACAAAAAAAGTTATTCAAGAATATCTCTTTCTCCTATGTGCTTTCATCCCTAACCCTAACCCTAACCCTTCCGAAAGTCGGAGAAGCTCAAGGATGGTACAGATCGATGCGCGCTACCCCATTTAGTGGGGGTAGAGCCTACTTGCAAGTCTCTCCGACCTTCACAAAAAAAGTTATTCAAGAATATCTCCTCAGATTTGGGGGAATTTCGTCGGTCGACCTCTTTCGAAGGTCGTACAAGCTCGGGGATGGTACCAATCGATCCGCAGGACCCAAATTAGTCCAGATGCAACCACTTTTCAAGTCTCTCCGACCTTCACAAAAAAAGTTATTCAAGAATATCTCTTTCTCCTATGTGCTTTCATCCCTAACCCTAACCCTAACCCTTCCGAAAGTCGGAGAAGCTCAAGGATGGTACCGATCGATGCGCGCTACCCCATTTAGTGGGGGTAGAGCCTACTTGCAAGTCTCTCCGACCTTCACAAAAAAAGTTATTCAAGAATATCTCTTTCTCCTATGTGCTTTCATCCCTAACCCTAACCCTAACCCTTCCGAAAGTCGGAGAAGCTCAAAGATGGTACCGATCGATGCGCGCAACCCCATTTAGTGGGGGTAGAGCCTACTTGCAAGTCTTTCCGACCTTCACAAAAAAAGTTATTCAAGAATATCTCCTCAGATTTGGGGGAATTTCGTCGGTCGACCTCTTTCGAAGGTCGTACAAGCTCGGGGATGGTACCAATCGATCCGCAGGACCCAAATTAGTCCAGATGCAACCACTTTCCAAGTCTCTCCGACCTTCACAAAAAAAGTTATTCAAGAATATCTCTTTCTCCTATGTGCTTTCATCCCTAACCCTAACCCTAACCCTTCCGAAAGTCGGAGAAGCTCAAGGATGGTACCGATCGATGCGCGCAACCCCATTTAGTGGGGGTAGAGCCTACTTGCAAGTCTCTCCGACCTTCACAAAAAAAGTTATTCAAGAATATCTCTTTCTCCTATGTGCTTTCATCCCTAACCCTAACCCTAACCCTTCCGAAAGTCGGAGAAGCTCAAGGATGGTACCGATCGATGCGCGCTACCCCATTTAGTGGGGGTAGAGCCTACTTGCAAGTCTCTCCGACCTTCACAAAAAAAGTTATTCAAGAATATCTCCTCAGATTTGGGGGAATTTCGTCGGTCGACCTCTTTCGAAGGTCGTACAAGCTCGGGGATGGTACCAATCGATCCGCAGGACCCAAATTAGTCCAGATGCAACCACTTTCCAAGTCTCTCCGACCTTCACAAAAAAAGTTATTCAAGAATATCTCTTTCTCCTATGTGCTTTCATCCCTAACCCTAACCCTAACCCTTCCGAAAGTCGGAGAAGCTCAAGGATGGTACCGATCGATGCGCGCAACCCCATTTAGTGGGGGTAAAGCCTACTTGCAAGTCTCTCCGACCTTCACAAAAAAAGTTATTCAAGAATATCTCTTTCTCCTATGTGCTTTCATCCCTAACCCTAACCCTAACCCTTCCGAAAGTCGGAGAAGCTCAAGGATGGTACCGATCGATGCGCGCTACCCCATTTAGTGGGGGTAGAGCCTACTTGCAAGTCTCTCCGACCTTCACAAAAAAAGTTATTCAAGAATATCTCCTCAGATTTGGGGGAATTTCGTCGGTCGACCTCTTCCGAAGGTCGTACAAGCTCGGGGATGGTACCAATCGATCCGCAGGACCCAAATTAGTCCAGATGCAACCACTTTCCAAGTCTCTCCGACCTTCACAAAAAAAGTTATTCAAGAATATCTCTTTCTCCTATGTGCTTTCATCCCTAACCCTAACCCTTCCGAAAGTCGGAGAAGCTCAAGGATGGTACCGATCGATGCGCGCAACCCCATTTAGTGGGGGTAGAGCCTACTTGCAAGTCTCTCCGACCTTCACAAAAAAAGTTATTCAAGAATATCTCTTTCTCCTATGTGCTTTCATCCCTAACCCTAACCCTAACCCTTCCGAAAGTCGGAGAAGCTCAAGGATGGTACCGATCGATGCGCGCTACCCCATTTAGTGGGGGTAGAGCCTACTTGCAAGTCTCTCCGACCTTCAAAAAAAAAGTTATTCAAGAATATCTCTTTCTCCTATGTGCTTTCATCCCTAACCCTAACCCTAACCCTTCCGAAAGTCGGAGAAGCTCAAAGATGGTACCGATCGATGCGCGCAACCCCATTTAGTGGGGGTAGAGCCTACTTGCAAGTCTTTCCGACCTTCACAAAAAAAGTTATTCAAGAATATCTCCTCAGATTTGGGGGAATTTCGTCGGTCGACCTCTTTCGAAGGTCGTACAAGCTCGGGGATGGTACCAATCGATCCGCAGGACCCAAATTAGTCCAGATGCAACCACTTTCCAAGTCTCTCCGACCTTCACAAAAAAAGTTATTCAAGAATATCTCTTTCTCCTATGTGCTTTCATCCCTAACCCTAACCCTAACCCTTCCGAAAGTCGGAGAAGCTCAAAAATGGTACCGATCGATGCGCGCTACCCCATTTAGTGGGGGTAGAGCCTACTTGCAAGTCTCTCCGACCTTCACAAAAAAAGTTATTCAAGAATATCTCTTTCTCCTATGTGCTTTCATCCCTAACCCTAACCCTAACCCTTCCGAAAGTCGGAAAAGCTCAAGGATGGTACCGATCGATGCGCGCTACCCCATTTAGTGGGGGTAGAGCCTACTTGCAAGTCTCTCTGACCTTCATAAAAAAAGTTATTCAAGAATATCTCCTCAGATTTGGGGGAATTTCGTCGGTCGACCTCTTTCGAAGGTCGTACAAGCTCGGGGATGGTACCAATCGATCCGCAGGACCCAAATTAGTCCAGATGCAACCACTTTCCAAGTCTCTCCGACCTTCACAAAAAAAGTTATTCAAGAATATCTCTTTCTCCTGTGTGCTTTCATCCCTAACCCTAACCCTAACCCTTCCGAAAGTCGGAGAAGCTCAAGGATGGTACCGATCGATGCGCGCAACCCCATTTAGTGGGGGTAGAGCCTACTTGCAAGTCTCTCCGACCTTCACAAAAAAAGTTATTCAAGAATATCTCTTTCTCCTATGTGCTTTCATCCCTAACCCTAACCCTAACCCTTCCGAAAGTCGGAGAAGCTCAAGGATAGTACCGATCGATGCGCGCTACGCCATTTAGTGGGGGTAGAGCCTACTTGCAAGTCTCTCCGACCTTCACAAAAAAAGTTATTCAAGAATATCTCTTTCTCCTATGTGCTTTCATCCCTAACCCTAACCCTAACCCTTCCGAAAGTCGGAGAAGCTCAAGGATGGTACCGATCGATGCGCGCTACCCCATTTAGCGGGGGTAGAGCCTACTTGCAAGTCTCTCCGACCTTCACAAAAAAAGTTATTCAAGAATATCTCCTCAGATTTGGGGGAATTTCGTCGGTCATCCTCTTTCGAAGGTCGTACAAGCTCGGGGATGGTACCAATCGATCCGCAGGACCCAAATTAGTCCAGATGCAACCACTTTCCAAGTCTCTCCGACCTTCACAAAAAAAGTTATTCAAGAATATCTCTTTCTCCTATGTGCTTTCATCCCTAACCCTAACCCTAACCCTTCCGAAAGTCGGAGAAGCTCAAGGATGGTACCGATCGATGCGCGCAACCCCATTTAGTGGGGGTAGAGCCTACTTGCAAGTCTCTCCGACCTTCACAAAAAAAGTTATTCAAGAATATCTCTTTCTCCTATGTGCTTTCATCCCTAACCCTAACCCTAACCCTTCCGAAAGTCGGAGAAGCTCAAAGATGGTACCGATCGATGCGCGCAACCCCATTTAGTGGGGGTAGAGCCTACTTGCAAGTCTCTCCGACCTTCACAAAAAAAGTTATTCAAGAATATCTCTTTCTCCTATGTGCTTTCATCCCTAACCCTAACCCTAACCCTTCCGAAAGTCGGAGAAGCTCAAGGATAGTACCGATCGATGTGCGCTACCCCATTTAGTGGGGGTAAAGCCTACTTGCAAGTCTCTCCGACCTTCACAAAAAAAGTTATTCAAGAATATCTCTTTCTCCTATGTGCTTTCATCCCTAACCCTAACCCTAACCCTTCCGAAAGTCGGAGAAGCTCAAGGATGGTACCGATCGATGCGCGCTACCCCATTTAGTGGGGGTAGAGCCTACTTGCAAGTCTTTCCGACCTTCACAAAAAAAGTTATTCAAGAATATCTCCTCAGATTTGGGGGAATTTCGTCGGTCGACCTCTTTCGAAGGTCGTACAAGCTCGGGGATGGTACCAATCGATCCGCAGGACCCAAATTAGTCCAGATGCAACCACTTTCCAAGTCTCTCCGACCTTCACAAAAAAAGTTATTCAAGAATATCTCTTTCTCCTATGTGCTTTCATCCCTAACCCTAACCCTAACCCTTCCGAAAGTCGGAGAAGCTCAAGGATGGTACCGATCGATGCGCGCAACCCCATTTAGTGGGGGTAGAGCCTACTTGCAAGTCTCTCCGACCTTCACAAAAAAAGTTATTCAAGAATATCTCTTTCTCCTATGTGCTTTCATCCCTAACCCTAACCCTAACCCTTCCGAAAGTCGGAGAAGCTCAAGGATGGTATCGATCGATGCGCGCTACCCCATTTAGTGGGGGTAGAGCCTACTTGCAAGTCTCTCCGACCTTCACAAAAAAAGTTATTCAAGAATATCTCCTCAGATTTGGGGGAATTTCGTCGGTCGACCTCTTTCGAAGGTCGTACAAGCTCGGGGATGGTACCAATCGATCCGCAGGACCCAAATTAGTCCAGATGCAACCACTTTCCAAGTCTCTCCGACCTTCACAAAAAAAGTTATTCAAGAATATCTCTTTCTCCTATGTGCTTTCATCCCTAACCCTAACCCTAACCCTTCCGAAAGTCGGAGAAGCTCAAGGATGGTACCGATCGATGCGCGCAACCCCATTTAGTGGGGGTAAAGCCTACTTGCAAGTCTCTCCGACCTTCACAAAAAAAGTTATTCAAGAATATCTCTTTCTCCTATGTGCTTTCATCCCTAACCCTAACCCTAACCCTTCCGAAAGTCGGAGAAGCTCAAGGATGGTACCGATCGATGCGCGCTACCCCATTTAGTGGGGGTAGAGCCTACTTGCAAGTCTCTCCGACCTTCACAAAAAAAGTTATTCAAGAATATCTCCTCAGATTTGGGGGAATTTCGTCGGTCGACCTCTTCCGAAGGTCGTACAAGCTCGGGGATGGTACCAATCGATCCGCAGGATCCAAATTAGTCCAGATGCAACCACTTTCCAAGTCTCTCCGACCTTCACAAAAAAAGTTATTCAAGAATATCTCTTTCTCCTATGTGCTTTCATCCCTAACCCTAACCCTTCCGAAAGTCGGAGAAGCTCAAGGATGGTACCGATCGATGCGCGCAACCCCATTTAGTGGGGGTAGAGCCTACTTGCAAGTCTCTCCGACCTTCACAAAAAAAGTTATTCAAGAATATCTCTTTCTCCTATGTGCTTTCATCCCTAACCCTAACCCTAACCCTTCCGAAAGTCGGAGAAGCTCAAGGATGGTACCGATCGATGCGCGCTACCCCATTTAGTGGGAGTAGAGCCTACTTGCAAGTCTCTCCGACCTTCACAAAAAAAGTTATTCAAGAATATCTCCTCAGATTTGGGGGAATTTCGTCGGTCGACCTCTTTCGAAGGTCGTACAAGCTCGGGGATGGTACCAATCGATCTGCAGGACCCAAATTAGTCCAGATGCAACCACTTTCCAAGTCTCTCCGACCTTCACAAAAAAAGTTATTCAAGAATATCTCTTTCTCCTATGTGCTTTCATCCCTAACCCTAACCCTAACCCTTCCGAAAGTCGGAGAAGCTCAAGGATGGTACCGATCGATGCGCGCAACCCCATTTAGTGGGGGTAGAGCCTACTTGCAAGTCTCTCCGACCTTCACTAAAAAAGTTATTCAAGAATATCTCTTTCTCCTATGTGCTTTCATCCCTAACCCTAACCCTAACCCTTCCGAAAGTCGGAGAAGCTCAAGGATAGTACCGATCGATGCGCGCTACCCCATTTAGTGGGGGTAGAGCCTACTTGCAAGTCTCTCCGACCTTCACAAAAAAAGTTATTCAAGAATATCTCTTTCTCCTATGTGCTTTCATCCCTAACCCTAACCCTAACCCTTCCGAAAGTCGGAGAAGCTCAAGGATGGTACCGATCGATGCGCGCTACCCCATTTAGTGGGGGTAGAGCCTACTTGCAAGTCTCTCCGACCTTCACAAAAAAAGTTATTCAAGAATATCTCCTCAGATTTGGGGGAATTTCGTCGGTCGACCTCTTTCGAAGGTCGTACAAGCTCGGGGATGGTACCAATCGATCCGCAGGACCCAAATTAGTCCAGATGCAACCACTTTCCAAGTCTCTCCGACCTTCACAAAAAAAGTTATTCAAGAATATCTCTTTCTCCTATGTGCTTTCATCCCTAACCCTAACCCTAACCCTTCCGAAAGTCGGAGAAGCTCAAGGATGGTACCGATCGATGCGCGCAACCCCATTTAGTGGGGGTAGAGCCTACTTGCAAGTCTCTCCGACCTTCACAAAAAAAGTTATTCAAGAATATCTCTTTCTCCTTTGTGCTTTCATCCCTAACCCTAACCCTAACCCTTCCGAAAGTCGGAGAAGCTCAAGGATGGTACCGATCGATGCGCGCTACCCCATTTAGTGGGGGTAGAGCCTACTTGCAAGTCTCTCCGACCTTCACAAAAAAAGTTATTCAAGAATATCTCCTCAGATTTGGGGGAATTTCGTCGGTCGACCTCTTCCGAAGGTCGTACAAGCTCGGGGATGGTACCAATCGATCCGCAGGACCCAAATTAGTCCAGATGCAACCACTTTCCAAGTCTCTCCGACCTTCACTAAAAAGTTATTCAAGAATATCTCTTTCTCCTATGTGCTTTCATCCCTAACCCTAACCCTTCCGAAAGTCGGAGAAGCTCAAGGATGGTACCGATCGATGCGCGCAACCCCATTTAGTGGGGGTAGAGCCTACTTGCAAGTCTCTCCGACCTTCACAAAAAAAGTTATTCAAGAATATCTCTTTCTCCTATGTGCTTTCATCCCTAACCCTAACCCTAACCCTTCCGAAAGTCGGAGAAGCTCAAGGATGGTACAGATCGATGCGCGCTACCCCATTTAGTGGGGGTACAGCCTACTTGCAAGTCTCTCCGACCTTCACAAAAAAAGTTATTCAAGAATATCTCCTCAGATTTGGGGGAATTTCGTCGGTCGACCTCTTTCGAAGGTCGTACAAGCTCGGGGATGGTACCAATCGATCCGCAGGACCCAAATTAGTCCAGATGCAACCACTTTCCAAGTCTCTCCGACCTTCACAAAAAAAGTTATTCAAGAATATCTCTTTCTCCTATGTGCTTTCATCCCTAACCCTAACCCTTCCGAAAGTCGGAGAAGCTCAAGGATGGTACCGATCGATGCGCGCAACCCCATTTAGTGGGGGTAGAGCCTACTTGCAAGTCTCTCCGACCTTCACAAAAAAAGTTATTCAAGAATATCTCTTTCTCCTATGTGCTTTCATCCCTAACCCTAACCCTAACCCTTCCGAAAGTCGGAGAAGCTCAAGGATGGTACCGATAGATGCGCGCTACCCCATTTAGTGGGGGTAGAGCCTACTTGCAAGTCTCTCCGACCTTCACAAAAAAAGTTATTCAAGAATATCTCTTTCTCCTATGTGCTTTCATCCCTAACCCTAACCCTAACCCTTCCGAAAGTCGGAGAAGCTCAAGGATGGTACCGATCGATGCGCGCAACCCCATTTAGTGGGGGTAGAGCCTACTTGCAAGTCTTTCCGACCTTCACAAAAAAAGTTATTCAAGAATATCTCCTCAGATTTGGGGGAATTTCGTCGGTCGACCTCTTTCGAAGGTCGTACAAGCTCGGGGATGGTACCAATCGATCCGCAGGACCCAAATTAGTCCAGATGCAACCACTTTCCAAGTCTCTCCGACCTTCACAAAAAAAGTTATTCAAGAATATCTCTTTCTCCTATGTGCTTTCATCCCTAACCCTAACCCTAACCCTTCCGAAAGTCGGAGAAGCTCAAGGATGGTACCGATCGATGCGCGCAACCCCATTTAGTGGGGGTAGAGCCTACTTGCAAGTCTCTCCGACCTTCACAAAAAAAGTTATTCAAGAATATCTCTTTCTCCTATGTGCTTTCATCCCTAACCCTAACCCTAACCCTTCCGAAAGTCGGAGAAGCTCAAGGATGGTACCGATCGATGCGCGCTACCCCATTTAGTGGGGGTAGAGCCTACTTGCAAGTCTCTCCGACCTTCACAAAAAAAGTTATTCAAGAATATCTCTTTCTCCTATGTGCTTTTATCCCTAACCCTAACCCTAACCCTTCCGAAAGTCGGAGAAGCTCAAAGATGGTACCGATCGATGTGCGCAACCCCATTTAGTGGGGGTAGAGCCTACTTGCAAGTCTTTCCGACCTTCACAAAAAAAGTTATTCAAGAATATCTCCTCAGATTTGGGGGAATTTCGTCGGTCGACCTCTTTCGAAGGTCGTACAAGCTCGGGGATGGTACCAATCGATCCGCAGGACCCAAATTAGTCCAGATGCAACCACTTTCCAAGTCTCTCCGACCTTCACAAAAAAAGTTATTCAAGAATATCTCTTTCTCCTATGTGCTTTCATCCCTAACCCTAACCCTAACCCTTCCGAAAGTCGGAGAAGCTCAAGGATGGTACCGATCGATGCGCGCAACCCCATTTAGTGGGGGTAGAGCCTACTTGCAAGTCTCTCCGACCTTCACAAAAAAAGTTATTCAAGAATATCTCTTTCTCCTATGTGCTTTCATCCCTAACCCTAACCCTAACCCTTCCGAAAGTCGGAGAAGCTCAAGGATGGTACCGATCGATGCGCGCTACCCCATTTAGTGGGGGTAGAGCCTACTTGCAAGTCTCTCCGACCTTCACAAAAAAAGTTATTCAAGAATATCTCCTCAGATTTGGGGGAATTTCGTCGGTCGACCTCTTTCGAAGGTCGTACAAGCTCGGGGATGGTTCCAATCGATCCGCAGGACCCAAATTAGTCCAGATGCAACCACTTTCCAAGTCTCTCCGACCTTCACAAAAAAAGTTATTCAAGAATATCTCTTTCTCCTATGTGCTTTCATCCCTAACCCTAACCCTAACCCTTCCGAAAGTCGGAGAAGCTCAAGGATGGTACCGATCGATGCGCGCAACCCTATTTAGTGGGGGTAAAGCCTACTTGCAAGTCTCTCCGACCTTCACAAAAAAAGTTATTCAAGAATATCTCTTTCTCCTATGTGCTTTCATCCCTAACCCTAACCCTAACCCTTCCGAAAGTCGGAGAAGCTCAAGGATGGTACCGATCGATGCGCGCTACCCCATTTAGTGGGGGTAGAGCCTACTTGCAAGTCTCTCCGACCTTCACAAAAAAAGTTATTCAAGAATATCTCCTCAGATTTGGGGGAATTTCGTCGGTCGACCTCTTCCGAAGGTCGTACAAGCTCGGGGATGGTACCAATCGATCCGCAGGACCCAAATTAGTCCAGATGCAACCACTTTCCAAGTCTCTCCGACCTTCACAAAAAAAGTTATTCAAGAATATCTCTTTCTCCTATGTGCTTTCATCCCTAACCCTAACCCTTCCGAAAGTCGGAGAAGCTCAAGGATGGTACCGATCGATGCGCGCAACCCCATTTAGTGGGGGTAGAGCCTACTTGCAAGTCTCTCCGACCTTCACAAAAAAAGTTATTCAAGAATATCTCTTTCTCCTATGTGCTTTCATCCCTAACCCTAACCCTAACCCTTCCGAAAGTCGGAGAAGCTCAAGGATGGTACCGATCGATGCGCGCTACCCCATTTAGTGGGGGTAGAGCCTACTTGCAAGTCTCTCTGACCTTCACAAAAAAAGTTATTCAAGAATATCTCCTCAGATTTGGGGGAATTTCGTCGGTCGACCTCTTTCGAAGGTCGTACAAGCTCGGGGATGGTACCAATCGATCCGCAGGACCCAAATTAGTCCAGATGCAACCACTTTCCAAGTCTCTCCGACCTTCACAAAAAAAGTTATTCAAGAATATCTCTTTCTCCTATGTGCTTTCATCCCTAACCCTAACCCTAACCCTTCCGAAAGTCGGAGAAGCTCAAGGATGGTACCGATCGATGCGCGCAACCCCATTTAGTGGGGGTAGAGCCTACTTGCAAGTCTCTCCGACCTTCACAAAAAAAGTTATTCAAGAATATCTCTTTCTCCTATGTGCTTTCATCCCTAACCCTAACCCTAACCCTTCCGAAAGTCGGAGAAGCTCAAGGATGGTACCGATCGATGCGCGCTACCCCATTTAGTGGGGGTAGAGCCTACTTGCAAGTCTCTCCGACCTTCACAAAAAAAGTTATTCAAGAATATCTCCTCAGATTTGGGGGAATTTCGTCGGTCGACCTCTTTCGAAGGTCGTACAAGCTCGGGGATGGTACCAATCGATCCGCAGGACCCAAATTAGTCCAGATGCAACCACTTTCCAAGTCTCTCCGACCTTCACAAAAAAAGTTATTCAAGAATATCTCTTTCTCCTATGTGCTTTCATCCCTAACCCTAACCCTAACCCTTCCGAAAGTCGGAGAAGCTCAAGGATGGTACCGATCGATGCGCGCAACCCCATTTAGTGGGGGTAAAGCCTACTTGCAAGTCTCTCCGACCTTCACAAAAAAAGTTATTCAAGAATATCTCTTTCTCCTATGTGCTTTCATCCCTAACCCTAACCCTAACCCTTCCGAAAGTCGGAGAAGCTCAAGGATGGTACCGATCGATGCGCGCTACCCCATTTAGTGGGGGTAGAGCCTACTTGCAAGTCTCTCCGACCTTCACAAAAAAAGTTATTCAAGAATATCTCCTCAGATTTGGGGGAATTTCGTCGGTCGACCTCTTCCGAAGGTCGTACAAGCTCGGGGATGGTACCAATCGATCCGCAGGACCCAAATTAGTCCAGATGCAACCACTTTCCAAGTCTCTCCGACCTTCACAAAAAAAGTTATTCAAGAATATCTCTTTCTCCTATGTGCTTTCATCCCTAACCCTAACCCTTCCGAAAGTCGGAGAAGCTCAAGGATGGTACCGATCGATGCGCGCAACCCCATTTAGTGGGGGTAGAGCCTACTTGCAAGTCTCTCCGACCTTCACAAAAAAGTTATTCAAGAATATCTCTTTCTCCTATGTGCTTTCATCCCTAACCCTAACCCTAACCCTTCCGAAAGTCGGAGAAGCTCAAGGATAGTACCGATCGATGAGCGCTACCCCATTTAGTGGGGGTAGAGCCTACTTGCAAGTCTCTCCGACCTTCACAAAAAAAGTTATTCAAGAATATCTCTTTCTCCTATGTGCTTTCATCCCTAACCCTAACCCTAACCCTTCCGAAAGTCGGAGAAGCTCAAAGATGGTACCGATCGATGCGCGCTACCCCATTTAGTGGGGGTAGAGCCTACTTGCAAGTCTCTCCGACCTTCACAAAAAAAGTTATTCAAGAATATCTCCTCAGATTTGGGGGAATTTCGTCGGTCGACCTCTTTCGAAGGTCGTACAAGCTCGGGGATGGTACCAATCGATCCGCAGGACCCAAATTAGTCCAGATGCAACCACTTTCCAAGTCTCTCCGACCTTCACAAAAAAAGTTATTCAAGAATATCTCTTTCTCCTATGTGCTTTCATCCCTAACCCTAACCCTAACCCTTCCGAAAGTCGGAGAAGCTCAAGGATGGTACCGATCGATGTGCGCAACCCCATTTAGTGGGGGTAGAGCCTACTTGCAAGTCTCTCCGACCTTCACAAAAAAAGTTATTCAAGAATATCTCTTTCTCCTATGTGCTTTCATCCCTAACCCTAACCCTAACCCTTCCGAAAGTCGGAGAAGCTCAAGGATGGTACCGATCCATGCGCGCTACCCCATTTAGTGGGGGTAGAGCCTACTTGCAAG
Source organism: Limanda limanda (assembly GCF_963576545.1). Classification (NCBI taxonomy): domain Eukaryota; kingdom Metazoa; phylum Chordata; class Actinopteri; order Pleuronectiformes; family Pleuronectidae; genus Limanda; species Limanda limanda. The sequence continues at coordinate 129,353 of NW_026870676.1, read as the reverse complement.
TCTCTCCGACCTTCACAAAAAAAGTTATTCAAGAATATCTCCTCAGATTTGGGGGAATTTCGTCGGTCGACCTCTTCCGAAGGTCGTACAAGCTCGGGGATGGTACCAATCGATCCGCAGGACCCAAATTAGTCCAGATGCAACCACTTTCCAAGTCTCTCCGACCTTCACAAAAAAAGTTATTCAAGAATATCTCTTTCTCCTATGTGCTTTCATCCCTAACCCTAACCCTTCCGAAAGTCGGAGAAGCTCAAGGATGGTACCGATCGATGCGCGCAACCCCATTTAGTGGGGTTAGAGCCTACTTGCAAGTCTCTCCGACCTTCACAAAAAAAGTTATTCAAGAATATCTCTTTCTCCTATGTGCTTTCATCCCTAACCCTAACCCTAACCCTTCCGAAAGTCGGAGAAGCTCAAGGATGGTACCGATCGATGCGCGCTACCCCATTTAGTGGGGGTAGAGCCTACTTGCAAGTCTCTCCGACCTTCACAAAAAAAGTTATTCAAGAATATCTCTTTCTCCTATGTGCTTTCATCCCTAACCCTAACCCTTCCGAAAGTCGGAGAAGCTCAAGGATGGTACTGATCGATGCGCGCAACCCCATTTAGTGGGGGTAGAGCCTACTTGCAAGTCTCTCCGACCTTCACAAAAAAAGTTATTCAAGAATATCTCTTTCTCCTATGTGCTTTCATCCCTAACCCTAACCCTAACCCTTCCGAAAGTCGGAGAAGCTCAAGGATGGTACCGATCGATGCGCGCTACCCCATTTAGTGGGGGTAGAGCCTACTTGCAAGTCTCTACGACCTTCACAAAAAAAGTTATTCAAGAATATCTCCTCAGATTTGGGGGAATTTCGTCGGTCGACCTCTTTCGAAGGTCGTACAAGCTCGGGGATGGTACCAATCGATCTGCAGGACCCAAATTAGTCCAGATGCAACCACTTTCCAAGTCTCTCCGACCTTCACAAAAAAAGTTATTCAAGAATATCTCTTTCTCCTATGTGCTTTCATCCCTAACCCTAACCCTAACCCTTCCGAAAGTCGGAGAAGCTCAAGGATGGTACCGATCGATGCGCGCAACCCCATTTAGTGGGGGTAGAGCCTACTTGCAAGTCTCTCCGACCTTCACAAAAAAAGTTATTCAAGAATATCTCTTTCTCCTATGTGCTTTCATCCCTAACCCTAACCCTAACCCTTCCGAAAGTCGGAGAAGCTCAAGGATGGTACCGATCGATGCGCGCTACCCCAATTAGTGGGGGTAGAGCCTACTTGCAAGTCTCTCCGACCTTCACAAAAAAAGTTATTCAAGAATATCTCCTCAGATTTGGGGGAATTTCGTCGGTCGACCTCTTCCGAAGGTCGTACAAGCTCGGGGATGGTAACAATCGATCCGCAGGACCCAAATTAGTCCAGATGCAACCACTTTCCAAGTCTCTCCGACCTTCACAAAAAAAGTTATTCAAGAATATCTCTTTCTCCTATGTGCTTTCATCCCTAACCCTAACCCTAACCCTTCCGAAAGTCGGAGAAGCTCAAGGATGGTACCGATCGATGCGCGCTACCCCATTTAGTGGGGGTAGAGCCTACTTGCAAGTCTCTCCGACCTTCACAAAAAAAGTTATTCAAGAATATCTCCTCAGATTTGGGGGAATTTCGTCGGTCGACCTCTTCCGAAGGTCGTACAAGCTCGGGGATGGTACCAATCGATCCGCAGGACTCAAATTAGTCCAGATGCAACCACTTTTCAAGTCTCTCCGACCTTCACAAAAAAAGTTATTCAAGAATATCTCTTTCTCCTATGTGCTTTCATCCCTAACCCTAACCCTAACCCTTCCGAAAGTCGGAGAAGCTCAAGGATGGTACCGATCGATGCGCGCTACCCCATTTAGTGGGGGTAGAGCCTACTTGCAAGTCTCTCCGACCTTCACAAAAAAAGTTATTCAAGAATATCTCCTCAGATTTGGGGGAATTTCGTCGGTCGACCTCTTCCGAAGGTCGTACAAGCTCGGGGATGGTACCAATCGATCCGCAGGACCCAAATTAGTCCAGATGCAACCACTTTCCAAGTCTCTCCGACCTTCACAAAAAAAGTTATTCAAGAATATCTCTTTCTCCTATGTGCTTTCATCCCTAACCCTAACCCTAACCCTTCCGAAAGTCGGAGAAGCTCAAGGATGGTACCGATCGATGCGCGCTACCCCATTTAGTGGGGGTAGAGCCTACTTGCAAGTCTCTCCGACCTTCACAAAAAAAGTTATTCAAGAATATCTCCTCAGATTTGGGGGAATTTCGTCGGTCGACCTCTTCCGAAGGTCGTACAAGCTCGGGGATGGTACCAATCGATCTGCAGGACCCAAATTAGTCCAGATGCAACCACTTTCCAAGTCTCTCCGACCTTCACAAAAAAAGTTATTCAAGAATATCTCTTTCTCCTATGTGCTTTCATCCCTAACCCTAACCCTAACCCTTCCGAAAGTCGGAGAAGCTCAAGGATAGTACCGATCGATGCGCTCTACCCCATTTAGTGGGGGTAGAGCCTACTTGCAAGTCTCTCCGACCTTCACAAAAAAAGTTATTCAAGAATATCTCTTTCTCCTATGTGCTTTCATCCCTAACCCTAACCCTAACCCTTCCGAAAGTCGGAGAAGCTCAAGGATGGTACCGATCGATGCGCGCTACCCCATTTAGTGGGGGTAGAGCCTACTTGCAAGTCTCTCCGACCTTCACAAAAAAAGTTATTCAAGAATATCTCCTCAGATTTGGGGGAATTTCGTCGGTCGACCTCTTCCGAAGGTCGTACAAGCTCGGGGATGGTACCAATCGATCCGCAGGACCCAAATTAGTCCAGATGCAACCACTTTCCAAGTCTCTCCGACCTTCACAAAAAAAATTATTCAAGAATATCTCTTTCTCCTATGTGCTTTCATCCCTAACCCTAACCCTTCCGAAAGTCGGAGAAGCTCAAGGATGGTACCGATCGATGCGCGCTACCCCATTTAGTGGGGGTAGAGCCTACTTGCAAGTCTCTCCGACCTTCACAAAAAAAGTTATTCAAGAAAATCTCCTCAGATTTGGGGGAATTTCGTCGGTCGACCTCTTCCGAAGGTCGTACAAGCTCGGGGATGGTACCAATCGATCCGCAGGACCCAAATTAGTCCAGATGCAACCACTTTCCAAGTCTCTCCGACCTTCACAAAAAAAGTTATTCAAGAATATCTCTTTCTCCTATGTGCTTTCATCCCTAACCCTAACCCTTCCGAAAGTCGGAGAAGCTCAAGGATGGTACCGATCGATGCGCGCAACCCCATTTAGTGGGGGTAGAGCCTACTTGCAAGTCTCTCCGACCTTCACAAAAAAGCTATTCAAGAATATCTCTTTCTCCTATGTGCTTTCATCCCTAACCCTAACCCTAACCCTTCCGAAAGTCGGAGAAGCTCAAGGATAGTACCGATCGATGAGCGCTACCCCATTTAGTGGGGGTAGAGCCTACTTGCAAGTCTCTCCGACCTTCACAAAAAAAGTTATTCAAGAATATCTCTTTCTCCTATGTGCTTTCATCCCTAACCCTAACCCTAACCCTTCCGAAAGTCGGAGAAGCTCAAAGATGGTACCGATCGATGCGCGCTACCCCATTTAGTGGGGGTAGAGCCTACTTGCAAGTCTCTCCGACCTTCACAAAAAAAGTTATTCAAGAATATCTCCTCAGATTTGGGGGAATTTCGTCGGTCGACCTCTTTCGAAGGTCGTACAAGCTCGGGGATGGTACCAATCGATCCGCAGGACCCAAATTAGTCCAGATGCAACCACTTTCCAAGTCTCTCCGACCTTCACAAAAAAAGTTATTCAAGAATATCTCTTTCTCCTATGTGCTTTCATCCCTAACCCTAACCCTAACCCTTCCGAAAGTCGGAGAAGCTCAAGGATGGTACCGATCGATGTGCGCAACCCCATTTAGTGGGGGTAGAGCCTACTTGCAAGTCTCTCCGACCTTCACAAAAAAAGTTATTCAAGAATATCTCTTTCTCCTATGTGCTTTCATCCCTAACCCTAACCCTAACCCTTCCGAAAGTCGGAGAAGCTCAAGGATGGTACCGATCCATGCGCGCTACCCCATTTAGTGGGGGTAGAGCCTACTTGCAAGTCTCTCCGACCTTCACAAAAAAAGTTATTCAAGAATATCTCCTCAGATTTGGGGGAATTTCGTCGGTCGACCTCTTCCGAAGGTCGTACAAGCTCGGGGATGGTACCAATCGATCCGCAGGACCCAAATTAGTCCAGATGCAACCACTTTCCAAGTCTCTCCGACCTTCACAAAAAAAGTTATTCAAGAATATCTCTTTCTCCTATGTGCTTTCATCCCTAACCCTAACCCTTCCGAAAGTCGGAGAAGCTCAAGGATGGTACCGATCGATGCGCGCAACCCCATTTAGTGGGGTTAGAGCCTACTTGCAAGTCTCTCCGACCTTCACAAAAAAAGTTATTCAAGAATATCTCTTTCTCCTATGTGCTTTCATCCCTAACCCTAACCCTAACCCTTCCGAAAGTCGGAGAAGCTCAAGGATGGTACCGATCGATGCGCGCTACCCCATTTAGTGGGGGTAGAGCCTACTTGCAAGTCTCTCCGACCTTCACAAAAAAAGTTATTCAAGAATATCTCTTTCTCCTATGTGCTTTCATCCCTAACCCTAACCCTTCCGAAAGTCGGAGAAGCTCAAGGATGGTACTGATCGATGCGCGCAACCCCATTTAGTGGGGGTAGAGCCTACTTGCAAGTCTCTCCGACCTTCACAAAAAAAGTTATTCAAGAATATCTCTTTCTCCTATGTGCTTTCATCCCTAACCCTAACCCTAACCCTTCCGAAAGTCGGAGAAGCTCAAGGATGGTACCGATCGATGCGCGCTACCCCATTTAGTGGGGGTAGAGCCTACTTGCAAGTCTCTCCGACCTTCACAAAAAAAGTTATTCAAGAATATCTCCTCAGATTTGGGGGAATTTCGTCGGTCGACCTCTTTCGAAGGTCGTACAAGCTCGGGGATGGTACCAATCGATCTGCAGGACCCAAATTAGTCCAGATGCAACCACTTTCCAAGTCTCTCCGACCTTCACAAAAAAAGTTATTCAAGAATATCTCTTTCTCCTATGTGCTTTCATCCCTAACCCTAACCCTAACCCTTCCGAAAGTCGGAGAAGCTCAAGGATGGTACCGATCCATGCGCGCTACCCCATTTAGTGGGGGTAGAGCCTACTTGCAAGTCTCTCCGACCTTCACAAAAAAAGTTATTCAAGAATATCTCCTCAGATTTGGGGGAATTTCGTCGGTCGACCTCTTCCGAAGGTCGTACAAGCTCGGGGATGGTACCAATCGATCCGCAGGACCCAAATTAGTCCAGATGCAACCACTTTCCAAGTCTCTCCGACCTTCACAAAAAAAGTTATTCAAGAATATCTCTTTCTCCTATGTGCTTTCATCCCTAACCCTAACCCTAACCCTTCCGAAAGTCGGAGAAGCTCAAGGATGGTACCGATCGATGCGCGCTACCCCAATTAGTGGGGGTAGAGCCTACTTGCAAGTCTCTCCGACCTTCACAAAAAAAGTTATTCAAGAATATCTCCTCAGATTTGGGGGAATTTCGTCGGTCGACCTCTTCCGAAGGTCGTACAAGCTCGGGGATGGTAACAATCGATCCGCAGGACCCAAATTAGTCCAGATGCAACCACTTTCCAAGTCTCTCCGACCTTCACAAAAAAAGTTATTCAAGAATATCTCTTTCTCCTATGTGCTTTCATCCCTAACCCTAACCCTAACCCTTCCGAAAGTCGGAGAAGCTCAAGGATGGTACCGATCGATGCGCGCTACCCCATTTAGTGGGGGTAGAGCCTACTTGCAAGTCTCTCCGACCTTCACAAAAAAAGTTATTCAAGAATATCTCCTCAGATTTGGGGGAATTTCGTCGGTCGACCTCTTCCGAAGGTCGTACAAGCTCGGGGATGGTACCAATCGATCCGCAGGACCCAAATTAGTCCAGATGCAACCACTTTCCAAGTCTCTCCGACCTTCACAAAAAAAGTTATTCAAGAATATCTCTTTCTCCTATGTGCTTTCATCCCTAACCCTAACCCTAACCCTTCCGAAAGTCGGAGAAGCTCAAGGATGGTACCGATCGATGCGCGCTACCCCATTTAGTGGGGGTAGAGCCTACTTGCAAGTCTCTCCGACCTTCACAAAAAAAGTTATTCAAGAATATCTCCTCAGATTTGGGGGAATTTCGTCGGTCGACCTCTTCCGAAGGTCGTACAAGCTCGGGGATGGTACCAATCGATCTGCAGGACCCAAATTAGTCCAGATGCAACCACTTTCCAAGTCTCTCCGACCTTCACAAAAAAAGTTATTCAAGAATATCTCTTTCTCCTATGTGCTTTCATCCCTAACCCTAACCCTAACCCTTCCGAAAGTCGGAGAAGCTCAAGGATAGTACCGATCGATGCGCGCTACCCCATTTAGTGGGGGTAGAGCCTACTTGCAAGTCTCTCCGACCTTCACAAAAAAAGTTATTCAAGAATATCTCTTTCTCCTATGTGCTTTCATCCCTAACCCTAACCCTAACCCTTCCGAAAGTCGGAGAAGCTCAAGGATGGTACCGATCGATGCGCGCTACCCCATTTAGTGGGGGTAGAGCCTACTTGCAAGTCTCTCCGACCTTCACAAAAAAAGTTATTCAAGAATATCTCCTCAGATTTGGGGGAATTTCGTCGGTCGACCTCTTCCGAAGGTCGTACAAGCTCGGGGATGGTACCAATCGATCCGCAGGACCCAAATTAGTCCAGATGCAACCACTTTCCAAGTCTCTCCGACCTTCACAAAAAAAGTTATTCAAGAATATCTCTTTCTCCTATGTGCTTTCATCCCTAACCCTAACCCTTCCGAAAGTCGGAGAAGCTCAAGGATGTTACCGATCGATGCGCGCAACCCCATTTAGTGGGGGTAGAGCCTACTTGCAAGTCTCTCCGACCTTCACAAAAAAAGTTATTCAAGAATATCTCTTTCTCCTATGTGCTTTCATCCCTAACCCTAACCCTAACCCTTCCGAAAGTCGGAGAAGCTCAAGGATGGTACCGATCGATGTGCGCAACCCCATTTAGTGGGGGTAGAGCCTACTTGCAAGTCTCTCCGACCTTCACAAAAAAAGTTATTCAAGAATATCTCTTTCTCCTATGTGCTTTCATCCCTAACCCTAACCCTAACCCTTCCGAAAGTCGGAGAAGCTCAAGGATGGTACCGATCCATGCGCGCTACCCCATTTAGTGGGGGTAGAGCCTACTTGCAAGTCTCTCCGACCTTCACAAAAAAAGTTATTCAAGAATATCTCCTCAGATTTGGGGGAATTTCGTCGGTCGACCTCTTCCGAAGGTCGTACAAGCTCGGGGATGGTACCAATCGATCCGCAGGACCCAAATTAGTCCAGATGCAACCACTTTCCAAGTCTCTCCGACCTTCACAAAAAAAGTTATTCAAGAATATCTCTTTCTCCTATGTGCTTTCATCCCTAACCCTAACCCTTCCGAAAGTCGGAGAAGCTCAAGGATGGTACCGATCGATGCGCGCAACCCCATTTAGTGGGGTTAGAGCCTACTTGCAAGTCTCTCCGACCTTCACAAAAAAAGTTATTCAAGAATATCTCTTTCTCCTATGTGCTTTCATCCCTAACCCTAACCCTAACCCTTCCGAAAGTCGGAGAAGCTCAAGGATGGTACCGATCGATGCGCGCTACCCCATTTAGTGGGGGTAGAGCCTACTTGCAAGTCTCTCCGACCTTCACAAAAAAAGTTATTCAAGAATATCTCTTTCTCCTATGTGCTTTCATCCCTAACCCTAACCCTTCCGAAAGTCGGAGAAGCTCAAGGATGGTACTGATCGATGCGCGCAACCCCATTTAGTGGGGGTAGAGCCTACTTGCAAGTCTCTCCGACCTTCACAAAAAAAGTTATTCAAGAATATCTCTTTCTCCTATGTGCTTTCATCCCTAACCCTAACCCTAACCCTTCCGAAAGTCGGAGAAGCTCAAGGATGGTACCGATCGATGCGCGCTACCCCATTTAGTGGGGGTAGAGCCTACTTGCAAGTCTCTCCGACCTTCACAAAAAAAGTTATTCAAGAATATCTCCTCAGATTTGGGGGAATTTCGTCGGTCGACCTCTTTCGAAGGTCGTACAAGCTCGGGGATGGTACCAATCGATCTGCAGGACCCAAATTAGTCCAGATGCAACCACTTTCCAAGTCTCTCCGACCTTCACAAAAAAAGTTATTCAAGAATATCTCTTTCTCCTATGTGCTTTCATCCCTAACCCTAACCCTAACCCTTCCGAAAGTCGGAGAAGCTCAAGGATGGTACCGATCGATGCGCGCAACCCCATTTAGTGGGGGTAGAGCCTACTTGCAAGTCTCTCCGACCTTCACAAAAAAAGTTATTCAAGAATATCTCTTTCTCCTATGTGCTTTCATCCCTAACCCTAACCCTAACCCTTCCGAAAGTCGGAGAAGCTCAAGGATGGTACCGATCGATGCGCGCTACCCCAATTAGTGGGGGTAGAGCCTACTTGCAAGTCTCTCCGACCTTCACAAAAAAAGTTATTCAAGAATATCTCCTCAGATTTGGGGGAATTTCGTCGGTCGACCTCTTCCGAAGGTCGTACAAGCTCGGGGATGGTAACAATCGATCCGCAGGACCCAAATTAGTCCAGATGCAACCACTTTCCAAGTCTCTCCGACCTTCACAAAAAAAGTTATTCAAGAATATCTCTTTCTCCTATGTGCTTTCATCCCTAACCCTAACCCTAACCCTTCCGAAAGTCGGAGAAGCTCAAGGATGGTACCGATCGATGCGCGCTACCCCATTTAGTGGGGGTAGAGCCTACTTGCAAGTCTCTCCGACCTTCACAAAAAAAGTTATTCAAGAATATCTCCTCAGATTTGGGGGAATTTCGTCGGTCGACCTCTTCCGAAGGTCGTACAAGCTCGGGGATGGTACCAATCGATCCGCAGGACCCAAATTAGTCCAGATGCAACCACTTTTCAAGTCTCTCCGACCTTCACAAAAAAAGTTATTCAAGAATATCTCTTTCTCCTATGTGCTTTCATCCCTAACCCTAACCCTAACCCTTCCGAAAGTCGGAGAAGCTCAAGGATGGTACCGATCGATGCGCGCTACCCCATTTAGTGGGGGTAGAGCCTACTTGCAAGTCTCTCCGACCTTCACAAAAAAAGTTATTCAAGAATATCTCCTCAGATTTGGGGGAATTTCGTCGGTCGACCTCTTCCGAAGGTCGTACAAGCTCGGGGATGGTACCAATCGATCCGCAGGACCCAAATTAGTCCAGATGCAACCACTTTCCAAGTCTCTCCGACCTTCACAAAAAAAGTTATTCAAGAATATCTCTTTCTCCTATGTGCTTTCATCCCTAACCCTAACCCTAACCCTTCCGAAAGTCGGAGAAGCTCAAGGATGGTACCGATCGATGCGCGCTACCCCATTTAGTGGGGGTAGAGCCTACTTGCAAGTCTCTCCGACCTTCACAAAAAAAGTTATTCAAGAATATCTCCTCAGATTTGGGGGAATTTCGTCGGTCGACCTCTTCCGAAGGTCGTACAAGCTCGGGGATGGTACCAATCGATCTGCAGGACCCAAATTAGTCCAGATGCAACCACTTTCCAAGTCTCTCCGACCTTCACAAAAAAAGTTATTCAAGAATATCTCTTTCTCCTATGTGCTTTCATCCCTAACCCTAACCCTAACCCTTCCGAAAGTCGGAGAAGCTCAAGGATAGTACCGATCGATGCGCGCTACTCCATTTAGTGGGGGTAGAGCCTACTTGCAAGTCTCTCCGACCTTCACAAAAAAAGTTATTCAAGAATATCTCTTTCTCCTATGTGCTTTCATCCCTAACCCTAACCCTAACCCTTCCGAAAGTCGGAGAAGCTCAAGGATGGTACCGATCGATGCGCGCTACCCCATTTAGTGGGGGTAGAGCCTACTTGCAAGTCTCTCCGACCTTCACAAAAAAAGTTATTCAAGAATATCTCCTCAGATTTGGGGGAATTTCGTCGGTCGACCTCTTCCGAAGGTCGTACAAGCTCGGGGATGGTACCAATCGATCCGCAGGACCCAAATTAGTCCAGATGCAACCACTTTCCAAGTCTCTCCGACCTTCACAAAAAAAGTTATTCAAGAATATCTCTTTCTCCTATGTGCTTTCATCCCTAACCCTAACCCTTCCGAAAGTCGGAGAAGCTCAAGGATGTTACCGATCGATGCGCGCAACCCCATTTAGTGGGGGTAGAGCCTACTTGCAAGTCTCTCCGACCTTCACAAAAAAAGTTATTCAAGAATATCTCTTTCTCCTATGTGCTTTCATCCCTAACCCTAACCCTAACCCTTCCGAAAGTCGGAGAAGCTCAAGGATGGTACCGATCGATGCGCGCTACCCCATTTAGTGGGGGTAGAGCCTACTTGCAAGTCTCTCCGACCTTCACAAAAAAAGTTATTCAAGAATATCTCCTCAGATTTGGGGGAATTTCGTCGGTCGACCTCTTCCGAAGGTCGTACAAGCTCGGGGATGGTACCAATCGATCCGCAGAACCCAAATTAGTCCAGATGCAACCACTTTCCAAGTCTCTCCGACCTTCACAAAAAAAGTTATTCAAGAATATCTCTTTCTCCTATGTGCTTTCATCCCTAACCCTAACCCTAACCCTTCCGAAAGTCGGAGAAGCTCAAGGATGGTACCGATCGATGCGCGCAACCCCATTTAGTGGGGGTAGAGCCTACTTGCAAGTCTCTCCGACCTTCACAAAAAAAGTTATTCAAGAATATCTCTTTCTCCTATGTGCTTTCATCCCTAACCCTAACCCTAACCCTTCCGAAAGTCGGAGAAGCTCAAGGATGGTACCGATCGATGCGCGGTACCCCATTTAGTGGGGTAGAGCCTACTTGCAAGTCTCTCCGACCTTCACAAAAAAAGTTATTCAAGAATATCTCTTTCTCCTATGTGCTTTCATCCCTAACCCTAACCCTAACCCTTCCGAAAGTCGGAGAAGCTCAAGGATGGTATCGATCGATGCGCGCTACCCCATTTAGTGGGGGTAGAGCCTACTTGCAAGTCTCTCCGACCTTCACAAAAAAAGTTATTCAAGAATATCTCCTCAGATTTGGGGGAATTTCGTCGGTCGACCTTTTCCGAAGGTCGTACAAGCTCGGGGATGGTACCAATCGATCTGCAGGACCCAAATTAGTCCAGATGCAACCACTTTCCAAGTCTCTCCGACCTTCACAAAAAAAGTTATTCAAGAATATCTCTTTCTCCTATGTGCTTTCATCCCTAACCCTAACCCTAACCCTTCCGAAAGTCGGAGAAGCTCAACGATGGTACCGATCGATGCGCGCTACCCCATTTAGTGGGGGTAGAGCCTACTTGCAAGTCTCTCCGACCTTCACAAAAAAAGTTATTCAAGAATATCTCTTTCTCCTATGTGCTTTCATCCCTAACCCTAACCCTAACCCTTCCGAAAGTCGGAGAAGCTCAAGGATGGTACCGATCGATGCGCGCTACCCCATTTAGTGGGGGTAGAGCCTACTTGCAAGTCTCTCCGACCTTCACAAAAAAAGTTATTCAAGAATATCTCTTTCTCCTATGTGCTTTCATCCCTAACCCTAACCCTAACCCTTCCAAAAGTCGGAGAAGCTCAAGGATGGTACCGATCGATGCGCGCTACCCCATTTAGTGGGGGTAGAGCCTACTTGCAAGTCTCTCCGACCTTCACAAAAAAAGTTATTCAAGAATATCTCTTTCTCCTATATGCTTTCATCCCTAACCCTAACCCTTCCGAAAGTCGGAGAAGCTCAAGGATGGTACCGATCGATGCGCGCTACCCCATTTAGTGGGGGTAGAGCCTACTTGCAAGTCTCTCCGACCTTCACAAAAAAAGTTATTCAAGAATATCTCCTCAGATTTGGGGGAATTTCGTCGGTCGACCTCTTTCGAAGGTCGTACAAGCTCGGGGATGGTACCAATCGATCCGCAGGACCCAAATTAGTCCAGATGCAACCACTTTCCAAGTCTCTCCGACCTTCACAAAAAAAGTTATTCAAGAATATCTCTTTCTCCTATGTGCTTTCATCCCTAACCCTAACCCTAACCCTTCCGAAAGTCGGAGAAGCTCAAGGATGGTACCGATCGATGCGCGCAACCCCATTTAGTGGGGGTAGAGCCTACTTGCAAGTCTCTCCGACCTTCACAAAAAAAGTTATTCAAGAATATCTCTTTCTCCTATGTGCTTTCATCCCTAACCCTAACCCTAACCCTTCCGAAAGTCGGAGAAGCTCAAGGATAGTACCGATTGATGCGCGCTACCCCATTTAGTGGGGGTAGAGCCTACTTGCAAGTCTCTCCGACCTTCACAAAAAAAGTTATTCAAGAATATCTCTTTCTCCTATGTGCTTTCATCCCTAACCCTAACCCTTCCGAAAGTCGGAGAAGCTCAAGGATGGTACCGATCGATGCGCGCTACCCCATTTAGTGGGGGTAGAGCCTACTTGCAAGTCTCTCCGACCTTCACAAAAAAAGTTATTCAAGAATATCTCCTCAGATTTGGGGGAATTTCGTCGGTCGACCTCTTTCGAAGGTCGTACAAGCTCGGGGATAGTACCAATCGATCCGCAGGACCCAAATTAGTCCAGATGCAACCACTTTCCAAGTCTCTCCGACCTTCACAAAAAAAGTTATTCAAGAATATCTCTTTCTCCTATGTGCTTTCATCCCTAACCCTAACCCTAACCCTTCCGAAAGTCGGAGAAGCTCAAGGATGGTACCGATCGATGCGCGCTACCCCATTTAGTGGGGGTAGAGCCTACTTGCAAGTCTCTCCGACCTTCACAAAAAAAGTTATTCAAGAATATCTCTTTCTCCTATGTGCTTTCATCCCTAACCCTAACCCTAACCCTTCCGAAAGTCGGAGAAGCTCAAGGATGGTACCGATCGATGCGCGGTACCCCATTTAGTGGGGTAGAGCCTACTTGCAAGTCTCTCCGACCTTCACAAAAAAAGTTATTCAAGAATATCTCTTTCTCCTATGTGCTTTCATCCCTAACCCTAACCCTAACCCTTCCGAAAGTCGGAGAAGCTCAAGGATGGTACCGATCGATGCGCGCAACCCCATTTAGTGGGGGTAGAGCCTACTTGCAAGTCTCTCCGACCTTCACAAAAAAAGTTATTCAAGAATATCTCTTTCTCCTATGTGCTTTCATCCCTAACCCTAACCCTAACCCTTCCGAAAGTCGGAGAAGCTCAAGGATAGTACCGATTGATGCGCGCTACCCCATTTAGTGGGGGTAGAGCCTACTTGCAAGTCTCTCCGACCTTCACAAAAAAAGTTATTCAAGAATATCTCTTTCTCCTATGTGCTTTCATCCCTAACCCTAACCCTTCCGAAAGTCGGAGAAGCTCAAGGATGGTACCGATCGATGCGCGCTACCCCATTTAGTGGGGGTAGAGCCTACTTGCAAGTCTCTCCGACCTTCACAAAAAAAGTTATTCAAGAATATCTCCTCAGATTTGGGGGAATTTCGTCGGTCGACCTCTTTCGAAGGTCGTACAAGCTCGGGGATAGTACCAATCGATCCGCAGGACCCAAATTAGTCCAGATGCAACCACTTTCCAAGTCTCTCCGACCTTCACAAAAAAAGTTATTCAAGAATATCTCTTTCTCCTATGTGCTTTCATCCCTAACCCTAACCCTAACCCTTCCGAAAGTCGGAGAAGCTCAAGGATGGTACCGATCGATGCGCGCTACCCCATTTAGTGGGGGTAGAGCCTACTTGCAAGTCTCTCCGACCTTCACAAAAAAAGTTATTCAAGAATATCTCTTTCTCCTATGTGCTTTCATCCCTAACCCTAACCCTAACCCTTCCGAAAGTCGGAGAAGCTCAAGGATGGTACCGATCGATGCGCGGTACCCCATTTAGTGGGGTAGAGCCTACTTGCAAGTCTCTCCGACCTTCACAAAAAAAGTTATTCAAGAATATCTCTTTCTCCTATGTGCTTTCATCCCTAACCCTAACCCTAACCCTTCCGAAAGTCGGAGAAGCTCAAGGATGGTACCGATCGATGCGCGCTACCCCATTTAGTGGGGGTAGAGCCTACTTGCAAGTCTCTCCGACCTTCACAAAAAAAGTTATTCAAGAATATCTCCTCAGATTTGGGGGAATTTCGTCGGTCGACCTTTTCCGAAGGTCGTACAAGCTCGGGGATGGTACCAATCGATCTGCAGGACCCAAATTAGTCCAGATGCAACCACTTTCCAAGTCTCTCCGACCTTCACAAAAAAAGTTATTCAAGAATATCTCTTTCTCCTATGTGCTTTCATCCCTAACCCTAACCCTAACCCTTCCGAAAGTCAGAGAAGCTCAAGGATGGTACCGATCGATGCGCGCAACCCCATTTAGTGGGGGTAGAGCCTACTTGCAAGTCTCTCCGACCTTCACAAAAAAAGTTATTCAAGAATATCTCTTTCTCCTATGTGCTTTCATCCCTAACCCTAACCCTTCCGAAAGTCGGAGAAGCTCAAGGATGGTACTGATCGATGCGCGCTACCCCATTTAGTGGGGGTAGAGCCTACTTGCAAGTCTCTCCGACCTTCAAAAAAAAAGTTATTCAAGAATATCTCCTCAGATTTGGGGGAATTTCGTCGGTCGACCTCTTCCGAAGGTCGTACAAGCTCGGGGATGGTACCAATCGATCCGCAGGACCCAAATTAGTCCAGATGCAACCACTTTCCAAGTCTCTCCGACCTTCACAAAAAAAGTTATTCAAGAATATCTCTTTCTCCTATGTGCTTTCATCCCTAACCCTAACCCTTCCGAAAGTCGGAGAAGCTCAAGGATGGTACCGATCGATGCGCGCAACCCCATTTAGTGGGGGTAGAGCCTACTTGCAAGTCTCTCCGACCTTCACAAAAAAAGTTATTCAAGAATATCTCTTTCTCCTATGTGCTTTCATCCCTAACCCTAACCCTAACCCTTCCGAAAGTCGGAGAAGCTCAAGGATGGTACCAATCGATGCGCGCTACCCCATTTAGTGGGGGTAGAGCCTACTTGCAAGTCTCTCCGACCTTCACAAAAAAAGTTATTCAAGAATATCTCCTCAGATTTGGGGGAATTTCGTCGGTCGACCTCTTCCGAAGGTCGTACAAGCTCGGGGATGGTACCAATCGATCCGCAGGACCCAAATTAGTCCAGATGCAACCACTTCCCAAGTCTCTCCGACCTTCACAAAAAAAGTTATTCAAGAATATCTCTTTCTCCTATGTGCTTTCATCCCTAACCCTAACCCTAACCCTTCCGAAAGTCGGAGAAGCTCAAGGATGGTACCGATCGATGCGCGCTACCCCATTTAGTGGGGGTAGAGCCTACTTGCAAGTCTCTCCGACCTTCACAAAAAAAGTTATTCAAGAATATCTCCTCAGATTTGGGGGAATTTCGTCGGTCGACCTCTTCCGAAGGTCGTACAAGCTCGGGGATGGTACCAATCGATCCGCAGGACCCAAATTAGTCCAGATGCAACCACTTTCCAAGTCTCTCCGACCTTCACAAAAAAAGTTATTCAAGAATATCTCTTTCTCCTATGTGCTTTCATCCCTAACCCTAACCCTTCCGAAAGTCGGAGAAGCTCAAGGATGGTACCGATCGATGCGCGCAACCCCATTTAGTGGGGGTAGAGCCTACTTGCAAGTCTCTCCGACCTTCACAAAAAAAGTTATTCAAGAATATCTCTTTCTCCTATGTGCTTTCATCCCTAACCCTAACCCTAACCCTTCCGAAAGTCGGAGAAGCTCAAGGATGGTACCGATCGATGTGCGCTACCCCATTTAGTGGGGGTAGAGCCTACTTGCAAGTCTCTCCGACCTTCACAAAAAAAGTTATTCAAGAATATCTCTTTCTCCTATGTGCTTTCATCCCTAACCCTAACCCTAACCCTTCCGAAAGTCGGAGAAGCTCAAGGATGGTACTGATCGATGCGCGCAACTCCATTTAGTGGGGGTAGAGCCTACTTGCAAGTCTCTCCGACCTTCACAAAAAAAGTTATTCAAGAATATCTCTTTCTCCTATGTGCTTTCATCCCTAACCCTAACCCTAACCCTTCCGAAAGTCGGAGAAGCTCAAGGATGGTACCGATCGATGCGCGCTACCCCATTTAGTGGGGGTAGAGCCTACTTGCAAGTCTCTCCGACCTTCACAAAAAAAGTTATTCAAGAATATCTCCTCAGATTTGGCGGAATTTCGTCGGTCGACCTCTTCCGAAGGTCGTACAAGCTCGGGGATGGTACCAATCGATCCGCAGGACCCAAATTAGTCCAGATGCAACCACTTTCCAAGTCTCTCCGACCTTCACAAAAAAAGTTATTCAAGAATATCTCTTTCTCCTATGTGCTTTCATACCTAACCCTAACCCTTCCGAAAGTCGGAGAAGCTCAAAGATGGTACCGATCGATGCGCGCAACCCCATTTAGTGGGGGTAGAGCCTACTTGCAAGTCTCTCCGACCTTCACAAAAAAAGTTATTCAAGAATATCTCTTTCTCCTATGTGCTTTCATCCCTAACCCTAACCCTAACCCTTCCGAAAGTCGGAGAAGCTCAAGGATGGTACCGATCGATGCGCGCTACCCCATTTAGTGGGGGTAGAGCCTACTTGCAAGTCTCTCCGACCTTCACAAAAAAAGTTATTCAAGAATATCTCCTCAGATTTGGGGGAATTTCGTCGGTCGACCTCTTTCGAAGGTCGTACAAGCTCGGGGATGGTACCAATCGATCCGCAGGACCCAAATTAGTCCAGATGCAACCACTTTCCAAGTCTCTCCGACCTTCACAAAAAAAGTTATTCAAGAATATCTCTTTCTCCTATGTGCTTTCATCCCTAACCCTAACCCTAACCCTTCCGAAAGTCGGAGAAGCTCAAGGATGGTACCGATCGATGCGCGCTACCCCATTTAGTGGGGGTAGAGCCTACTTGCAAGTCTCTCCGACCTTCACAAAAAAAGTTATTCAAGAATATCTCCTCAGATTTGGGGGAATTTCGTCGGTCGACCTCTTCCGAAGGTCGTACAAGCTCGGGGATGGTACCAATCGATCCGCAGGACCCAAATTAGTCCAGATGCAACCACTTTCCAAGTCTCTCCGACCTTCACAAAAAAAGTTATTCAAGAATATCTCTTTCTCCTATGTGCTTTCATCCCTAACCCTAACCCTAACCCTTCCGAAAGTCGGAGAAGCTCAAGGATGGTACCGATCGATGCGCGCTACCCCATTTAGTGGGGGTAGAGCCTACTTGCAAGTCTCTCCGACCTTCACAAAAAAAGTTATTCAAGAATATCTCCTCAGATTTGGGGGAATTTCGTCGGTCGACCTCTTCCGAAGGTCGTACAAGCTCGGGGATGGTACCAATCGATCTGCAGGACCCAAATTAGTCCAGATGCAACCACTTTTCAAGTCTCTCCGACCTTCACAAAAAAAGTTATTCAAGAATATCTCTTTCTCCTATGTGCTTTCATCCCTAACCCTAACCCTTCCGAAAGTCGGAGAAGCTCAAGGATGGTACCGATCGATGCGCGCAACCCCATTTAGTGGGGGTAGAGCCTACTTGCAAGTCTCTCCGACCTTTACAAAAAAAGTTATTCAAGAATATCTCTTTCTCCTATGTGCTTTCATCCCTAACCCTAACCCTAACCCTTCCGAAAGTCGGAGAAGCTCAAGGATGGTACCGATCGATGCGCGCTACCCCATTTAGTGGGGGTAGAGCCTACTTGCAAGTCTCTCCGACCTTCACAAAAAAAGTTATTCAAGAATATCTCTTTCTCCTATGTGCTTTCATCCCTAACCCTAACCCTTCCGAAAGTCGGAGAAGCTCAAGGATGGTACCGATCGATGCGCGCAACCCCATTTAGTGGGGGTAGAGCCTACTTGCAAGTCTCTCCGACCTTCACAAAAAAAGTTATTCAAGAATATCTCTTTCTCCTATGTGCTTTCATCCCTAACCCTAACCCTAACCCTTCCGAAAGTCGGAGAAGCTCAAGGATGGTACCGATCGATGCGCGCTACCCCATTTAGTGGGGGTAGAGCCTACTTGCAAGTCTCTCCGACCTTCACAAAAAAAGTTATTCAAGAATATCTCCTCAGATTTGGGGGAATTTCGTCGGTCGACCTCTTCCGAAGGTCGTACAAGCTCGGGGATGGTACCAATCGATCCGCAGGACCCAAATTAGTCCAGATGCAACCACTTTCCAAGTCTCTCCAACCTTCACAAAAAAAGTTATTCAAGAATATCTTTTTCTCCTATGTGCTTTCATCCCTAACCCTAACCCTAACCCTTCCGAAAGTCGGAGAAGCTCAAGGATGGTACCGATCGATGCGTGCTACCCCATTTAGTGGGGGTAGAGCCTACTTGCAAGTCTCTCCGACCTTCACAAAAAAAGTTATTCAAGAATATCTCCTCAGATTTGGGGGAATTTCGTCGGTCGACCTCTTCCGAAGGTCGTACAAGCTCGGGGATGGTACCAATCGATCCGCAGGACCCAAATTAGTCCAGATGCAACCACTTTTCAAGTCTCTCCGACCTTCACAAAAAAAGTTATTCAAGAATATCTCTTTCTCCTATGTGCTTTCATCCCTAACCCTAACCCTTCCGAAAGTCGGAGAAGCTCAAAGATGGTACCGATCGATGCGCGCAACCCCATTTAGTGGGGGTAGAGCCTACTTGCAAGTCTCTCCGACCTTTACAAAAAAAGTTATTCAAGAATATCTCTTTCTCCTATGTGCTTTCATCCCTAACCCTAACCCTAACCCTTCCGAAAGTCGGAGAAGCTCAAGGATGGTACCGATCGATGCGCGCTACCCCATTTAGTGGGGGTAGAGCCTACTTGCAAGTCTCTCCGACCTTCACAAAAAAAGTTATTCAAGAATATCTCTTTCTCCTATGTGCTTTCATCCCTAACCCTAACCCTTCCGAAAGTCGGAGAAGCTCAAGGATGGTACCGATCGATGCGCGCAACCCCATTTAGTGGGGGTAGAGCCTACTTGCAAGTCTCTCCGACCTTCACAAAAAAAGTTATTCAAGAATATCTCTTTCTCCTATGTGCTTTCATCCCTAACCCTAACCCTAACCCTTCCGAAAGTCGGAAAAGCTCAAGGATGGTACCGATCGATGCGCGCTACCCCATTTAGTGGGGGTAGAGCCTACTTGCAAGTCTCTCCGACCTTCACAAAAAAAGTTATTCAAGAATATCTCCTCAGATTTGGGGGAATTTCGTCGGTCGACCTCTTTCGAAGGTCGTACAAGCTCGGGGATGGTACCAATCGATCCGCAGGACCCAAATTAGTCCAGATGCAACCACTTTCCAAGTCTCTCCGACCTTCACAAAAAAAGTTATTCAAGAATATCTCTTTCTCCTATGTGCTTTCATCCCTAACCCTAACCCTTCCGAAAGTCGGAGAAGCTCAAGGATGGTACCGATCGATGTGCGCAACCCCATTTAGTGGGGGTAGAGCCTACTTGCAAGTCTCTCCGACCTTCACAAAAAAAGTTATTCAAGAATATCTCTTTCTCCTATGTGCTTTCATCCCTAACCCTAACCCTAACCCTTCCGAAAGTCGGAGAAGCTCAAGGATGGTACCGATCGATGCGCGCTACCCCATTTAGTGGGGGTAGAGCCTACTTGCAAGTCTCTCCGACCTTCACAAAAAAAGTTATTCAAGAATATCTCCTCAGATTTGGGGGAATTTCGTCGGTCGACCTCTTCCGAAGGTCGTACAAGCTCGGGGATGGTACCAATCGATCCGCAGGACCCAAATTAGTCCAGATGCAACCACTTTCCAAGTCTCTCCGACCTTCACAAAAAAAGTTATTCAAGAATATCTCTTTCTCCTATGTGCTTTCATCCCTAACCCTAACCCTAACCCTTCCGAAAGTCGGAGAAGCTCAAGGATGGTACCGATCGATGCGCGCTACCCCATTTAGTGGGGGTAGAGCCTACTTGCAAGTCTCTCCGACCTTCACAAAAAAAGTTATTCAAGAATATCTCTTTCTCCTATGTGCTTTCATCCCTAACCCTAACCCTTCCGAAAGTCGGAGAAGCTCAAGGATGGTACTGATCGATGCGCGCAACCCCATTTAGTGGGGGTAGAGCCTACTTGCAAGTCTCTCCGACCTTCACAAAAAAAGTTATTCAAGAATATCTCTTTCTCCTATGTGCTTTCATCCCTAACCCTAACCCTAACCCTTCCGAAAGTCGGAGAAGCTCAAGGATGGTACCGATCGATGCGCGCTACCCCATTTAGTGGGGGTAGAGCCTACTTGCAAGTCTCTCCGACCTTCACAAAAAAAGTTATTCAAGAATATCTCCTCAGATTTGGGGGAATTTCGTCGGTCGACCTCTTCCGAAGGTCGTACAAGCTCGGGGATGGTACCAATCGATCCGCAGGACCCAAATTAGTCCAGATGCAACCACTTTCCAAGTCTCTCCAACCTTCACAAAAAAAGTTATTCAAGAATATCTCTTTCTCCTATGTGCTTTCATCCCTAACCCTAACCCTAACCCTTCCGAAAGTCGGAGAAGCTCAAGGATGGTACCGATCGATGCGTGCTACCCCATTTAGTGGGGGTAGAGCCTACTTGCAAGTCTCTCCGACCTTCACAAAAAAAGTTATTCAAGAATATCTCCTCAGATTTGGGGGAATTTCGTCGGTCGACCTCTTCCGAAGGTCGTACAAGCTCGGGGATGGTACCAATCGATCCGCAGGACCCAAATTAGTCCAGATGCAACCACTTTTCAAGTCTCTCCGACCTTCACAAAAAAAGTTATTCAAGAATATCTCTTTCTCCTATGTGCTTTCATCCCTAACCCTAACCCTTCCGAAAGTCGGAGAAGCTCAAAGATGGTACCGATCGATGCGCGCAACCCCATTTAGTGGGGGTAGAGCCTACTTGCAAGTCTCTCCGACCTTTACAAAAAAAGTTATTCAAGAATATCTCTTTCTCCTATGTGCTTTCATCCCTAACCCTAACCCTAACCCTTCCGAAAGTCGGAGAAGCTCAAGGATGGTACCGATCGATGCGCGCTACCCCATTTAGTGGGGGTAGAGCCTACTTGCAAGTCTCTCCGACCTTCACAAAAAAAGTTATTCAAGAATATCTCTTTCTCCTATGTGCTTTCATCCCTAACCCTAACCCTTCCGAAAGTCGGAGAAGCTCAAGGATGGTACCGATCGATGTGCGCAACCCCATTTAGTGGGGGTAGAGCCTACTTGCAAGTCTCTCCGACCTTCACAAAAAAAGTTATTCAAGAATATCTCTTTCTCCTATGTGCTTTCATCCCTAACCCTAACCCTAACCCTTCCGAAAGTCGGAAAAGCTCAAGGATGGTACCGATCGATGCGCGCTACCCCATTTAGTGGGGGTAGAGCCTACTTGCAAGTCTCTCCGACCTTCACAAAAAAAGTTATTCAAGAATATCTCCTCAGATTTGGGGGAATTTCGTCGGTCGACCTCTTTCGAAGGTCGTACAAGCTCGGGGATGGTACCAATCGATCCGCAGGACCCAAATTAGTCCAGATGCAACCACTTTCCAAGTCTCTCCGACCTTCACAAAAAAAGTTATTCAAGAATATCTCTTTCTCCTATGTGCTTTCATCCCTAACCCTAACCCTTCCGAAAGTCGGAGAAGCTCAAGGATGGTACCGATCGATGTGCGCAACCCCATTTAGTGGGGGTAGAGCCTACTTGCAAGTCTCTCCGACCTTCACAAAAAAAGTTATTCAAGAATATCTCTTTCTCCTATGTGCTTTCATCCCTAACCCTAACCCTAACCCTTCCGAAAGTCGGAGAAGCTCAAGGATGGTACCGATCGATGCGCGCTACCCCATTTAGTGGGGGTAGAGCCTACTTGCAAGTCTCTCCGACCTTCACAAAAAAAGTTATTCAAGAATATCTCCTCAGATTTGGGGGAATTTCGTCGGTCGACCTCTTCCGAAGGTCGTACAAGCTCGGGGATGGTACCAATCGATCCGCAGGACCCAAATTAGTCCAGATGCAACCACTTTCCAAGTCTCTCCGACCTTCACAAAAAAAGTTATTCAAGAATATCTCTTTCTCCTATGTGCTTTCATCCCTAACCCTAACCCTAACCCTTCCGAAAGTCGGAGAAGCTCAAGGATGGTACCGATCGATGCGCGCTACCCCATTTAGTGGGGGTAGAGCCTACTTGCAAGTCTCTCCGACCTTCACAAAAAAAGTTATTCAAGAATATCTCTTTCTCCTATGTGCTTTCATCCCTAACCCTAACCCTTCCGAAAGTCGGAGAAGCTCAAGGATGGTACCGATCGATGCGCGCAACCCCATTTAGTGGGGGTAGAGCCTACTTGCAAGTCTCTCCGACCTTCACAAAAAAAGTTATTCAAGAATATCTCTTTCTCCTATGTGCTTTCATCCCTAACCCTAACCCTAACCCTTCCGAAAGTCGGAGAAGCTCAAGGATGGTACCGATCGATGCGCGCTACCCCATTTAGTGGGGGTAGAGCCTACTTGCAAGTCTCTCCGACCTTCACAAAAAAAGTTATTCAAGAATATCTCCTCAGATTTGGGGGAATTTCGTCGGTCGACCTCTTTCGAAGGTCGTACAAGCTCGGGGATGGTACCAATCGATCCGCAGGACCCAAATTAGTCCAGATGCAACCACTTTCCAAGTCTCTCCGACCTTCACAAAAAAAGTTATTCAAGAATATCTCTTTCTCCTATGTGCTTTCATCCCTAACCCTAACCCTAACCCTTCCGAAAGTCGGAGAAGCTCAAGGATGGTACCGATCGATGCGCGCTACCCCATTTAGTGGGGGTAGAGCCTACTTGCAAGTCTCTCCGACCTTCACAAAAAAAGTTATTCAAGAATATCTCCTCAGATTTGGGGGAATTTCGTCGGTCGACCTCTTTCGAAGGTCGTACAAGCTCGGGGATGGTACCAATCGATCCGCAGGACCCAAATTAGTCCAGATGCAACCACTTTCCAAGTCTCTCCGACCTTCACAAAAAAAGTTATTCAAGAATATCTCTTTCTCCTATGTGCTTTCATCCCTAACCCTAACCCTAACCCTTCCGAAAGTCGGAGAAGCTCAAGGATAGTACCGATCGATGCGCGCTACCCCATTTAGTGGGGGTAGAGCCTACTTGCAAGTCTCTCCGACCTTCACAAAAAAAGTTATTCAAGAATATCTCTTTCTCCTATGTGCTTTCATCCCTAACCCTAACCCTAACCCTTCCGAAAGTCGGAGAAGCTCAAGGATGGTACCGATCGATGCGCGCTACCCCATTTAGTGGGGGTAGAGCCTACTTGCAAGTCTCTCCGACCTTCACAAAAAAAGTTATTCAAGAATATCTCCTCAGATTTGGGGGAATTTCGTCGGTCGACCTCTTCCGAAGGTCGTACAAGCTCGGGGATGGTACCAATCGATCCGCAGGACCCAAATTAGTCCAGATGCAACCACTTTCCAAGTCTCTCCGACCTTCACAAAAAAAGTTATTCAAGAATATCTCTTTCTCCTATGTGCTTTCATCCCTAACCCTAACCCTAACCCTTCCGAAAGTCGGAGAAGCTCAAGGATGGTACCGATCGATGCGCGCTACCCCATTTAGTGGGGGTAGAGCCTACTTGCAAGTCTCTCCGACCTTCACAAAAAAAGTTATTCAAGAATATCTCTTTCTCCTATGTGCTTTCATCCCTAACCCTAACCCTTCCGAAAGTCGGAGAAGCTCAAGGATGGTACCGATCGATGCGCGCAACCCCATTTAGTGGGGGTAGAGCCTACTTGCAAGTCTCTCCGACCTTCACAAAAAAAGTTATTCAAGAATATCTCTTTCTCCTATGTGCTTTCATCCCTAACCCTAACCCTAACCCTTCCGAAAGTCGGAGAAGCTCAAGGATGGTACCGATCGATGCGCGCTACCCCATTTAGTGGGGGTAGAGCCTACTTGCAAGTCTCTCCGACCTTCACAAAAAAAGTTATTCAAGAATATCTCCTCAGATTTGGGGGAATTTCGTCGGTCGACCTCTTCCGAAGGTCGTACAAGCTCGGGGATGGTACCAATCGATCCGCAGGACCCAAATTAGTCCAGATGCAACCACTTTCCAAGTCTCTCCGACCTTCACAAAAAAAGTTATTCAAGAATATCTCTTTCTCCTATGTGCTTTCATCCCTAACCCTAACCCTAACCCTTCCGAAAGTCGGAGAAGCTCAAGGATGGTACCGATCGATGCGCGCTACCCCATTTAGTGGGGGTAGAGCCTACTTGCAAGTCTCTCCGACCTTCACAAAAAAAGTTATTCAAGAATATCTCCTCAGATTTGGGGGAATTTCGTCGGTCGACCTCTTCCGAAGGTCGTACAAGCTCGGGGATGGTACCAATCGATCCGCAGGACCCAAATTAGTCCAGATGCAACCACTTTCCAAGTCTCTCCGACC
This sequence comes from Limanda limanda, assembly GCF_963576545.1. Lineage (NCBI taxonomy): Eukaryota > Metazoa > Chordata > Actinopteri > Pleuronectiformes > Pleuronectidae > Limanda > Limanda limanda. Next base: position 104,804 of record NW_026870676.1, on the reverse strand, counting down.
TTCACAAAAAAAGTTATTCAAGAATATCTCTTTCTCCTATGTGCTTTCATCCCTAACCCTAACCCTAACCCTTCCGAAAGTCGGAGAAGCTCAAGGATAGTACCGATCGATGCGCGCTACCCCATTTAGTGGGGGTAGAGCCTACTTGCAAGTCTCTCCGACCTTCACAAAAAAAGTTATTCAAGAATATCTCTTTCTCCTATGTGCTTTCATCCCTAACCCTAACCCTAACCCTTCCGAAAGTCGGAGAAGCTCAAGGATGGTACCGATCGATGCGCGCTACCCCATTTAGTGGGGGTAGAGCCTACTTGCAAGTCTCTCCGACCTTCACAAAAAAAGTTATTCAAGAATATCTCCTCAGATTTGGGGGAATTTCGTCGGTCGACCTCTTCCGAAGGTCGTACAAGCTCGGGGATGGTACCAATCGATCCGCAGGACCCAAATTAGTCCAGATGCAACCACTTTCCAAGTCTCTCCGACCTTCACAAAAAAAGTTATTCAAGAATATCTCTTTCTCCTATGTGCTTTCATCCCTAACCCTAACCCTAACCCTTCCGAAAGTCGGAGAAGCTCAAGGATGGTACCGATCGATGCGCGCTACCCCATTTAGTGGGGGTAGAGCCTACTTGCAAGTCTCTCCGACCTTCACAAAAAAAGTTATTCAAGAATATCTCCTCAGATTTGGGGGAATTTCGTCGGTCGACCTCTTTCGAAGGTCGTACAAGCTCGGGGATGGTACCAATCGATCCGCAGGACCCAAATTAGTCCAGATGCAACCACTTTCCAAGTCTCTCCGACCTTCACAAAAAAAGTTATTCAAGAATATCTCTTTCTCCTATGTGCTTTCATCCCTAACCCTAACCCTAACCCTTCCGAAAGTCGGAGAAGCTCAAGGATAGTACCGATCGATGCGCGCTACCCCATTTAGTGGGGGTAGAGCCTACTTGCAAGTCTCTCCGACCTTCACAAAAAAAGTTATTCAAGAATATCTCTTTCTCCTATGTGCTTTCATCCCTAACCCTAACCCTAACCCTTCCGAAAGTCGGAGAAGCTCAAGGATGGTACCGATCGATGCGCGCTACCCCATTTAGTGGGGGTAGAGCCTACTTGCAAGTCTCTCCGACCTTCACAAAAAAAGTTATTCAAGAATATCTCCTCAGATTTGGGGGAATTTCGTCGGTCGACCTCTTCCGAAGGTCGTACAAGCTCGGGGATGGTACCAATCGATCCGCAGGACCCAAATTAGTCCAGATGCAACCACTTTCCAAGTCTCTCCGACCTTCACAAAAAAAGTTATTCAAGAATATCTCTTTCTCCTATGTGCTTTCATCCCTAACCCTAACCCTAACCCTTCCGAAAGTCGGAGAAGCTCAAGGATGGTACCGATCGATGCGCGCTACCCCATTTAGTGGGGGTAGAGCCTACTTGCAAGTCTCTCCGACCTTCACAAAAAAAGTTATTCAAGAATATCTCCTCAGATTTGGGGGAATTTCGTCGGTCGACCTCTTTCGAAGGTCGTACAAGCTCGGGGATGGTACCAATCGATCCGCAGGACCCAAATTAGTCCAGATGCAACCACTTTCCAAGTCTCTCCGACCTTCACAAAAAAAGTTATTCAAGAATATCTCTTTCTCCTATGTGCTTTCATCCCTAACCCTAACCCTAACCCTTCCGAAAGTCGGAGAAGCTCAAGGATAGTACCGATCGATGCGCGCTACCCCATTTAGTGGGGGTAGAGCCTACTTGCAAGTCTCTCCGACCTTCACAAAAAAAGTTATTCAAGAATATCTCTTTCTCCTATGTGCTTTCATCCCTAACCCTAACCCTAACCCTTCCGAAAGTCGGAGAAGCTCAAGGATGGTACCGATCGATGCGCGCTACCCCATTTAGTGGGGGTAGAGCCTACTTGCAAGTCTCTCCGACCTTCACAAAAAAAGTTATTCAAGAATATCTCCTCAGATTTGGGGGAATTTCGTCGGTCGACCTCTTCCGAAGGTCGTACAAGCTCGGGGATGGTACCAATCGATCCGCAGGACCCAAATTAGTCCAGATGCAACCACTTTCCAAGTCTCTCCGACCTTCACAAAAAAAGTTATTCAAGAATATCTCTTTCTCCTATGTGCTTTCATCCCTAACCCTAACCCTAACCCTTCCGAAAGTCGGAGAAGCTCAAGGATGGTACCGATCGATGCGCGCTACCCCATTTAGTGGGGGTAGAGCCTACTTGCAAGTCTCTCCGACCTTCACAAAAAAAGTTATTCAAGAATATCTCCTCAGATTTGGGGGAATTTCGTCGGTCGACCTCTTCCGAAGGTCGTACAAGCTCGGGGATGGTACCAATCAATCCGCAGGACCCAAATTAGTCCAGATGCAACCACTTTCCAAGTCTCTCCGACCTTCACAAAAAAAGTTATTCAAGAATATCTCTTTCTCCTATGTGCTTTCATCCCTAACCCTAACCCTAACCCTTCCGAAAGTCGGAGAAGCTCAAGGATGGTACCGATCGATGCGCGCTACCCCATTTAGTGGGGGTAGAGCCTACTTGCAAGTCTCTCCGACCTTCACAAAAAAAGTTATTCAAGAATATCTCCTCAGATTTGGGGGAATTTCGTCGGTCGACCTCTTCCGAAGGTCGTACAAGCTCGGGGATGGTACCAATCGATCCGCAGGACCCAAATTAGTCCAGATGCAACCACTTTCCAAGTCTCTCCGACCTTCACAAAAAAAGTTATTCAAGAATATCTCTTTCTCCTATGTGCTTTCATCCCTAACCCTAACCCTAACCCTTCCGAAAGTCGGAGAAGCTCAAGGATGGTACCGATCGATGCGCGCTACCCCATTTAGTGGGGGTAGAGCCTACTTGCAAGTCTCTCCGACCTTCACAAAAAAAGTTATTCAAGAATATCTCCTCAGATTTGGGGGAATTTCGTCGGTCGACCTCTTCCGAAGGTCGTACAAGCTCGGGGATGGTACCAATCGATCCGCAGGACCCAAATTAGTCCAGATGCAACCACTTTTCAAGTCTCTCCGACCTTCACAAAAAAAGTTATTCAAGAATATCTCTTTCTCCTATGTGCTTTCATCCCTAACCCTAACCCTTCCGAAAGTCGGAGAAGCTCAAGGATGGTACCGATCGATGCGCGCAACCCCATTTAGTGGGGGTAGAGCCTACTTGCAAGTCTCTCCGACCTTTACAAAAAAAGTTATTCAAGAATATCTCTTTCTCCTATGTGCTTTCATCCCTAACCCTAACCCTAACCCTTCCGAAAGTCGGAGAAGCTCAAAGATGGTACCGATCGATGCGCGCTACCCCATTTAGTGGGGGTAGAGCCTACTTGCAAGTCTCTCCGACCTTCACAAAAAAAGTTATTCAAGAATATCTCTTTCTCCTATGTGCTTTCATCCCTAACCCTAACCCTTCCGAAAGTCGGAGAAGCTCAAGGATGGTACCGATCGATGCGCGCAACCCCATTTAGTGGGGGTAGAGCCTACTTGCAAGTCTCTCCGACCTTCACAAAAAAAGTTATTCAAGAATATCTCTTTCTCCTATGTGCTTTCATCCCTAACCCTAACCCTAACCCTTCCGAAAGTCGGAGAAGCTCAAGGATGGTACCGATCGATGCGCGCTACCCCATTTAGTGGGGGTAGAGCCTACTTGCAAGTCTCTCCGACCTTCACAAAAAAAGTTATTCAAGAATATCTCCTCAGATTTGGGGGAATTTCGTCGGTCGACCTCTTTCGAAGGTCGTACAAGCTCGGGGATGGTACCAATCGATCCGCAGGACCCAAATTAGTCCAGATGCAACCACTTTCCAAGTCTCTCCGACCTTCACAAAAAAAGTTATTCAAGAATATCTCTTTCTCCTATGTGCTTTCATCCCTAACCCTAACCCTAACCCTTCCGAAAGTCGGAGAAGCTCAAGGATGGTACCGATCGATGCGCGCAACCCCATTTAGTGGGGGTAGAGCCTACTTGCAAGTCTCTCCGACCTTCACAAAAAAAGTTATTCAAGAATATCTCTTTCTCCTATGTGCTTTCATCCCTAACCCTAACCCTAACCCTTCCGAAAGTCGGAGAAGCTCAAGGATGGTACCGATCGATGCGCGCTACCCCATTTAGTGGGGGTAGAGCCTACTTGCAAGTCTCTCCGACCTTCACAAAAAAAGTTATTCAAGAATATCTCCTCAGATTTGGGGGAATTTCGTCGGTCGACCTCTTCCGAAGGTCGTACAAGCTCGGGGATGGTACCAATCGATCCGCAGGACCCAAATTAGTCCAGATGCAACCACTTTCCAAGTCTCTCCGACCTTCACAAAAAAAGTTATTCAAGAATATCTCTTTCTCCTATGTGCTTTCATCCCTAACCCTAACCCTAACCCTTCCGAAAGTCGGAGAAGCTCAAGGATGGTACCGATCGATGCGCGCTACCCCATTTAGTGGGGGTAGAGCCTACTTGCAAGTCTCTCCGACCTTCACAAAAAAAGTTATTCAAGAATATCTCCTCAGATTTGGGGGAATTTCGTCGGTCGACCTCTTCCGAAGGTCGTACAAGCTCGGGGATGGTACCAATCGATCCGCAGGACCCAAATTAGTCCAGATGCAACGGCTTTCCAAGTCTCTCCGACCTTCACAAAAAAAGTTATTCAAGAATATCTCTTTCTCCTATGTGCTTTCATCCCTAACCCTAACCCTAACCCTTCCGAAAGTCGGAGAAGCTCAAGGATGGTACCGATCGATGCGCGCTACCCCATTTAGTGGGGGTAGAGCCTACTTGCAAGTCTCTCCGACCTTCACAAAAAAAGTTATTCAAGAATATCTCTTTCTCCTATGTGCTTTCATCCCTAACCCTAACCCTTCCGAAAGTCGGAGAAGCTCAAGGATGGTACCGATCGATGCGCGCAACCCCATTTAGTGGGGGTAGAGCCTACTTGCAAGTCTCTCCGACCTTCACAAAAAAAGTTATTCAAGAATATCTCCTCAGATTTGGGGGAATTTCGTCGGTCGACCTTTTCCGAAGGTCGTACAAGCTCGGGGATGGTACCAATCGATCTGCAGGACCCAAATTAGTCCAGATGCAACCACTTTCCAAGTCTCTCCGACCTTCACAAAAAAAGTTATTCAAGAATATCTCTTTCTCCTATGTGCTTTCATCCCTAACCCTAACCCTAACCCTTCCGAAAGTCGGAGAAGCTCAAGGATGGTACCGATCGATGCGCGCAACCCCATTTAGTGGGGGTAGAGCCTACTTGCAAGTCTCTCCGACCTTCACAAAAAAAGTTATTCAAGAATATCTCTTTCTCCTATGTGCTTTCATCCCTAACCCTAACCCTTCCGAAAGTCGGAGAAGCTCAAGGATGGTACCGATCGATGCGCGCTACCCCATTTAGTGGGGGTAGAGCCTACTTGCAAGTCTCTCCGACCTTCAAAAAAAAAGTTATTCAAGAATATCTCCTCAGATTTGGGGGAATTTCGTCGGTCGACCTCTTCCGAAGGTCGTACAAGCTCGGGGATGGTACCAATCGATCCGCAGGACCCAAATTAGTCCAGATGCAACCACTTTCCAAGTCTCTCCGACCTTCACAAAAAAAGATATTCAAGAATATCTCTTTCTCCTATGTGCTTTCATCCCTAACCCTAACCCTAACCCTTCCGAAAGTCGGAGAAGCTCAAGGATGGTACCGATCGATGCGCGCTACCCCATTTAGTGGGGGTAGAGCCTACTTGCAAGTCTCTCCGACCTTCACAAAAAAAGTTATTCAAGAATATCTCCTCAGATTTGGGGGAATTTCGTCGGTCGACCTCTTCCGAAGGTCGTACAAGCTCGGGGATGGTACCAATCGATCCGCAGGACCCAAATTAGTCCAGATGCAACCACTTTCCAAGTCTCTCCGACCTTCACAAAAAAAGTTATTCAAGAATATCTCTTTCTCCTATGTGCTTTCATCCCTAACCCTAACCCTAACCCTTCCGAAAGTCGGAGAAGCTCAAGGATGGTACCGATCGATGCGCGCTACCCCATTTAGTGGGGGTAGAGCCTACTTGCAAGTCTCTCCGACCTTCACAAAAAAAGTTATTCAAGAATATCTCTTTCTCCTATGTGCTTTCATCCCTAACCCTAACCCTTCCGAAAGTCGGAGAAGCTCAAGGATGGTACCGATCGATGCGCGCTACCCCATTTAGTGGGGGTAGAGCCTACTTGCAAGTCTCTCCGACCTTCAAAAAAAAAGTTATTCAAGAATATCTCCTCAGATTTGGGGGAATTTCGTCGGTCGACCTCTTCCGAAGGTCGTACAAGCTCGGGGATGGTACCAATCGATCCGCAGGACCCAAATTAGTCCAGATGCAACCACTTTCCAAGTCTCTCCGACCTTCACAAAAAAAGTTATTCAAGAATATCTCTTTCTCCTATGTGCTTTCATCCCTAACCCTAACCCTAACCCTTCCGAAAGTCGGAGAAGCTCAAGGATGGTACCGATCGATGCGCGCTACCCCATTTAGTGGGGGTAGAGCCTACTTGCAAGTCTCTCCGACCTTCACAAAAAAAGTTATTCAAGAATATCTCCTCAGATTTGGGGGAATTTCGTCGGTCGACCTCTTCCGAAGGTCGTACAAGCTCGGGGATGGTACCAATCGATCCGCAGGACCCAAATTAGTCCAGATGCAACCACTTTCCAAGTCTCTCCGACCTTCACAAAAAAAGTTATTCAAGAATATCTCTTTCTCCTATGTGCTTTCATCCCTAACCCTAACCCTAACCCTTCCGAAAGTCGGAGAAGCTCAAGGATGGTACCGATCGATGCGCGCTACCCCATTTAGTGGGGGTAGAGCCTACTTGCAAGTCTCTCCGACCTTCACAAAAAAAGTTATTCAAGAATATCTCCTCAGATTTGGGGGAATTTCGTCGGTCGACCTCTTCCGAAGGTCGTACAAGCTCGGGGATGGTACCAATCGATCCGCAGGACCCAAATTAGTCCAGATGCAACCACTTTCCAAGTCTCTCCGACCTTCACAAAAAAAGTTATTCAAGAATATCTCTTTCTCCTATGTGCTTTCATCCCTAACCCTAACCCTAACCCTTCCGAAAGTCGGAGAAGCTCAAGGATGGTACCGATCGATGCGCGCTACCCCATTTAGTGGGGGTAGAGCCTACTTGCAAGTCTCTCCGACCTTCACAAAAAAAGTTATTCAAGAATATCTCCTCAGATTTGGGGGAATTTCGTCGGTCGACCTCTTCCGAAGGTCGTACAAGCTCGGGGATGGTACCAATCGATCCGCAGGACCCAAATTAGTCCAGATGCAACCACTTTTCAAGTCTCTCCGACCTTCACAAAAAAAGTTATTCAAGAATATCTCTTTCTCCTATGTGCTTTCATCCCTAACCCTAACCCTTCCGAAAGTCGGAGAAGCTCAAGGATGGTACCGATCGATGCGTGCAACCCCATTTAGTGGGGGTAGAGCCTACTTGCAAGTCTCTCCGACCTTTACAAAAAAAGTTATTCAAGAATATCTCTTTCTCCTATGTGCTTTCATCCCTAACCCTAACCCTAACCCTTCCGAAAGTCGGAGAAGCTCAAGGATGGTACCGATCGATGCGCGCTACCCCATTTAGTGGGGGTAGAGCCTACTTGCAAGTCTCTCCGACCTTCACAAAAAAAGTTATTCAAGAATATCTCTTTCTCCTATGTGCTTTCATCCCTAACCCTAACCCTTCCGAAAGTCGGAGAAGCTCAAGGATGGTACCGATCGATGCGCGCAACCCCATTTAGTGGGGGTAGAGCCTACTTGCAAGTCTCTCCGACCTTCACAAAAAAAGTTATTCAAGAATATCTCTTTCTCCTATGTGCTTTCATCCCTAACCCTAACCCTAACCCTTCCGAAAGTCGGAGAAGCTCAAGGATGGTACCGATCGATGCGCGCTACCCCATTTAGTGGGGGTAGAGCCTACTTGCAAGTCTCTCCGACCTTCACAAAAAAAGTTATTCAAGAATATCTCCTCAGATTTGGGGGAATTTCGTCGGTCGACCTCTTTCGAAGGTCGTACAAGCTCGGGGATGGTACCAATCGATCTGCAGGACCCAAATTAGTCCAGATGCAACCACTTTCCAAGTCTCTCCGACCTTCACAAAAAAAGTTATTCAAGAATATCTCTTTCTCCTATGTGCTTTCATCCCTAACCCTAACCCTAACCCTTCCGAAAGTCGGAGAAGCTCAAGGATGGTACCGATCGATGCGCGCAACCCCATTTAGTGGGGGTAGAGCCTACTTGCAAGTCTCTCCGACCTTCACAAAAAAAGTTATTCAAGAATATCTCTTTCTCCTATGTGCTTTCATCCCTAACCCTAACCCTAACCCTTCCGAAAGTCGGAGAAGCTCAAGGATGGTACCGATCGATGCGCGCTACCCCATTTAGTGGGGGTAGAGCCTACTTGCAAGTCTCTCCGACCTTCACAAAAAAAGTTATTCAAGAATATCTCCTCAGATTTGGGGGAATTTCGTCGGTCGACCTCTTCCGAAGGTCGTACAAGCTCGGGGATGGTACCAATCGATCCGCAGGACCCAAATTAGTCCAGATGCAACCACTTTCCAAGTCTCTCCGACCTTCACAAAAAAAGTTATTCAAGAATATCTCTTTCTCCTATGTGCTTTCATCCCTAACCCTAACCCTAACCCTTCCGAAAGTCGGAGAAGCTCAAGGATGGTACCGATCGATGCGCGCTACCCCATTTAGTGGGGGTAGAGCCTACTTGCAAGTCTCTCCGACCTTCACAAAAAAAGTTATTCAAGAATATCTCCTCAGATTTGGGGGAATTTCGTCGGTCGACCTCTTCCGAAGGTCGTAAAAGCTCGGGGATGGTACCAATCGATCCGCAGGACCCAAATTAGTCCAGATGCAACCACTTTCCAAGTCTCTCCGACCTTCACAAAAAAAGTTATTCAAGAATATCTCTTTCTCCTATGTGCTTTCATCCCTAACCCTAACCCTAACCCTTCCGAAAGTCGGAGAAGCTCAAGGATGGTACCGATCGATGCGCGCTACCCCATTTAGTGGGGGTAGAGCCTACTTGCAAGTCTCTCCGACCTTCACAAAAAAAGTTATTCAAGAATATCTCTTTCTCCTATGTGCTTTCATCCCTAACCCTAACCCTTCCGAAAGTCGGAGAAGCTCAAGGATGGTACCGATCGATGCGCGCAACCCCATTTAGTGGGGGTAGAGCCTACTTGCAAGTCTCTCCGACCTTCACAAAAAAAGTTATTCAAGAATATCTCTTTCTCCTATGTGCTTTCATCCCTAACCCTAACCCTAACCCTTCCGAAAGTCGGAGAAGCTCAAGGATGGTACCGATCGATGCGCGCTACCCCATTTAGTGGGGGTAGAGCCTACTTGCAAGTCTCTCCGACCTTCACAAAAAAAGTTATTCAAGAATATCTCCTCAGATTTGGGGGAATTTCGTCGGTCGACCTCTTTCGAAGGTCGTACAAGCTCGGGGATGGTACCAATCGATCCGCAGGACCCAAATTAGTCCAGATGCAACCACTTTCCAAGTCTCTCCGACCTTCACAAAAAAAGTTATTCAAGAATATCTCTTTCTCCTATGTGCTTTCATCCCTAACCCTAACCCTAACCCTTCCGAAAGTCGGAGAAGCTCAAGGATAGTACCGATCGATGCGCGCTACCCCATTTAGTGGGGGTAGAGCCTACTTGCAAGTCTCTCCGACCTTCACAAAAAAAGTTATTCAAGAATATCTCTTTCTCCTATGTGCTTTCATCCCTAACCCTAACCCTAACCCTTCCGAAAGTCGGAGAAGCTCAAGGATGGTACCGATCGATGCGCGCTACCCCATTTAGTGGGGGTAGAGCCTACTTGCAAGTCTCTCCGACCTTCACAAAAAAAGTTATTCAAGAATATCTCCTCAGATTTGGGGGAATTTCGTCGGTCGACCTCTTCCGAAGGTCGTACAAGCTCGGGGATGGTACCAATCGATCCGCAGGACCCAAATTAGTCCAGATGCAACCACTTTCCAAGTCTCTCCGACCTTCACAAAAAAAGTTATTCAAGAATATCTCTTTCTCCTATGTGCTTTCATCCCTAACCCTAACCCTAACCCTTCCGAAAGTCGGAGAAGCTCAAGGATGGTACCGATCGATGCGCGCTACCCCATTTAGTGGGGGTAGAGCCTACTTGCAAGTCTCTCCGACCTTCACAAAAAAAGTTATTCAAGAATATCTCTTTCTCCTATGTGCTTTCATCCCTAACCCTAACCCTTCCGAAAGTCGGAGAAGCTCAAGGATGGTACCGATCGATGCGCGCAACCCCATTTAGTGGGGGTAGAGCCTACTTGCAAGTCTCTCCGACCTTCACAAAAAAGTTATTCAAGAATATCTCCTCAGATTTGGGGGAATTTCGTCGGTCGACCTTTTCCGAAGGTCGTACAAGCTCGGGGATGGTACCAATCGATCTGCAGGACCCAAATTAGTCCAGATGCAACCACTTTCCAAGTCTCTCCGACCTTCACAAAAAAAGTTATTCAAGAATATCTCTTTCTCCTATGTGCTTTCATCCCTAACCCTAACCCTAACCCTTCCGAAAGTCGGAGAAGCTCAAGGATGGTACCGATCGATGCGCGCAACCCCATTTAGTGGGGGTAGAGCCTACTTGCAAGTCTCTCCGACCTTCACAAAAAAAGTTATTCAAGAATATCTCCTCAGATTTGGGGGAATTTCGTCGGTCGACCTCTTCCGAAGGTCGTACAAGCTCGGGGATGGTACCAATCGATCCGCAGGACCCAAATTAGTCCAGATGCAACCACTTTCCAAGTCTCTCCGACCTTCACAAAAAAAGTTATTCAAGAATATCTCTTTCTCCTATGTGCTTTCATCCCTAACCCTAACCCTAACCCTTCCGAAAGTCGGAGAAGCTCAAGGATGGTACCGATCGATGCGCGCTACCCCATTTAGTGGGGGTAGAGCCTACTTGCAAGTCTCTCCGACCTTCACAAAAAAAGTTATTCAAGAATATCTCCTCAGATTTGGGGGAATTTCGTCGGTCGACCTCTTCCGAAGGTCGTACAAGCTCGGGGATGGTACCAATCGATCCGCAGGACCCAAATTAGTCCAGATGCAACCACTTTCCAAGTCTCTCCGACCTTCACAAAAAAAGTTATTCAAGAATATCTCTTTCTCCTATGTGCTTTCATCCCTAACCCTAACCCTAACCCTTCCGAAAGTCGGAGAAGCTCAAGGATGGTACCGATCGATGCGCGCTACCCCATTTAGTGGGGGTAGAGCCTACTTGCAAGTCTCTCCGACCTTCACAAAAAAAGTTATTCAAGAATATCTCCTCAGATTTGGGGGAATTTCGTCGGTCGACCTCTTCCGAAGGTCGTACAAGCTCGGGGATGGTACCAATCGATCCGCAGGACCCAAATTAGTCCAGATGCAACCACTTTCCAAGTCTCTCCGACCTTCACAAAAAAAGTTATTCAAGAATATCTCTTTCTCCTATGTGCTTTCATCCCTAACCCTAACCCTAACCCTTCCGAAAGTCGGAGAAGCTCAAGGATGGTACCGATCGATGCGCGCTACCCCATTTAGTGGGGGTAGAGCCTACTTGCAAGTCTCTCCGACCTTCACAAAAAAAGTTATTCAAGAATATCTCTTTCTCCTATGTGCTTTCATCCCTAACCCTAACCCTTCCGAAAGTCGGAGAAGCTCAAGGATGGTACCGATCGATGCGCGCTACCCCATTTAGTGGGGGTAGAGCCTACTTGCAAGTCTCTCCGACCTTCAAAAAAAAAGTTATTCAAGAATATCTCCTCAGATTTGGGGGAATTTCGTCGGTCGACCTCTTCCGAAGGTCGTACAAGCTCGGGGATGGTACCAATCGATCCGCAGGACCCAAATTAGTCCAGATGCAACCACTTTCCAAGTCTCTCCGACCTTCACAAAAAAAGTTATTCAAGAATATCTCTTTCTCCTATGTGCTTTCATCCCTAACCCTAACCCTAACCCTTCCGAAAGTCGGAGAAGCTCAAGGATGGTACCGATCGATGCGCGCTACCCCATTTAGTGGGGGTAGAGCCTACTTGCAAGTCTCTCCGACCTTCACAAAAAAAGTTATTCAAGAATATCTCCTCAGATTTGGGGGAATTTCGTCGGTCGACCTCTTCCGAAGGTCGTACAAGCTCGGGGATGGTACCAATCGATCCGCAGGACCCAAATTAGTCCAGATGCAACCACTTTCCAAGTCTCTCCGACCTTCACAAAAAACGTTATTCAAGAATATCTCTTTCTCCTATGTGCTTTCATCCCTAACCCTAACCCTAACCCTTCCGAAAGTCGGAGAAGCTCAAGGATGGTACCGATCGATGCGCGCTACCCCATTTAGTGGGGGTAGAGCCTACTTGCAAGTCTCTCCGACCTTCACAAAAAAAGTTATTCAAGAATATCTCCTCAGATTTGGGGGAATTTCGTCGGTCGACCTCTTCCGAAGGTCGTACAAGCTCGGGGATGGTACCAATCGATCCGCAGGACCCAAATTAGTCCAGATGCAACCACTTTCCAAGTCTCTCCGACCTTCACAAAAAAAGTTATTCAAGAATATCTCTTTCTCCTATGTGCTTTCATCCCTAACCCTAACCCTAACCCTTCCGAAAGTCGGAGAAGCTCAAGGATGGTACCGATCGATGCGCGCTACCCCATTTAGTGGGGGTAGAGCCTACTTGCAAGTCTCTCCGACCTTCACAAAAAAAGTTATTCAAGAATATCTCCTCAGATTTGGGGGAATTTCGTCGGTCGACCTCTTCCAAAGGTCGTACAAGCTCGGGGATGGTACCAATCGATCCGCAGGACCCAAATTAGTCCAGATGCAACCACTTTTCAAGTCTCTCCGACCTTCACAAAAAAAGTTATTCAAGAATATCTCTTTCTCCTATGTGCTTTCATCCCTAACCCTAACCCTTCCGAAAGTCGGAGAAGCTCAAGGATGGTACCGATCGATGCGCGCAACCCCATTTAGTGGGGGTAGAGCCTACTTGCAAGTCTCTCCGACCTTTACAAAAAAAGTTATTCAAGAATATCTCTTTCTCCTATGTGCTTTCATCCCTAACCCTAACCCTAACCCTTCCGAAAGTCGGAGAAGCTCAAGGATGGTACCGATCGATGCGCGCTACCCCATTTAGTGGGGGTAGAGCCTACTTGCAAGTCTCTCCGACCTTCACAAAAAAAGTTATTCAAGAATATCTCTTTCTCCTATGTGCTTTCATCCCTAACCCTAACCCTTCCGAAAGTCGGAGAAGCTCAAGGATGGTACCGATCGATGCGCGCAACCCCATTTAGTGGGGGTAGAGCCTACTTGCAAGTCTCTCCGACCTTCACAAAAAAAGTTATTCAAGAATATCTCTTTCTCCTATGTGCTTTCATCCCTAACCCTAACCCTAACCCTTCCGAAAGTCGGAGAAGCTCAAGGATGGTACCGATCGATGCGCGCTACCCCATTTAGTGGGGGTAGAGCCTACTTGCAAGTCTCTCCGACCTTCACAAAAAAAGTTATTCAAGAATATCTCCTCAGATTTGGGGGAATTTCGTCGGTCGACCTCTTTCGAAGGTCGTACAAGCTCGGGGATGGTACCAATCGATCCGCAGGACCCAAATTAGTCCAGATGCAACCACTTTCCAAGTCTCTCCGACCTTCACAAAAAAAGTTATTCAAGAATATCTCTTTCTCCTATGTGCTTTCATCCCTAACCCTAACCCTAACCCTTCCGAAAGTCGGAGAAGCTCAAGGATGGTACCGATCGATGCGCGCAACCCCATTTAGTGGGGGTAGAGCCTACTTGCAAGTCTCTCCGACCTTCACAAAAAAAGTTATTCAAGAATATCTCTTTCTCCTATGTGCTTTCATCCCTAACCCTAACCCTAACCCTTCCGAAAGTCGGAGAAGCTCAAGGATGGTACCGATCGATGCGCGCTACCCCATTTAGTGGGGGTAGAGCCTACTTGCAAGTCTCTCCGACCTTCACAAAAAAAGTTATTCAAGAATATCTCCTCAGATTTGGGGGAATTTCGTCGGTCGACCTCTTCCGAAGGTCGTACAAGCTCGGGGATGGTACCAATCGATCCGCAGGACCCAAATTAGTCCAGATGCAACCACTTTCCAAGTCTCTCCGACCTTCACAAAAAAAGTTATTCAAGAATATCTCTTTCTCCTATGTGCTTTCATCCCTAACCCTAACCCTAACCCTTCCGAAAGTCGGAGAAGCTCAAAAATGGTACCGATCGATGCGCGCTACCCCATTTAGTGGGGGTAGAGCCTACTTGCAAGTCTCTCCGACCTTCACAAAAAAAGTTATTCAAGAATATCTCCTCAGATTTGGGGGAATTTCGTCGGTCGACCTCTTCCGAAGGTCGTACAAGCTCGGGGATGGTACCAATCGATCCGCAGGACCCAAATTAGTCCAGATGCAACCACTTTCCAAGTCTCTCCGACCTTCACAAAAAAAGTTATTCAAGAATATCTCTTTCTCCTATGTGCTTTCATCCCTAACCCTAACCCTAACCCTTCCGAAAGTCGGAGAAGCTCAAGGATGGTACCGATCGATGCGCGCTACCCCATTTAGTGGGGGTAGAGCCTACTTGCAAGTCTCTCCGACCTTCACAAAAAAAGTTATTCAAGAATATCTCTTTCTCCTATGTGCTTTCATCCCTAACCCTAACCCTTCCGAAAGTCGGAGAAGCTCAAGGATGGTACCGATCGATGCGCGCAACCCCATTTAGTGGGGGTAGAGCCTACTTGCAAGTCTCTCCGACCTTCACAAAAAAAGTTATTCAAGAATATCTCTTTCTCCTATGTGCTTTCATCCCTAACCCTAACCCTAACCCTTCCGAAAGTCGGAGAAGCTCAAGGATGGTACCGATCGATGCGCGCTACCCCATTTAGTGGGGGTAGAGCCTACTTGCAAGTCTCTCCGACCTTCACAAAAAAAGTTATTCAAGAATATCTCCTCAGATTTGGGGGAATTTCGTCGGTCGACCTCTTTCGAAGGTCGTACAAGCTCGGGGATGGTACCAATCGATCCGCAGGACCCAAATTAGTCCAGATGCAACCACTTTCCAAGTCTCTCCGACCTTCACAAAAAAAGTTATTCAAGAATATCTCTTTCTCCTATGTGCTTTCATCCCTAACCCTAACCCTAACCCTTCCGAAAGTCGGAGAAGCTCAAGGATAGTACCGATCGATGCGCGCTACCCCATTTAGTGGGGGTAGAGCCTACTTGCAAGTCTCTCCGACCTTCACAAAAAAAGTTATTCAAGAATATCTCTTTCTCCTATGTGCTTTCATCCCTAACCCTAACCCTAACCCTTCCGAAAGTCGGAGAAGCTCAAGGATGGTACCGATCGATGCGCGCTACCCCATTTAGTGGGGGTAGAGCCTACTTGCAAGTCTCTCCAACCTTCACAAAAAAAGTTATTCAAGAATATCTCCTCAGATTTGGGGGAATTTCGTCGGTCGACCTCTTCCGAAGGTCGTACAAGCTCGGGGATGGTACCAATCGATCCGCAGGACCCAAATTAGTCCAGATGCAACCACTTTCCAAGTCTCTCCGACCTTCACAAAAAAAGTTATTCAAGAATATCTCTTTCTCCTATGTGCTTTCATCCCTAACCCTAACCCTAACCCTTCCGAAAGTCGGAGAAGCTCAAGGATGGTACCGATCGATGCGCGCTACCCCATTTAGTGGGGGTAGAGCCTACTTGCAAGTCTCTCCGACCTTCACAAAAAAAGTTATTCAAGAATATCTCCTCAGATTTGGGGGAATTTCGTCGGTCGACCTCTTTCGAAGGTCGTACAAGCTCGGGGATGGTACCAATCGATCCGCAGGACCCAAATTAGTCCAGATGCAACCACTTTCCAAGTCTCTCCGACCTTCACAAAAAAAGTTATTCAAGAATATCTCTTTCTCCTATGTGCTTTCATCCCTAACCCTAACCCTAACCCTTCCGAAAGTCGGAGAAGCTCAAGGATGGTACTGATCGATGCGCGCTACCCCATTTAGTGGGGGTAGAGCCTACTTGCAAGTCTCTCCGACCTTCACAAAAAAAGTTATTCAAGAATATCTCTTTCTCCTATGTGCTTTCATCCCTAACCCTAACCCTAACCCTTCCGAAAGTCGGAGAAGCTCAAGGATGGTACCGATCGATGCGCGCTACCCCATTTAGTGGGGGTAGAGCCTACTTGCAAGTCTCTCCGACCTTCACAAAAAAAGTTATTCAAGAATATCTCCTCAGATTTGGGGGAATTTCGTCGGTCGACCTCTTCCGAAGGTCGTACAAGCTCGGGGATGGTACCAATCGATCCGCAGGACCCAAATTAGTCCAGATGCAACCACTTTCCAAGTCTCTCCGACCTTCACAAAAAAAGTTATTCAAGAATATCTCTTTCTCCTATGTGCTTTCATCCCTAACCCTAACCCTAACCCTTCCGAAAGTCGGAGAAGCTCAAGGATGGTACCGATCGATGCGCGCTACCCCATTTAGTGGGGGTAGAGCCTACTTGCAAGTCTCTCCGACCTTCACAAAAAAAGTTATTCAAGAATATCTCCTCAGATTTGGGGGAATTTCGTCGGTCGACCTCTTCCGAAGGTCGTACAAGCTCGGGGATGGTACCAATCGATCCGCAGGACCCAAATTAGTCCAGATGCAACCACTTTCCAAGTCTCTCCGACCTTCACAAAAAAAGTTATTCAAGAATATCTCTTTCTCCTATGTGCTTTCATCCCTAACCCTAACCCTAACCCTTCCGAAAGTCGGAGAAGCTCAAGGATGGTACCGATCGATGCGCGCTACCCCATTTAGTGGGGGTAGAGCCTACTTGCAAGTCTCTCCGACCTTCACAAAAAAAGTTATTCAAGAATATCTCCTCAGATTTGGGGGAATTTCGTCGGTCGACCTCTTCCGAAGGTCGTACAAGCTCGGGGATGGTACCAATCGATCTGCAGGACCCAAATTAGTCCAGATGCAACCACTTTCCAAGTCTCTCCGACCTTCACAAAAAAAGTTATTCAAGAATATCTCTTTCTCCTATGTGCTTTCATCCCTAACCCTAACCCTAACCCTTCCGAAAGTCGGAGAAGCTCAAGGATGGTACCGATCGATGCGCGCTACCCCATTTAGTGGGGGTAGAGCCTACTTGCAAGTCTCTCCGACCTTCACAAAAAAAGTTATTCAAGAATATCTCTTTCTCCTATGTGCTTTCATCCCTAACCCTAACCCTAACCCTTCCGAAAGTCGCAGAAGCTCAAGGATGGTACCGATCGATGCGCGCTACCCCATTTAGTGGGGGTAGAGCCTACTTGCAAGTCTCTCCGACCTTCACAAAAAAAGTTATTCAAGAATATCTCTTTCTCCTATGTGCTTTCATCCCTAACCCTAAACCTTCCGAAAGTCGGAGAAGCTCAAGGATGGTACTGATCGATGCGCGCTACCCCATTTAGTGGGGGTAGAGCCTACTTGCAAGTCTCTCCGACCTTCACAAAAAAAGTTATTCAAGAATATCTCCTCAGATTTGGGGGAATTTCGTCGGTCGACCTCTTTCGAAGGTCGTACAAGCTCGGGGATGGTACCAATCGATCCGCAGGACCCAAATTAGTCCAGATGCAACCACTTTCCAAGTCTCTCCGACCTTCACAAAAAAAGTTATTCAAGAATATCTCTTTCTCCTATGTGCTTTCATCCCTAACCCTAACCCTAACCCTTCCGAAAGTCGGAGAAGCTCAAGGATGGTACCGATCGATGCGCGCAACCCCATTTAGTGGGGGTAGAGCCTACTTGCAAGTCTCTCCGACCTTCACAAAAAAAGTTATTCAAGAATATCTCTTTCTCCTATGTGCTTTCATCCCTAACCCTAACCCTAACCCTTCCGAAAGTCGGAGAAGCTCAAGGATGGTACCGATCGATGCGCGCTACCCCATTTAGTGGGGGTAGAGCCTACTTGCAAGTCTCTCCGACCTTCACAAAAAAAGTTATTCAAGAATATCTCCTCAGATTTGGGGGAATTTCGTCGGTCGACCTCTTCCGAAGGTCGTACAAGCTCGGGGATAGTACCAATCGATCCGCAGGACCCAAATTAGTCCAGATGCAACCACTTTCCAAGTCTCTCCGACCTTCACAAAAAAAGTTATTCAAGAATATCTCTTTCTCCTATGTGCTTTCATCCCTAACCCTAACCCTAACCCTTCCGAAAGTCGGAGAAGCTCAAGGATGGTACTGATCGATGCGCGCTACCCCATTTAGTGGGGGTAGAGCCTACTTGCAAGTCTCTCCGACCTTCACAAAAAAAGTTATTCAAGAATATCTCCTCAGATTTGGGGGAATTTCGTCGGTCGACCTCTTCCGAAGGTCGTACAAGCTCGGGGATGGTACCAATCGATCCGCAGGACCCAAATTAGTCCAGATGCAACCACTTTCCAAGTCTCTCCGACCTTCACAAAAAAAGTTATTCAAGAATATCTCTTTCTCCTATGTGCTTTCATCCCTAACCCTAACCCTTCCGAAAGTCGGAGAAGCTCAAGGATGGTACCGATCGATGCGCGCAACCCCATTTAGTGGGGGTAGAGCCTACTTGCAAGTCTCTCCGACCTTCACAAAAAAAGTTATTCAAGAATATCTCTTTCTCCTATGTGCTTTCATCCCTAACCCTAACCCTAACCCTTCCGAAAGTCGGAGAAGCTCAAGGATGGTACCGATCGATGTGCGCTACCCCATTTAGTGGGGGTAGAGCCTACTTGCAAGTCTCTCCGACCTTCACAAAAAAAGTTATTCAAGAATATCTCCTCAGATTTGGGGGAATTTCGTCGGTCGACCTCTTTCGAAGGTCGTACAAGCTCGGGGATGGTACCAATCGATCTGCAGGACCCAAATTAGTCCAGATGCAACCACTTTCCAAGTCTCTCCGACCTTCACAAAAAAAGTTATTCAAGAATATCTCTTTCTCCTATGTGCTTTCATCCCTAACCCTAACCCTAACCCTTCCGAAAGTCGGAGAAGCTCAAGGATGGTACTGATCGATGCGCGCTACCCCATTTAGTGGGGGTAGAGCCTACTTGCAAGTCTCTCCGACCTTCACAAAAAAAGTTATTCAAGAATATCTCCTCAGATTTGGGGGAATTTCGTCGGTCGACCTCTTCCGAAGGTCGTACAAGCTCGAGGATGGTACCAATCGATCCGCAGGACCCAAATTAGTCCAGATGCAACCACTTTCCAAGTCTCTCCGACCTTCACAAAAAAAGTTATTCAAGAATATCTCTTTCTCCTATGTGCTTTCATCCCTAACCCTAACCCTTCCGAAAGTCGGAGAAGCTCAAGGATGGTACCGATCGATGCGCGCAACCCCATTTAGTGGGGGTAGAGCCTACTTGCAAGTCTCTCCGACCTTCACAAAAAAAGTTATTCAAGAATATCTCTTTCTCCTATGTGCTTTCATCCCTAACCCTAACCCTAACCCTTCCGAAAGTCGGAGAAGCTCAACGATGGTACCGATCGATGCGCGCTACCCCATTTAGTGGGGGTAGAGCCTACTTGCAAGTCTCTCCGACCTTCACAAAAAAAGTTATTCAAGAATATCTCCTCAGATTTGGGGGAATTTCGTCGGTCGACCTCTTCCGAAGGTCGTACAAGCTCGGGGATGGTACCAATCGATCTGCAAGACCCAAATTAGTCCAGATGCAACCACTTTCCAAGTCTCTCCGACCTTCACAAAAAAAGTTATTCAAGAATATGTCTTTCTCCTATGTGCTTTCATCCCTAACCCTAACCCTTCCGAAAGTCGGAGAAGCTCAAGGATGGTACCGATCGATGCGCGCAACCCCATTTAGTGGGGGTAGAGCCTACTTGCAAGTCTCTCCGACCTTCACAAAAAAAGTTATTCAAGAATATCTCTTTCTCCTATGTGCTTTCATCCCTAACCCTAACCCTAACCCTTCCGAAAGTCGGAGAAGCTCAAAGATGGTACCGATCGATGCGCGCTACCCCATTTAGTGGGGGTAGAGCCTACTTGCAAGTCTCTCCGACCTTCAAAAAAAAAGTTATTCAAGAATATCTCCTCAGATTTGGGGGAATTTCGTCGGTCGACCTCTTTCGAAGGTCGTACAAGCTCGGGGATGGTACCAATCGATCCGCAGGACCCAAATTAGTCCAGATGCAACCACTTTCCAAGTCTCTCCGACCTTCACAAAAAAAGTTATTCAAGAATATCTCTTTCTCCTATGTGCTTTCATCCCTAACCCTAACCCTTCCGAAAGTCGGAGAAGCTCAAGGATGGTACCGATCGATGCGCGCTACCCCATTTAGTGGGGGTAGAGCATACTTGCAAGTCTCTCCGACCTTCACAAAAAAAGTTATTCAAGAATATCTCCTCAGATTTGGGGGAATTTCGTCGGTCGACCTCTTCCGAAGGTCGTACAAGCTCGGGGATGGTACCAATCGATCCGCAGGACCCAAATTAGTCCAGATGCAACCACTTTTCAAGTCTCTCCGACCTTCACAAAAAAAGTTATTCAAGAATATCTCTTTCTCCTATGTGCTTTCATCCCTAACCCTAACCCTTCCGAAAGTCGGAGAAGCTCAAGAATGGTACCGATCGATGCGCGCAACCCCATTTAGTGGGGGTAGAGCCTACTTGCAAGTCTCTCCGACCTTTACAAAAAAAGTTATTCAAGAATATCTCTTTCTCCTATGTGCTTTCATCCCTAACCCTAACCCTAACCCTTCCGAAAGTCGGAGAAGCTCAAGGATGGTACCGATCGATGCGCGCTACCCCATTTAGTGGGGGTAGAGCCTACTTGCAAGTCTCTCCGACCTTCACAAAAAAAGTTATTCAAGAATATCTCCTCAGATTTGGGGGAATTTCGTCGGTCGACCTCTTCCGAAGGTCGTACAAGCTCGGGGATGGTACCAATCGATCCGCAGGACCCAAATTAGTCCAGATGCAACCACTTTCCAAGTCTCTCCGACCTTCACAAAAAAAGTTATTCAAGAATATCTCTTTCTCCTATGTGCTTTCATCCCTAACCCTAACCCTAACCCTTCCGAAAGTCGGAGAAGCTCAAGGATGGTACCGATCGATGCGCGCTACCCCATTTAGTGGGGGTAGAGCCTACTTGCAAGTCTCTCCGACCTTCACAAAAAAAGTTATTCAAGAATATCTCCTCAGATTTGGGGGAATTTCGTCGGTCGACCTCTTCCGAAGGTCGTACAAGCTCGGGGATGGTACCAATCGATCCGCAGGACCCAAATTAGTCCAGATGCAACCACTTTTCAAGTCTCTCCGACCTTCACAAAAAAAGTTATTCAAGAATATCTCTTTCTCCTATGTGCTTTCATCCCTAACCCTAACCCTTCCGAAAGTCGGAGAAGCTCAAGGATGGTACCGATCGATGCGCGCAACCCCATTTAGTGGGGGTAGAGCCTACTTGCAAGTCTCTCCGACCTTTACAAAAAAAGTTATTCAAGAATATCTCTTTCTCCTATGTGCTTTCATCCCTAACCCTAACCCTAACCCTTCCGAAAGTCGGAGAAGCTCAAAGATGGTACCGATCGATGCGCGCTACCCCATTTAGTGGGGGTAGAGCCTACTTGCAAGTCTCTCCGACCTTCACAAAAAAAGTTATTCAAGAATATCTCTTTCTCCTATGTGCTTTCATCCCTAACCCTAACCCTTCCGAAAGTCGGAGAAGCTCAAGGATGGTACCGATCGATGCGCGCAACCCCATTTAGTGGGGGTAGAGCCTACTTGCAAGTCTCTCCGACCTTCACAAAAAAAGTTATTCAAGAATATCTCTTTCTCCTATGTGCTTTCATCCCTAACCCTAACCCTAACCCTTCCGAAAGTCGGAGAAGCTCAAGGATGGTACCGATCGATGCGCGCTACCCCATTTAGTGGGGGTAGAGCCTACTTGCAAGTCTCTCCGACCTTCACAAAAAAAGTTATTCAAGAATATCTCCTCAGATTTGGGGGAATTTCGTCGGTCGACCTCTTTCGAAGGTCGTACAAGCTCGGGGATGGTACCAATCGATCCGCAGGACCCAAATTAGTCCAGATGCAACCACTTTCCAAGTCTCTCCGACCTTCACAAAAAAAGTTATTCAAGAATATCTCTTTCTCCTATGTGCTTTCATCCCTAACCCTAACCCTAACCCTTCCGAAAGTCGGAGAAGCTCAAGGATGGTACCGATCGATGCGCGCAACCCCATTTAGTGGGGGTAGAGCCTACTTGCAAGTCTCTCCGACCTTCACAAAAAAAGTTATTCAAGAATATCTCCTCAGATTTGGGGGAATTTCGTCGGTCGACCTCTTTCGAAGGTCGTACAAGCTCGGGGATGGTACCAATCGATCCGCAGGACCCAAATTAGTCCAGATGCAACCACTTTCCAAGTCTCTCCGACCTTCACAAAAAAAGTTATTCAAGAATATCTCTTTCTCCTATGTGCTTTCATCCCTAACCCTAACCCTAACCCTTCCGAAAGTCGGAGAAGCTCAAGGATAGTACCGATCGATGCGCGCTACCCCATTTAGTGGGGGTAGAGCCTACTTGCAAGTCTCTCCGACCTTCACAAAAAAAGTTATTCAAGAATATCTCTTTCTCCTATGTGCTTTCATCCCTAACCCTAACCCTAACCCTTCCGAAAGTCGGAGAAGCTCAAGGATGGTACCGATCGATGCGCGCTACCCCATTTAGTGGGGGTAGAGCCTACTTGCAAGTCTCTCCAACCTTCACAAAAAAAGTTATTCAAGAATATCTCCTCAGATTTGGGGGAATTTCGTCGGTCGACCTCTTCCGAAGGTCGTACAAGCTCGGGGATGGTACCAATCGATCCGCAGGACCCAAATTAGTCCAGATGCAACCACTTTCCAAGTCTCTCCGACCTTCACAAAAAAAGTTATTCAAGAATATCTCTTTCTCCTATGTGCTTTCATCCCTAACCCTAACCCTAACCCTTCCGAAAGTCGGAGAAGCTCAAGGATGGTACCGATCGATGCGCGCTACCCCATTTAGTGGGGGTAGAGCCTACTTGCAAGTCTCTCCGACCTTCACAAAAAAAGTTATTCAAGAATATCTCCTCAGATTTGGGGGAATTTCGTCGGTCGACCTCTTTCGAAGGTCGTACAAGCTCGGGGATGGTACCAATCGATCCGCAGGACCCAAATTAGTCCAGATGCAACCACTTTCCAAGTCTCTCCGACCTTCACAAAAAAAGTTATTCAAGAATATCTCTTTCTCCTATGTGCTTTCATCCCTAACCCTAACCCTAACCCTTCCGAAAGTCGGAGAAGCTCAAGGATGGTACCGATCGATGCGCGCTACCCCATTTAGTGGGGGTAGAGCCTACTTGCAAGTCTCTCCGACCTTCACAAAAAAAGTTATTCAAGAATATCTCTTTCTCCTATGTGCTTTCATCCCTAACCCTAACCCTAACCCTTCCGAAAGTCGGAGAAGCTCAAGGATGGTACCGATCGATGCGCGCTACCCCATTTAGTGGGGGTAGAGCCTACTTGCAAGTCTCTCCGACCTTCACAAAAAAAGTTATTCAAGAATATCTCCTCAGATTTGGGGGAATTTCGTCGGTCGACCTCTTCCGAAGGTCGTACAAGCTCGGGGATGGTACCAATCGATCCGCAGGACCCAAATTAGTCCAGATGCAACCACTTTCCAAGTCTCTCCGACCTTCACAAAAAAAGTTATTCAAGAATATCTCTTTCTCCTATGTGCTTTCATCCCTAACCCTAACCCTAACCCTTCCGAAAGTCGGAGAAGCTCAAGGATGGTACCGATCGATGCGCGCTACCCCATTTAGTGGGGGTAGAGCCTACTTGCAAGTCTCTCCGACCTTCACAAAAAAAGTTATTCAAGAATATCTCCTCAGATTTGGGGGAATTTCGTCGGTCGACCTCTTCCGAAGGTCGTACAAGCTCGGGGATGGTACCAATCGATCCGCAGGACCCAAATTAGTCCAGATGCAACCACTTTCCAAGTCTCTCCGACCTTCACAAAAAAAGTTATTCAAGAATATCTCTTTCTCCTATGTGCTTTCATCCCTAACCCTAACCCTAACCCTTCCGAAAGTCGGAGAAGCTCAAGGATGGTACCGATCGATGCGCGCTACCCCATTTAGTGGGGGTAGAGCCTACTTGCAAGTCTCTCCGACCTTCACAAAAAAAGTTATTCAAGAATATCTCCTCAGATTTGGGGGAATTTCGTCGGTCGACCTCTTCCGAAGGTCGTACAAGCTCGGGGATGGTACCAATCGATCTGCAGGACCCAAATTAGTCCAGATGCAACCACTTTCCAAGTCTCTCCGACCTTCACAAAAAAAGTTATTCAAGAATATCTCTTTCTCCTATGTGCTTTCATCCCTAACCCTAACCCTAACCCTTCCGAAAGTCGGAGAAGCTCAAGGATGGTACCGATCGATGCGCGCTACCCCATTTAGTGGGGGTAGAGCCTACTTGCAAGTCTCTCCGACCTTCACAAAAAAAGTTATTCAAGAATATCTCTTTCTCCTATGTGCTTTCATCCCTAACCCTAACCCTAACCCTTCCGAAAGTCGCAGAAGCTCAAGGATGGTACCGATCGATGCGCGCTACCCCATTTAGTGGGGGTAGAGCCTACTTGCAAGTCTCTCCGACCTTCACAAAAAAAGTTATTCAAGAATATCTCTTTCTCCTATGTGCTTTCATCCCTAACCCTAAACCTTCCGAAAGTCGGAGAAGCTCAAGGATGGTACTGATCGATGCGCGCTACCCCATTTAGTGGGGGTAGAGCCTACTTGCAAGTCTCTCCGACCTTCACAAAAAAAGTTATTCAAGAATATCTCCTCAGATTTGGGGGAATTTCGTCGGTCGACCTCTTTCGAAGGTCGTACAAGCTCGGGGATGGTACCAATCGATCCGCAGGACCCAAATTAGTCCAGATGCAACCACTTTCCAAGTCTCTCCGACCTTCACAAAAAAAGTTATTCAAGAATATCTCTTTCTCCTATGTGCTTTCATCCCTAACCCTAACCCTAACCCTTCCGAAAGTCGGAGAAGCTCAAGGATGGTACCGATCGATGCGCGCAACCCCATTTAGTGGGGGTAGAGCCTACTTGCAAGTCTCTCCGACCTTCACAAAAAAAGTTATTCAAGAATATCTCTTTCTCCTATGTGCTTTCATCCCTAACCCTAACCCTAACCCTTCCGAAAGTCGGAGAAGCTCAAGGATGGTACCGATCGATGCGCGCTACCCCATTTAGTGGGGGTAGAGCCTACTTGCAAGTCTCTCCGACCTTCACAAAAAAAGTTATTCAAGAATATCTCCTCAGATTTGGGGGAATTTCGTCGGTCGACCTCTTCCGAAGGTCGTACAAGCTCGGGGATAGTACCAATCGATCCGCAGGACCCAAATTAGTCCAGATGCAACCACTTTCCAAGTCTCTCCGACCTTCACAAAAAAAGTTATTCAAGAATATCTCTTTCTCCTATGTGCTTTCATCCCTAACCCTAACCCTAACCCTTCCGAAAGTCGGAGAAGCTCAAGGATGGTACTGATCGATGCGCGCTACCCCATTTAGTGGGGGTAGAGCCTACTTGCAAGTCTCTCCGACCTTCACAAAAAAAGTTATTCAAGAATATCTCCTCAGATTTGGGGGAATTTCGTCGGTCGACCTCTTCCGAAGGTCGTACAAGCTCGGGGATGGTACCAATCGATCCGCAGGACCCAAATTAGTCCAGATGCAACCACTTTCCAAGTCTCTCCGACCTTCACAAAAAAAGTTATTCAAGAATATCTCTTTCTCCTATGTGCTTTCATCCCTAACCCTAACCCTTCCGAAAGTCGGAGAAGCTCAAGGATGGTACCGATCGATGCGCGCAACCCCATTTAGTGGGGGTAGAGCCTACTTGCAAGTCTCTCCGACCTTCACAAAAAAAGTTATTCAAGAATATCTCTTTCTCCTATGTGCTTTCATCCCTAACCCTAACCCTAACCCTTCCGAAAGTCGGAGAAGCTCAAGGATGGTACCGATCGATGTGCGCTACCCCATTTAGTGGGGGTAGAGCCTACTTGCAAGTCTCTCCGACCTTCACAAAAAAAGTTATTCAAGAATATCTCCTCAGATTTGGGGGAATTTCGTCGGTCGACCTCTTTCGAAGGTCGTACAAGCTCGGGGATGGTACCAATCGATCTGCAGGACCCAAATTAGTCCAGATGCAACCACTTTCCAAGTCTCTCCGACCTTCACAAAAAAAGTTATTCAAGAATATCTCTTTCTCCTATGTGCTTTCATCCCTAACCCTAACCCTAACCCTTCCGAAAGTCGGAGAAGCTCAAGGATGGTACTGATCGATGCGCGCTACCCCATTTAGTGGGGGTAGAGCCTACTTGCAAGTCTCTCCGACCTTCACAAAAAAAGTTATTCAAGAATATCTCCTCAGATTTGGGGGAATTTCGTCGGTCGACCTCTTCCGAAGGTCGTACAAGCTCGAGGATGGTACCAATCGATCCGCAGGACCCAAATTAGTCCAGATGCAACCACTTTCCAAGTCTCTCCGACCTTCACAAAAAAAGTTATTCAAGAATATCTCTTTCTCCTATGTGCTTTCATCCCTAACCCTAACCCTTCCGAAAGTCGGAGAAGCTCAAGGATGGTACCGATCGATGCGCGCAACCCCATTTAGTGGGGGTAGAGCCTACTTGCAAGTCTCTCCGACCTTCACAAAAAAAGTTATTCAAGAATATCTCTTTCTCCTATGTGCTTTCATCCCTAACCCTAACCCTAACCCTTCCGAAAGTCGGAGAAGCTCAACGATGGTACCGATCGATGCGCGCTACCCCATTTAGTGGGGGTAGAGCCTACTTGCAAGTCTCTCCGACCTTCACAAAAAAAGTTATTCAAGAATATCTCCTCAGATTTGGGGGAATTTCGTCGGTCGACCTCTTCCGAAGGTCGTACAAGCTCGGGGATGGTACCAATCGATCTGCAAGACCCAAATTAGTCCAGATGCAACCACTTTCCAAGTCTCTCCGACCTTCACAAAAAAAGTTATTCAAGAATATGTCTTTCTCCTATGTGCTTTCATCCCTAACCCTAACCCTTCCGAAAGTCGGAGAAGCTCAAGGATGGTACCGATCGATGCGCGCAACCCCATTTAGTGGGGGTAGAGCCTACTTGCAAGTCTCTCCGACCTTCACAAAAAAAGTTATTCAAGAATATCTCTTTCTCCTATGTGCTTTCATCCCTAACCCTAACCCTAACCCTTCCGAAAGTCGGAGAAGCTCAAAGATGGTACCGATCGATGCGCGCTACCCCATTTAGTGGGGGTAGAGCCTACTTGCAAGTCTCTCCGACCTTCAAAAAAAAAGTTATTCAAGAATATCTCCTCAGATTTGGGGGAATTTCGTCGGTCGACCTCTTTCGAAGGTCGTACAAGCTCGGGGATGGTACCAATCGATCCGCAGGACCCAAATTAGTCCAGATGCAACCACTTTCCAAGTCTCTCCGACCTTCACAAAAAAAGTTATTCAAGAATATCTCTTTCTCCTATGTGCTTTCATCCCTAACCCTAACCCTTCCGAAAGTCGGAGAAGCTCAAGGATGGTACCGATCGATGCGCGCTACCCCATTTAGTGGGGGTAGAGCATACTTGCAAGTCTCTCCGACCTTCACAAAAAAAGTTATTCAAGAATATCTCCTCAGATTTGGGGGAATTTCGTCGGTCGACCTCTTCCGAAGGTCGTACAAGCTCGGGGATGGTACCAATCGATCCGCAGGACCCAAATTAGTCCAGATGCAACCACTTTTCAAGTCTCTCCGACCTTCACAAAAAAAGTTATTCAAGAATATCTCTTTCTCCTATGTGCTTTCATCCCTAACCCTAACCCTTCCGAAAGTCGGAGAAGCTCAAGAATGGTACCGATCGATGCGCGCAACCCCATTTAGTGGGGGTAGAGCCTACTTGCAAGTCTCTCCGACCTTTACAAAAAAAGTTATTCAAGAATATCTCTTTCTCCTATGTGCTTTCATCCCTAACCCTAACCCTAACCCTTCCGAAAGTCGGAGAAGCTCAAGGATGGTACCGATCGATGCGCGCTACCCCATTTAGTGGGGGTAGAGCCTACTTGCAAGTCTCTCCGACCTTCACAAAAAAAGTTATTCAAGAATATCTCCTCAGATTTGGGGGAATTTCGTCGGTCGACCTCTTCCGAAGGTCGTACAAGCTCGGGGATGGTACCAATCGATCCGCAGGACCCAAATTAGTCCAGATGCAACCACTTTCCAAGTCTCTCCGACCTTCACAAAAAAAGTTATTCAAGAATATCTCTTTCTCCTATGTGCTTTCATCCCTAACCCTAACCCTAACCCTTCCGAAAGTCGGAGAAGCTCAAGGATGGTACCGATCGATGCGCGCTACCCCATTTAGTGGGGGTAGAGCCTACTTGCAAGTCTCTCCGACCTTCACAAAAAAAGTTATTCAAGAATATCTCCTCAGATTTGGGGGAATTTCGTCGGTCGACCTCTTCCGAAGGTCGTACAAGCTCGGGGATGGTACCAATCGATCCGCAGGACCCAAATTAGTCCAGATGCAACCACTTTTCAAGTCTCTCCGACCTTCACAAAAAAAGTTATTCAAGAATATCTCTTTCTCCTATGTGCTTTCATCCCTAACCCTAACCCTTCCGAAAGTCGGAGAAGCTCAAGGATGGTACCGATCGATGCGCGCAACCCCATTTAGTGGGGGTAGAGCCTACTTGCAAGTCTCTCCGACCTTTACAAAAAAAGTTATTCAAGAATATCTCTTTCTCCTATGTGCTTTCATCCCTAACCCTAACCCTAACCCTTCCGAAAGTCGGAGAAGCTCAAAGATGGTACCGATCGATGCGCGCTACCCCATTTAGTGGGGGTAGAGCCTACTTGCAAGTCTCTCCGACCTTCACAAAAAAAGTTATTCAAGAATATCTCTTTCTCCTATGTGCTTTCATCCCTAACCCTAACCCTTCCGAAAGTCGGAGAAGCTCAAGGATGGTACCGATCGATGCGCGCAACCCCATTTAGTGGGGGTAGAGCCTACTTGCAAGTCTCTCCGACCTTCACAAAAAAAGTTATTCAAGAATATCTCTTTCTCCTATGTGCTTTCATCCCTAACCCTAACCCTAACCCTTCCGAAAGTCGGAGAAGCTCAAGGATGGTACCGATCGATGCGCGCTACCCCATTTAGTGGGGGTAGAGCCTACTTGCAAGTCTCTCCGACCTTCACAAAAAAAGTTATTCAAGAATATCTCCTCAGATTTGGGGGAATTTCGTCGGTCGACCTCTTTCGAAGGTCGTACAAGCTCGGGGATGGTACCAATCGATCCGCAGGACCCAAATTAGTCCAGATGCAACCACTTTCCAAGTCTCTCCGACCTTCACAAAAAAAGTTATTCAAGAATATCTCTTTCTCCTATGTGCTTTCATCCCTAACCCTAACCCTAACCCTTCCGAAAGTCGGAGAAGCTCAAGGATGGTACCGATCGATGCGCGCAACCCCATTTAGTGGGGGTAGAGCCTACTTGCAAGTCTCTCCGACCTTCACAAAAAAAGTTATTCAAGAATATCTCTTTCTCCTATGTGCTTTCATCCCTAACCCTAACCCTAACCCTTCCGAAAGTCGGAGAAGCTCAAGGATGGTACCGATCGATGCGCGCTACCCCATTTAGTGGGGGTAGAGCCTACTTGCAAGTCTCTCCGACCTTCACAAAAAAAGTTATTCAAGAATATCTCCTCAGATTTGGGGGAATTTCGTCGGTCGACCTCTTCCGAAGGTCGTACAAGCTCGGGGATGGTACCAATCGATCCGCAGGACCCAAATTAGTCCAGATGCAACCACTTTCCAAGTCTCTCCGACCTTCACAAAAAAAGTTATTCAAGAATATCTCTTTCTCCTATGTGCTTTCATCCCTAACCCTAACCCTAACCCTTCCGAAAGTCGGAGAAGCTCAAGGATGGTACCGATCGATGCGCGCTACCCCATTTAGTGGGGGTAGAGCCTACTTGCAAGTCTCTCCGACCTTCACAAAAAAAGTTATTCAAGAATATCTCCTCAGATTTGGGGGAATTTCGTCGGTCGACCTCTTCCGAAGGTCGTACAAGCTCGGGGATGGTACCAATCGATCCGCAGGACCCAAATTAGTCCAGATGCAACGGCTTTCCAAGTCTCTCCGACCTTCACAAAAAAAGTTATTCAAGAATATCTCTTTCTCCTATGTGCTTTCATCCCTAACCCTAACCCTAACCCTTCCGAAAGTCGGAGAAGCTCAAGGATGGTACCGATCGATGCGCGCTACCCCATTTAGTGGGGGTAGAGCCTACTTGCAAGTCTCTCCGACCTTCACAAAAAAAGTTATTCAAGAATATCTCTTTCTCCTATGTGCTTTCATCCCTAACCCTAACCCTTCCGAAAGTCGGAGAAGCTCAAGGATGGTACCGATCGATGCGCGCAACCCCATTTAGTGGGGGTAGAGCCTACTTGCAAGTCTCTCCGACCTTCACAAAAAAAGTTATTCAAGAATATCTCCTCAGATTTGGGGGAATTTCGTCGGTCGACCTTTTCCGAAGGTCGTACAAGCTCGGGGATGGTACCAATCGATCTGCAGGACCCAAATTAGTCCAGATGCAACCACTTTCCAAGTCTCTCCGACCTTCACAAAAAAAGTTATTCAAGAATATCTCTTTCTCCTATGTGCTTTCATCCCTAACCCTAACCCTAACCCTTCCGAAAGTCGGAGAAGCTCAAGGATGGTACCGATCGATGCGCGCAACCCCATTTAGTGGGGGTAGAGCCTACTTGCAAGTCTCTCCGACCTTCACAAAAAAAGTTATTCAAGAATATCTCTTTCTCCTATGTGCTTTCATCCCTAACCCTAACCCTTCCGAAAGTCGGAGAAGCTCAAGGATGGTACCGATCGATGCGCGCTACCCCATTTAGTGGGGGTAGAGCCTACTTGCAAGTCTCTCCGACCTTCAAAAAAAAAGTTATTCAAGAATATCTCCTCAGATTTGGGGGAATTTCGTCGGTCGACCTCTTCCGAAGGTCGTACAAGCTCGGGGATGGTACCAATCGATCCGCAGGACCCAAATTAGTCCAGATGCAACCACTTTCCAAGTCTCTCCGACCTTCACAAAAAAAGATATTCAAGAATATCTCTTTCTCCTATGTGCTTTCATCCCTAACCCTAACCCTAACCCTTCCGAAAGTCGGAGAAGCTCAAGGATGGTACCGATCGATGCGCGCTACCCCATTTAGTGGGGGTAGAGCCTACTTGCAAGTCTCTCCGACCTTCACAAAAAAAGTTATTCAAGAATATCTCCTCAGATTTGGGGGAATTTCGTCGGTCGACCTCTTCCGAAGGTCGTACAAGCTCGGGGATGGTACCAATCGATCCGCAGGACCCAAATTAGTCCAGATGCAACCACTTTCCAAGTCTCTCCGACCTTCACAAAAAAAGTTATTCAAGAATATCTCTTTCTCCTATGTGCTTTCATCCCTAACCCTAACCCTAACCCTTCCGAAAGTCGGAGAAGCTCAAGGATGGTACCGATCGATGCGCGCTACCCCATTTAGTGGGGGTAGAGCCTACTTGCAAGTCTCTCCGACCTTCACAAAAAAAGTTATTCAAGAATATCTCTTTCTCCTATGTGCTTTCATCCCTAACCCTAACCCTTCCGAAAGTCGGAGAAGCTCAAGGATGGTACCGATCGATGCGCGCTACCCCATTTAGTGGGGGTAGAGCCTACTTGCAAGTCTCTCCGACCTTCAAAAAAAAAGTTATTCAAGAATATCTCCTCAGATTTGGGGGAATTTCGTCGGTCGACCTCTTCCGAAGGTCGTACAAGCTCGGGGATGGTACCAATCGATCCGCAGGACCCAAATTAGTCCAGATGCAACCACTTTCCAAGTCTCTCCGACCTTCACAAAAAAAGTTATTCAAGAATATCTCTTTCTCCTATGTGCTTTCATCCCTAACCCTAACCCTAACCCTTCCGAAAGTCGGAGAAGCTCAAGGATGGTACCGATCGATGCGCGCTACCCCATTTAGTGGGGGTAGAGCCTACTTGCAAGTCTCTCCGACCTTCACAAAAAAAGTTATTCAAGAATATCTCCTCAGATTTGGGGGAATTTCGTCGGTCGACCTCTTCCGAAGGTCGTACAAGCTCGGGGATGGTACCAATCGATCCGCAGGACCCAAATTAGTCCAGATGCAACCACTTTCCAAGTCTCTCCGACCTTCACAAAAAAAGTTATTCAAGAATATCTCTTTCTCCTATGTGCTTTCATCCCTAACCCTAACCCTAACCCTTCCGAAAGTCGGAGAAGCTCAAGGATGGTACCGATCGATGCGCGCTACCCCATTTAGTGGGGGTAGAGCCTACTTGCAAGTCTCTCCGACCTTCACAAAAAAAGTTATTCAAGAATATCTCCTCAGATTTGGGGGAATTTCGTCGGTCGACCTCTTCCGAAGGTCGTACAAGCTCGGGGATGGTACCAATCGATCCGCAGGACCCAAATTAGTCCAGATGCAACCACTTTCCAAGTCTCTCCGACCTTCACAAAAAAAGTTATTCAAGAATATCTCTTTCTCCTATGTGCTTTCATCCCTAACCCTAACCCTAACCCTTCCGAAAGTCGGAGAAGCTCAAGGATGGTACCGATCGATGCGTGCAACCCCATTTAGTGGGGGTAGAGCCTACTTGCAAGTCTCTCCGACCTTTACAAAAAAAGTTATTCAAGAATATCTCTTTCTCCTATGTGCTTTCATCCCTAACCCTAACCCTAACCCTTCCGAAAGTCGGAGAAGCTCAAGGATGGTACCGATCGATGCGCGCTACCCCATTTAGTGGGGGTAGAGCCTACTTGCAAGTCTCTCCGACCTTCACAAAAAAAGTTATTCAAGAATATCTCTTTCTCCTATGTGCTTTCATCCCTAACCCTAACCCTTCCGAAAGTCGGAGAAGCTCAAGGATGGTACCGATCGATGCGCGCAACCCCATTTAGTGGGGGTAGAGCCTACTTGCAAGTCTCTCCGACCTTCACAAAAAAAGTTATTCAAGAATATCTCTTTCTCCTATGTGCTTTCATCCCTAACCCTAACCCTAACCCTTCCGAAAGTCGGAGAAGCTCAAGGATGGTACCGATCGATGCGCGCTACCCCATTTAGTGGGGGTAGAGCCTACTTGCAAGTCTCTCCGACCTTCACAAAAAAAGTTATTCAAGAATATCTCCTCAGATTTGGGGGAATTTCGTCGGTCGACCTCTTTCGAAGGTCGTACAAGCTCGGGGATGGTACCAATCGATCTGCAGGACCCAAATTAGTCCAGATGCAACCACTTTCCAAGTCTCTCCGACCTTCACAAAAAAAGTTATTCAAGAATATCTCTTTCTCCTATGTGCTTTCATCCCTAACCCTAACCCTAACCCTTCCGAAAGTCGGAGAAGCTCAAGGATGGTACCGATCGATGCGCGCAACCCCATTTAGTGGGGGTAGAGCCTACTTGCAAGTCTCTCCGACCTTCACAAAAAAAGTTATTCAAGAATATCTCTTTCTCCTATGTGCTTTCATCCCTAACCCTAACCCTAACCCTTCCGAAAGTCGGAGAAGCTCAAGGATGGTACCGATCGATGCGCGCTACCCCATTTAGTGGGGGTAGAGCCTACTTGCAAGTCTCTCCGACCTTCACAAAAAAAGTTATTCAAGAATATCTCCTCAGATTTGGGGGAATTTCGTCGGTCGACCTCTTCCGAAGGTCGTACAAGCTCGGGGATGGTACCAATCGATCCGCAGGACCCAAATTAGTCCAGATGCAACCACTTTCCAAGTCTCTCCGACCTTCACAAAAAAAGTTATTCAAGAATATCTCTTTCTCCTATGTGCTTTCATCCCTAACCCTAACCCTAACCCTTCCGAAAGTCGGAGAAGCTCAAGGATGGTACCGATCGATGCGCGCTACCCCATTTAGTGGGGGTAGAGCCTACTTGCAAGTCTCTCCGACCTTCACAAAAAAAGTTATTCAAGAATATCTCCTCAGATTTGGGGGAATTTCGTCGGTCGACCTCTTCCGAAGGTCGTAAAAGCTCGGGGATGGTACCAATCGATCCGCAGGACCCAAATTAGTCCAGATGCAACTACTTTCCAAGTCTCTCCGACCTTCACAAAAAAAGTTATTCAAGAATATCTCTTTCTCCTATGTGCTTTCATCCCTAACCCTAACCCTAACCCTTCCGAAAGTCGGAGAAGCTCAAGGATGGTACCGATCGATGCGCGCTACCCCATTTAGTGGGGGTAGAGCCTACTTGCAAGTCTCTCCGACCTTCACAAAAAAAGTTATTCAAGAATATCTCTTTCTCCTATGTGCTTTCATCCCTAACCCTAACCCTTCCGAAAGTCGGAGAAGCTCAAGGATGGTACCGATCGATGCGCGCAACCCCATTTAGTGGGGGTAGAGCCTACTTGCAAGTCTCTCCGACCTTCACAAAAAAAGTTATTCAAGAATATCTCTTTCTCCTATGTGCTTTCATCCCTAACCCTAACCCTAACCCTTCCGAAAGTCGGAGAAGCTCAAGGATGGTACCGATCGATGCGCGCTACCCCATTTAGTGGGGGTAGAGCCTACTTGCAAGTCTCTCCGACCTTCACAAAAAAAGTTATTCAAGAATATCTCCTCAGATTTGGGGGAATTTCGTCGGTCGACCTCTTTCGAAGGTCGTACAAGCTCGGGGATGGTACCAATCGATCCGCAGGACCCAAATTAGTCCAGATGCAACCACTTTCCAAGTCTCTCCGACCTTCACAAAAAAAGTTATTCAAGAATATCTCTTTCTCCTATGTGCTTTCATCCCTAACCCTAACCCTAACCCTTCCGAAAGTCGGAGAAGCTCAAGGATAGTACCGATCGATGCGCGCTACCCCATTTAGTGGGGGTAGAGCCTACTTGCAAGTCTCTCCGACCTTCACAAAAAAAGTTATTCAAGAATATCTCCTCAGATTTGGGGGAATTTCGTCGGTCGACCTCTTCCGAAGGTCGTAAAAGCTCGGGGATGGTACCAATCGATCCGCAGGACCCAAATTAGTCCAGATGCAACCACTTTCCAAGTCTCTCCGACCTTCACAAAAAAAGTTATTCAAGAATATCTCTTTCTCCTATGTGCTTTCATCCCTAACCCTAACCCTAACCCTTCCGAAAGTCGGAGAAGCTCAAGGATGGTACCGATCGATGCGCGCTACCCCATTTAGTGGGGGTAGAGCCTACTTGCAAGTCTCTCCGACCTTCACAAAAAAAGTTATTCAAGAATATCTCTTTCTCCTATGTGCTTTCATCCCTAACCCTAACCCTTCCGAAAGTCGGAGAAGCTCAAGGATGGTACCGATCGATGCGCGCAACCCCATTTAGTGGGGGTAGAGCCTACTTGCAAGTCTCTCCGACCTTCACAAAAAAAGTTATTCAAGAATATCTCTTTCTCCTATGTGCTTTCATCCCTAACCCTAACCCTAACCCTTCCGAAAGTCGGAGAAGCTCAAGGATGGTACCGATCGATGCGCGCTACCCCATTTAGTGGGGGTAGAGCCTACTTGCAAGTCTCTCCGACCTTCACAAAAAAAGTTATTCAAGAATATCTCCTCAGATTTGGGGGAATTTCGTCGGTCGACCTCTTTCGAAGGTCGTACAAGCTCGGGGATGGTACCAATCGATCCGCAGGACCCAAATTAGTCCAGATGCAACCACTTTCCAAGTCTCTCCGACCTTCACAAAAAAAGTTATTCAAGAATATCTCTTTCTCCTATGTGCTTTCATCCCTAACCCTAACCCTAACCCTTCCGAAAGTCGGAGAAGCTCAAGGATAGTACCGATCGATGCGCGCTACCCCATTTAGTGGGGGTAGAGCCTACTTGCAAGTCTCTCCGACCTTCACAAAAAAAGTTATTCAAGAATATCTCTTTCTCCTATGTGCTTTCATCCCTAACCCTAACCCTAACCCTTCCGAAAGTCGGAGAAGCTCAAGGATGGTACCGATCGATGCGCGCTACCCCATTTAGTGGGGGTAGAGCCTACTTGCAAGTCTCTCCGACCTTCACAAAAAAAGTTATTCAAGAATATCTCCTCAGATTTGGGGGAATTTCGTCGGTCGACCTCTTCCGAAGGTCGTACAAGCTCGGGGATGGTACCAATCGATCCGCAGGACCCAAATTAGTCCAGATGCAACCACTTTCCAAGTCTCTCCGACCTTCACAAAAAAAGTTATTCAAGAATATCTCTTTCTCCTATGTGCTTTCATCCCTAACCCTAACCCTAACCCTTCCGAAAGTCGGAGAAGCTCAAGGATGGTACCGATCGATGCGCGCTACCCCATTTAGTGGGGGTAGAGCCTACTTGCAAGTCTCTCCGACCTTCACAAAAAAAGTTATTCAAGAATATCTCTTTCTCCTATGTGCTTTCATCCCTAACCCTAACCCTTCCGAAAGTCGGAGAAGCTCAAGGATGGTACCGATCGATGCGCGCAACCCCATTTAGTGGGGGTAGAGCCTACTTGCAAGTCTCTCCGACCTTCACAAAAAAAGTTATTCAAGAATATCTCCTCAGATTTGGGGGAATTTCGTCGGTCGACCTTTTCCGAAGGTCGTACAAGCTCGGGGATGGTACCAATCGATCTGCAGGACCCAAATTAGTCCAGATGCAACCACTTTCCAAGTCTCTCCGACCTTCACAAAAAAAGTTATTCAAGAATATCTCTTTCTCCTATGTGCTTTCATCCCTAACCCTAACCCTAACCCTTCCGAAAGTCGGAGAAGCTCAAGGATGGTACCGATCGATGCGCGCAACCCCATTTAGTGGGGGTAGAGCCTACTTGCAAGTCTCTCCGACCTTCACAAAAAAAGTTATTCAAGAATATCTCCTCAGATTTGGGGGAATTTCGTCGGTCGACCTCTTCCGAAGGTCGTACAAGCTCGGGGATGGTACCAATCGATCCGCAGGACCCAAATTAGTCCAGATGCAACCACTTTCCAAGTCTCTCCGACCTTCACAAAAAAAGTTATTCAAGAATATCTCTTTCTCCTATGTGCTTTCATCCCTAACCCTAACCCTAACCCTTCCGAAAGTCGGAGAAGCTCAAGGATGGTACCGATCGATGCGCGCTACCCCATTTAGTGGGGGTAGAGCCTACTTGCAAGTCTCTCCGACCTTCACAAAAAAAGTTATTCAAGAATATCTCCTCAGATTTGGGGGAATTTCGTCGGTCGACCTCTTCCGAAGGTCGTACAAGCTCGGGGATGGTACCAATCGATCCGCAGGACCCAAATTAGTCCAGATGCAACCACTTTCCAAGTCTCTCCGACCTTCACAAAAAAAGTTATTCAAGAATATCTCTTTCTCCTATGTGCTTTCATCCCTAACCCTAACCCTAACCCTTCCGAAAGTCGGAGAAGCTCAAGGATGGTACCGATCGATGCGCGCTACCCCATTTAGTGGGGGTAGAGCCTACTTGCAAGTCTCTCCGACCTTCACAAAAAAAGTTATTCAAGAATATCTCCTCAGATTTGGGGGAATTTCGTCGGTCGACCTCTTCCGAAGGTCGTACAAGCTCGGGGATGGTACCAATCGATCCGCAGGACCCAAATTAGTCCAGATGCAACCACTTTCCAAGTCTCTCCGACCTTCACAAAAAAAGTTATTCAAGAATATCTCTTTCTCCTATGTGCTTTCATCCCTAACCCTAACCCTAACCCTTCCGAAAGTCGGAGAAGCTCAAGGATGGTACCGATCGATGCGCGCTACCCCATTTAGTGGGGGTAGAGCCTACTTGCAAGTCTCTCCGACCTTCACAAAAAAAGTTATTCAAGAATATCTCTTTCTCCTATGTGCTTTCATCCCTAACCCTAACCCTTCCGAAAGTCGGAGAAGCTCAAGGATGGTACCGATCGATGCGCGCTACCCCATTTAGTGGGGGTAGAGCCTACTTGCAAGTCTCTCCGACCTTCAAAAAAAAAGTTATTCAAGAATATCTCCTCAGATTTGGGGGAATTTCGTCGGTCGACCTCTTCCGAAGGTCGTACAAGCTCGGGGATGGTACCAATCGATCCGCAGGACCCAAATTAGTCCAGATGCAACCACTTTCCAAGTCTCTCCGACCTTCACAAAAAAAGTTATTCAAGAATATCTCTTTCTCCTATGTGCTTTCATCCCTAACCCTAACCCTAACCCTTCCGAAAGTCGGAGAAGCTCAAGGATGGTACCGATCGATGCGCGCTACCCCATTTAGTGGGGGTAGAGCCTACTTGCAAGTCTCTCCGACCTTCACAAAAAAAGTTATTCAAGAATATCTCCTCAGATTTGGGGGAATTTCGTCGGTCGACCTCTTCCGAAGGTCGTACAAGCTCGGGGATGGTACCAATCGATCCGCAGGACCCAAATTAGTCCAGATGCAACCACTTTCCAAGTCTCTCCGACCTTCACAAAAAACGTTATTCAAGAATATCTCTTTCTCCTATGTGCTTTCATCCCTAACCCTAACCCTAACCCTTCCGAAAGTCGGAGAAGCTCAAGGATGGTACCGATCGATGCGCGCTACCCCATTTAGTGGGGGTAGAGCCTACTTGCAAGTCTCTCCGACCTTCACAAAAAAAGTTATTCAAGAATATCTCCTCAGATTTGGGGGAATTTCGTCGGTCGACCTCTTCCGAAGGTCGTACAAGCTCGGGGATGGTACCAATCGATCCGCAGGACCCAAATTAGTCCAGATGCAACCACTTTCCAAGTCTCTCCGACCTTCACAAAAAAAGTTATTCAAGAATATCTCTTTCTCCTATGTGCTTTCATCCCTAACCCTAACCCTAACCCTTCCGAAAGTCGGAGAAGCTCAAGGATGGTACCGATCGATGCGCGCTACCCCATTTAGTGGGGGTAGAGCCTACTTGCAAGTCTCTCCGACCTTCACAAAAAAAGTTATTCAAGAATATCTCCTCAGATTTGGGGGAATTTCGTCGGTCGACCTCTTCCAAAGGTCGTACAAGCTCGGGGATGGTACCAATCGATCCGCAGGACCCAAATTAGTCCAGATGCAACCACTTTTCAAGTCTCTCCGACCTTCACAAAAAAAGTTATTCAAGAATATCTCTTTCTCCTATGTGCTTTCATCCCTAACCCTAACCCTTCCGAAAGTCGGAGAAGCTCAAGGATGGTACCGATCGATGCGCGCAACCCCATTTAGTGGGGGTAGAGCCTACTTGCAAGTCTCTCCGACCTTTACAAAAAAAGTTATTCAAGAATATCTCTTTCTCCTATGTGCTTTCATCCCTAACCCTAACCCTAACCCTTCCGAAAGTCGGAGAAGCTCAAGGATGGTACCGATCGATGCGCGCTACCCCATTTAGTGGGGGTAGAGCCTACTTGCAAGTCTCTCCGACCTTCACAAAAAAAGTTATTCAAGAATATCTCTTTCTCCTATGTGCTTTCATCCCTAACCCTAACCCTTCCGAAAGTCGGAGAAGCTCAAGGATGGTACCGATCGATGCGCGCAACCCCATTTAGTGGGGGTAGAGCCTACTTGCAAGTCTCTCCGACCTTCACAAAAAAAGTTATTCAAGAATATCTCTTTCTCCTATGTGCTTTCATCCCTAACCCTAACCCTAACCCTTCCGAAAGTCGGAGAAGCTCAAGGATGGTACCGATCGATGCGCGCTACCCCATTTAGTGGGGGTAGAGCCTACTTGCAAGTCTCTCCGACCTTCACAAAAAAAGTTATTCAAGAATATCTCCTCAGATTTGGGGGAATTTCGTCGGTCGACCTCTTTCGAAGGTCGTACAAGCTCGGGGATGGTACCAATCGATCCGCAGGACCCAAATTAGTCCAGATGCAACCACTTTCCAAGTCTCTCCGACCTTCACAAAAAAAGTTATTCAAGAATATCTCTTTCTCCTATGTGCTTTCATCCCTAACCCTAACCCTAACCCTTCCGAAAGTCGGAGAAGCTCAAGGATGGTACCGATCGATGCGCGCAACCCCATTTAGTGGGGGTAGAGCCTACTTGCAAGTCTCTCCGACCTTCACAAAAAAAGTTATTCAAGAATATCTCTTTCTCCTATGTGCTTTCATCCCTAACCCTAACCCTAACCCTTCCGAAAGTCGGAGAAGCTCAAGGATGGTACCGATCGATGCGCGCTACCCCATTTAGTGGGGGTAGAGCCTACTTGCAAGTCTCTCCGACCTTCACAAAAAAAGTTATTCAAGAATATCTCCTCAGATTTGGGGGAATTTCGTCGGTCGACCTCTTCCGAAGGTCGTACAAGCTCGGGGATGGTACCAATCGATCCGCAGGACCCAAATTAGTCCAGATGCAACCACTTTCCAAGTCTCTCCGACCTTCACAAAAAAAGTTATTCAAGAATATCTCTTTCTCCTATGTGCTTTCATCCCTAACCCTAACCCTAACCCTTCCGAAAGTCGGAGAAGCTCAAAGATGGTACCGATCGATGCGCGCTACCCCATTTAGTGGGGGTAGAGCCTACTTGCAAGTCTCTCCGACCTTCACAAAAAAAGTTATTCAAGAATATCTCCTCAGATTTGGGGGAATTTCGTCGGTCGACCTCTTCCGAAGGTCGTACAAGCTCGGGGATGGTACCAATCGATCCGCAGGACCCAAATTAGTCCAGATGCAACCACTTTCCAAGTCTCTCCGACCTTCACAAAAAAAGTTATTCAAGAATATCTCTTTCTCCTATGTGCTTTCATCCCTAACCCTAACCCTAACCCTTCCGAAAGTCGGAGAAGCTCAAGGATGGTACCGATCGATGCGCGCTACCCCATTTAGTGGGGGTAGAGCCTACTTGCAAGTCTCTCCGACCTTCACAAAAAAAGTTATTCAAGAATATCTCTTTCTCCTATGTGCTTTCATCCCTAACCCTAACCCTTCCGAAAGTCGGAGAAGCTCAAGGATGGTACCGATCGATGCGCGCAACCCCATTTAGTGGGGGTAGAGCCTACTTGCAAGTCTCTCCGACCTTCACAAAAAAAGTTATTCAAGAATATCTCTTTCTCCTATGTGCTTTCATCCCTAACCCTAACCCTAACCCTTCCGAAAGTCGGAGAAGCTCAAGGATGGTACCGATCGATGCGCGCTACCCCATTTAGTGGGGGTAGAGCCTACTTGCAAGTCTCTCCGACCTTCACAAAAAAAGTTATTCAAGAATATCTCCTCAGATTTGGGGGAATTTCGTCGGTCGACCTCTTTCGAAGGTCGTACAAGCTCGGGGATGGTACCAATCGATCCGCAGGACCCAAATTAGTCCAGATGCAACCACTTTCCAAGTCTCTCCGACCTTCACAAAAAAAGTTATTCAAGAATATCTCTTTCTCCTATGTGCTTTCATCCCTAACCCTAACCCTAACCCTTCCGAAAGTCGGAGAAGCTCAAGGATAGTACCGATCGATGCGCGCTACCCCATTTAGTGGGGGTAGAGCCTACTTGCAAGTCTCTCCGACCTTCACAAAAAAAGTTATTCAAGAATATCTCTTTCTCCTATGTGCTTTCATCCCTAACCCTAACCCTAACCCTTCCGAAAGTCGGAGAAGCTCAAGGATGGTACCGATCGATGCGCGCTACCCCATTTAGTGGGGGTAGAGCCTACTTGCAAGTCTCTCCAACCTTCACAAAAAAAGTTATTCAAGAATATCTCCTCAGATTTGGGGGAATTTCGTCG
This sequence comes from Limanda limanda, assembly GCF_963576545.1. Classification (NCBI taxonomy): domain Eukaryota; kingdom Metazoa; phylum Chordata; class Actinopteri; order Pleuronectiformes; family Pleuronectidae; genus Limanda; species Limanda limanda. The sequence goes on along the minus strand of NW_026870676.1, from coordinate 63,045 downwards.
GTCGACCTCTTCCGAAGGTCGTACAAGCTCGGGGATGGTACCAATCGATCCGCAGGACCCAAATTAGTCCAGATGCAACCACTTTCCAAGTCTCTCCGACCTTCACAAAAAAAGTTATTCAAGAATATCTCTTTCTCCTATGTGCTTTCATCCCTAACCCTAACCCTAACCCTTCCGAAAGTCGGAGAAGCTCAAGGATGGTACCGATCGATGCGCGCTACCCCATTTAGTGGGGGTAGAGCCTACTTGCAAGTCTCTCCGACCTTCACAAAAAAAGTTATTCAAGAATATCTCCTCAGATTTGGGGGAATTTCGTCGGTCGACCTCTTTCGAAGGTCGTACAAGCTCGGGGATGGTACCAATCGATCCGCAGGACCCAAATTAGTCCAGATGCAACCACTTTCCAAGTCTCTCCGACCTTCACAAAAAAAGTTATTCAAGAATATCTCTTTCTCCTATGTGCTTTCATCCCTAACCCTAACCCTAACCCTTCCGAAAGTCGGAGAAGCTCAAGGATGGTACCGATCGATGCGCGCTACCCCATTTAGTGGGGGTAGAGCCTACTTGCAAGTCTCTCCGACCTTCACAAAAAAAGTTATTCAAGAATATCTCTTTCTCCTATGTGCTTTCATCCCTAACCCTAACCCTAACCCTTCCGAAAGTCGGAGAAGCTCAAGGATGGTACCGATCGATGCGCGCTACCCCATTTAGTGGGGGTAGAGCCTACTTGCAAGTCTCTCCGACCTTCACAAAAAAAGTTATTCAAGAATATCTCCTCAGATTTGGGGGAATTTCGTCGGTCGACCTCTTCCGAAGGTCGTACAAGCTCGGGGATGGTACCAATCGATCCGCAGGACCCAAATTAGTCCAGATGCAACCACTTTCCAAGTCTCTCCGACCTTCACAAAAAAAGTTATTCAAGAATATCTCTTTCTCCTATGTGCTTTCATCCCTAACCCTAACCCTAACCCTTCCGAAAGTCGGAGAAGCTCAAGGATGGTACCGATCGATGCGCGCTACCCCATTTAGTGGGGGTAGAGCCTACTTGCAAGTCTCTCCGACCTTCACAAAAAAAGTTATTCAAGAATATCTCCTCAGATTTGGGGGAATTTCGTCGGTCGACCTCTTCCGAAGGTCGTACAAGCTCGGGGATGGTACCAATCGATCCGCAGGACCCAAATTAGTCCAGATGCAACCACTTTCCAAGTCTCTCCGACCTTCACAAAAAAAGTTATTCAAGAATATCTCTTTCTCCTATGTGCTTTCATCCCTAACCCTAACCCTAACCCTTCCGAAAGTCGGAGAAGCTCAAGGATGGTACCGATCGATGCGCGCTACCCCATTTAGTGGGGGTAGAGCCTACTTGCAAGTCTCTCCGACCTTCACAAAAAAAGTTATTCAAGAATATCTCCTCAGATTTGGGGGAATTTCGTCGGTCGACCTCTTCCGAAGGTCGTACAAGCTCGGGGATGGTACCAATCGATCTGCAGGACCCAAATTAGTCCAGATGCAACCACTTTCCAAGTCTCTCCGACCTTCACAAAAAAAGTTATTCAAGAATATCTCTTTCTCCTATGTGCTTTCATCCCTAACCCTAACCCTAACCCTTCCGAAAGTCGGAGAAGCTCAAGGATGGTACCGATCGATGCGCGCTACCCCATTTAGTGGGGGTAGAGCCTACTTGCAAGTCTCTCCGACCTTCACAAAAAAAGTTATTCAAGAATATCTCTTTCTCCTATGTGCTTTCATCCCTAACCCTAACCCTAACCCTTCCGAAAGTCGCAGAAGCTCAAGGATGGTACCGATCGATGCGCGCTACCCCATTTAGTGGGGGTAGAGCCTACTTGCAAGTCTCTCCGACCTTCACAAAAAAAGTTATTCAAGAATATCTCTTTCTCCTATGTGCTTTCATCCCTAACCCTAAACCTTCCGAAAGTCGGAGAAGCTCAAGGATGGTACTGATCGATGCGCGCTACCCCATTTAGTGGGGGTAGAGCCTACTTGCAAGTCTCTCCGACCTTCACAAAAAAAGTTATTCAAGAATATCTCCTCAGATTTGGGGGAATTTCGTCGGTCGACCTCTTTCGAAGGTCGTACAAGCTCGGGGATGGTACCAATCGATCCGCAGGACCCAAATTAGTCCAGATGCAACCACTTTCCAAGTCTCTCCGACCTTCACAAAAAAAGTTATTCAAGAATATCTCTTTCTCCTATGTGCTTTCATCCCTAACCCTAACCCTAACCCTTCCGAAAGTCGGAGAAGCTCAAGGATGGTACCGATCGATGCGCGCAACCCCATTTAGTGGGGGTAGAGCCTACTTGCAAGTCTCTCCGACCTTCACAAAAAAAGTTATTCAAGAATATCTCTTTCTCCTATGTGCTTTCATCCCTAACCCTAACCCTAACCCTTCCGAAAGTCGGAGAAGCTCAAGGATGGTACCGATCGATGCGCGCTACCCCATTTAGTGGGGGTAGAGCCTACTTGCAAGTCTCTCCGACCTTCACAAAAAAAGTTATTCAAGAATATCTCCTCAGATTTGGGGGAATTTCGTCGGTCGACCTCTTCCGAAGGTCGTACAAGCTCGGGGATAGTACCAATCGATCCGCAGGACCCAAATTAGTCCAGATGCAACCACTTTCCAAGTCTCTCCGACCTTCACAAAAAAAGTTATTCAAGAATATCTCTTTCTCCTATGTGCTTTCATCCCTAACCCTAACCCTAACCCTTCCGAAAGTCGGAGAAGCTCAAGGATGGTACTGATCGATGCGCGCTACCCCATTTAGTGGGGGTAGAGCCTACTTGCAAGTCTCTCCGACCTTCACAAAAAAAGTTATTCAAGAATATCTCCTCAGATTTGGGGGAATTTCGTCGGTCGACCTCTTCCGAAGGTCGTACAAGCTCGGGGATGGTACCAATCGATCCGCAGGACCCAAATTAGTCCAGATGCAACCACTTTCCAAGTCTCTCCGACCTTCACAAAAAAAGTTATTCAAGAATATCTCTTTCTCCTATGTGCTTTCATCCCTAACCCTAACCCTTCCGAAAGTCGGAGAAGCTCAAGGATGGTACCGGTCGATGCGCGCAACCCCATTTAGTGGGGGTAGAGCCTACTTGCAAGTCTCTCCGACCTTCACAAAAAAAGTTATTCAAGAATATCTCTTTCTCCTATGTGCTTTCATCCCTAACCCTAACCCTAACCCTTCCGAAAGTCGGAGAAGCTCAAGGATGGTACCGATCGATGTGCGCTACCCCATTTAGTGGGGGTAGAGCCTACTTGCAAGTCTCTCCGACCTTCACAAAAAAAGTTATTCAAGAATATCTCCTCAGATTTGGGGGAATTTCGTCGGTCGACCTCTTTCGAAGGTCGTACAAGCTCGGGGATGGTACCAATCGATCTGCAGGACCCAAATTAGTCCAGATGCAACCACTTTCCAAGTCTCTCCGACCTTCACAAAAAAAGTTATTCAAGAATATCTCTTTCTCCTATGTGCTTTCATCCCTAACCCTAACCCTAACCCTTCCGAAAGTCGGAGAAGCTCAAGGATGGTACTGATCGATGCGCGCTACCCCATTTAGTGGGGGTAGAGCCTACTTGCAAGTCTCTCCGACCTTCACAAAAAAAGTTATTCAAGAATATCTCCTCAGATTTGGGGGAATTTCGTCGGTCGACCTCTTCCGAAGGTCGTACAAGCTCGGGGATGGTACCAATCGATCCGCAGGACCCAAATTAGTCCAGATGCAACCACTTTCCAAGTCTCTCCGACCTTCACAAAAAAAGTTATTCAAGAATATCTCTTTCTCCTATGTGCTTTCATCCCTAACCCTAACCCTTCCGAAAGTCGGAGAAGCTCAAGGATGGTACCGATCGATGCGCGCAACCCCATTTAGTGGGGGTAGAGCCTACTTGCAAGTCTCTCCGACCTTCACAAAAAAAGTTATTCAAGAATATCTCTTTCTCCTATGTGCTTTCATCCCTAACCCTAACCCTAACCCTTCCGAAAGTCGGAGAAGCTCAACGATGGTACCGATCGATGCGCGCTACCCCATTTAGTGGGGGTAGAGCCTACTTGCAAGTCTCTCCGACCTTCACAAAAAAAGTTATTCAAGAATATCTCCTCAGATTTGGGGGAATTTCGTCGGTCGACCTCTTCCGAAGGTCGTACAAGCTCGGGGATGGTACCAATCGATCTGCAAGACCCAAATTAGTCCAGATGCAACCACTTTCCAAGTCTCTCCGACCTTCACAAAAAAAGTTATTCAAGAATATGTCTTTCTCCTATGTGCTTTCATCCCTAACCCTAACCCTTCCGAAAGTCGGAGAAGCTCAAGGATGGTACCGATCGATGCGCGCAACCCCATTTAGTGGGGGTAGAGCCTACTTGCAAGTCTCTCCGACCTTCACAAAAAAAGTTATTCAAGAATATCTCTTTCTCCTATGTGCTTTCATCCCTAACCCTAACCCTAACCCTTCCGAAAGTCGGAGAAGCTCAAAGATGGTACCGATCGATGCGCGCTACCCCATTTAGTGGGGGTAGAGCCTACTTGCAAGTCTCTCCGACCTTCAAAAAAAAAGTTATTCAAGAATATCTCCTCAGATTTGGGGGAATTTCGTCGGTCGACCTCTTTCGAAGGTCGTACAAGCTCGGGGATGGTACCAATCGATCCGCAGGACCCAAATTAGTCCAGATGCAACCACTTTCCAAGTCTCTCCGACCTTCACAAAAAAAGTTATTCAAGAATATCTCTTTCTCCTATGTGCTTTCATCCCTAACCCTAACCCTTCCGAAAGTCGGAGAAGCTCAAGGATGGTACCGATCGATGCGCGCTACCCCATTTAGTGGGGGTAGAGCATACTTGCAAGTCTCTCCGACCTTCACAAAAAAAGTTATTCAAGAATATCTCCTCAGATTTGGGGGAATTTCGTCGGTCGACCTCTTCCGAAGGTCGTACAAGCTCGGGGATGGTACCAATCGATCCGCAGGACCCAAATTAGTCCAGATGCAACCACTTTTCAAGTCTCTCCGACCTTCACAAAAAAAGTTATTCAAGAATATCTCTTTCTCCTATGTGCTTTCATCCCTAACCCTAACCCTTCCGAAAGTCGGAGAAGCTCAAGAATGGTACCGATCGATGCGCGCAACCCCATTTAGTGGGGGTAGAGCCTACTTGCAAGTCTCTCCGACCTTTACAAAAAAAGTTATTCAAGAATATCTCTTTCTCCTATGTGCTTTCATCCCTAACCCTAACCCTAACCCTTCCGAAAGTCGGAGAAGCTCAAGGATGGTACCGATCGATGCGCGCTACCCCATTTAGTGGGGGTAGAGCCTACTTGCAAGTCTCTCCGACCTTCACAAAAAAAGTTATTCAAGAATATCTCTTTCTCCTATGTGCTTTCATCCCTAACCCTAACCCTTCCGAAAGTCGGAGAAGCTCAAGGATGGTACCGATCGATGCGCGCAACCCCATTTAGTGGGGGTAGAGCCTACTTGCAAGTCTCTCCGACCTTCACAAAAAAAGTTATTCAAGAATATCTCTTTCTCCTATGTGCTTTCATCCCTAACCCTAACCCTAACCCTTCCGAAAGTCGGAGAAGCTCAAGGATGGTACCGATCGATGCGCGCTACCCCATTTAGTGGGGGTAGAGCCTACTTGCAAGTCTCTCCGACCTTCACAAAAAAAGTTATTCAAGAATATCTCCTCAGATTTGGGGGAATTTCGTCGGTCGACCTCTTTCGAAGGTCGTACAAGCTCGGGGATGGTACCAATCGATCCGCAGGACCCAAATTAGTCCAGATGCAACCACTTTCCAAGTCTCTCCGACCTTCACAAAAAAAGTTATTCAAGAATATCTCTTTCTCCTATGTGCTTTCATCCCTAACCCTAACCCTAACCCTTCCGAAAGTCGGAGAAGCTCAAGGATGGTACCGATCGATGCGCGCAACCCCATTTAGTGGGGGTAGAGCCTACTTGCAAGTCTCTCCGACCTTTACAAAAAAAGTTATTCAAGAATATCTCTTTCTCCTATGTGCTTTCATCCCTAACCCTAACCCTAACCCTTCCGAAAGTCGGAGAAGCTCAAGGATGGTACCGATCGATGCGCGCTACCCCATTTAGTGGGGGTAGAGCCTACTTGCAAGTCTCTCCAACCTTCACAAAAAAAGTTATTCAAGAATATCTCCTCAGATTTGGGGGAATTTCGTCGGTCGACCTCTTCCGAAGGTCGTACAAGCTCGGGGATGGTACCAATCGATCCGCAGGACCCAAATTAGTCCAGATGCAACCACTTTCCAAGTCTCTCCGACCTTCACAAAAAAAGTTATTCAAGAATATCTCTTTCTCCTATGTGCTTTCATCCCTAACCCTAACCCTAACCCTTCCGAAAGTCGGAGAAGCTCAAGGATGGTACCGATCGATGCGCGCTACCCCATTTAGTGGGGGTAGAGCCTACTTGCAAGTCTCTCCGACCTTCACAAAAAAAGTTATTCAAGAATATCTCCTCAGATTTGGGGGAATTTCGTCGGTCGACCTCTTCCGAAGGTCGTACAAGCTCGGGGATGGTACCAATCGATCCGCAGGACCCAAATTAGTCCAGATGCAACCACTTTCCAAGTCTCTCCGACCTTCACAAAAAAAGTTATTCAAGAATATCTCTTTCTCCTATGTGCTTTCATCCCTAACCCTAACCCTTCCGAAAGTCGGAGAAGCTCAAGGATGGTACCGATCGATGCGCGCAACCCCATTTAGTGGGGGTAGAGCCTACTTGCAAGTCTCTCCGACCTTCACAAAAAAAGTTATTCAAGAATATCTCTTTCTCCTATGTGCTTTCATCCCTAACCCTAACCCTAACCCTTCCGAAAGTCGGAGAAGCTCAAGGATGGTACCGATCGATGTGCGCTACCCCATTTAGTGGGGGTAGAGCCTACTTGCAAGTCTCTCCGACCTTCACAAAAAAAGTTATTCAAGAATATCTCCTCAGATTTGGGGGAATTTCGTCGGTCGACCTCTTTCGAAGGTCGTACAAGCTCGGGGATGGTACCAATCGATCCGCAGGACCCAAATTAGTCCAGATGCAACTACTTTCCAAGTCTCTCCGACCTTCAAAAAAAAAGTTATTCAAGAATATCTCTTTCTCCTATGTGCTTTCATCCCTAACCCTAACCCTTCCGAAAGTCGGAGAAGCTCAAGGATGGTACCGATCGATGCGCGCTACCCCATTTAGTGGGGGTAGAGCCTACTTGCAAGTCTCTCCGACCTTCACAAAAAAAGTTATTCAAGAATATCTCCTCAGATTTGGGGGAATTTCGTCGGTCGACCTCTTCCGAAGGTCGTACAAGCTCGGGGATGGTACCAATCGATCCGCAGGACCCAAATTAGTCCAGATGCAACCACTTTCCAAGTCTCTCCGACCTTCACAAAAAAAGTTATTCAAGAATATCTCTTTCTCCTATGTGCTTTCATCCCTAACCCTAACCCTAACCCTTCCGAAAGTCGGAGAAGCTCAAGGATGGTACCGATCGATGCGCGCTACCCCATTTAGTGGGGGTAGAGCCTACTTGCAAGTCTCTCCGACCTTCACAAAAAAAGTTATTCAAGAATATCTCTTTCTCCTATGTGCTTTCATCCCTAACCCTAACCCTAACCCTTCCGAAAGTCGGAGAAGCTCAAGGATGGTACCGATCGATGCGCGCTACCCCATTTAGTGGGGGTAGAGCCTACTTGCAAGTCTCTCCGACCTTCACAAAAAAAGTTATTCAAGAATATCTCCTCAGATTTGGGGGAATTTCGTCGGTCGACCTCTTCCGAAGGTCGTACAAGCTCGGGGATGGTACCAATCGATCCGCAGGACCCAAATTAGTCCAGATGCAACCACTTTCCAAGTCTCTCCGACCTTCACAAAAAAAGTTATTCAAGAATATCTCTTTCTCCTATGTGCTTTCATCCCTAACCCTAACCCTAACCCTTCCGAAAGTCGGAGAAGCTCAAGGATGGTACCGATCGATGCGCGCTACCCCATTTAGTGGGGGTAGAGCCTACTTGCAAGTCTCTCCGACCTTCACAAAAAAAGTTATTCAAGAATATCTCCTCAGATTTGGGGGAATTTCGTCGGTCGACCTCTTCCGAAGGTCGTACAAGCTCGGGGATGGTACCAATCGATCCGCAGGACCCAAATTAGTCCAGATGCAACCACTTTCCAAGTCTCTCCGACCTTCACAAAAAAAGTTATTCAAGAATATCTCTTTCTCCTATGTGCTTTCATCCCTAACCCTAACCCTAACCCTTCCGAAAGTCGGAGAAGCTCAAGGATGGTACCGATCGATGCGCGCTACCCCATTTAGTGGGGGTAGAGCCTACTTGCAAGTCTCTCCGACCTTCACAAAAAAAGTTATTCAAGAATATCTCCTCAGATTTGGGGGAATTTCGTCGGTCGACCTCTTCCGAAGGTCGTACAAGCTCGGGGATGGTACCAATCGATCCGCAGGACCCAAATTAGTCCAGATGCAACCACTTTCCAAGTCTCTCCGACCTTCACAAAAAAAGTTATTCAAGAATATCTCTTTCTCCTATGTGCTTTCATCCCTAACCCTAACCCTAACCCTTCCGAAAGTCGGAGAAGCTCAAGGATGGTACCGATCGATGCGCGCTACCCCATTTAGTGGGGGTAGAGCCTACTTGCAAGTCTCTCCGACCTTCACAAAAAAAGTTATTCAAGAATATCTCTTTCTCCTATGTGCTTTCATCCCTAACCCTAACCCTAACCCTTCCGAAAGTCGCAGAAGCTCAAGGATGGTACCGATCGATGCGCGCTACCCCATTTAGTGGGGGTAGAGCCTACTTGCAAGTCTCTCCGACCTTCACAAAAAAAGTTATTCAAGAATATCTCTTTCTCCTATGTGCTTTCATCCCTAACCCTAAACCTTCCGAAAGTCGGAGAAGCTCAAGGATGGTACCGATCGATGCGCGCTACCCCATTTAGTGGGGGTAGAGCCTACTTGCAAGTCTCTCCGACCTTCACAAAAAAAGTTATTCAAGAATATCTCCTCAGATTTGGGGGAATTTCGTCGGTCGACCTCTTTCGAAGGTCGTACAAGCTCGGGGATGGTACCAATCGATCCGCAGGACCCAAATTAGTCCAGATGCAACCACTTTCCAAGTCTCTCCGACCTTCACAAAAAAAGTTATTCAAGAATATCTCTTTCTCCTATGTGCTTTCATCCCTAACCCTAACCCTAACCCTTCCGAAAGTCGGAGAAGCTCAAGGATGGTACCGATCGATGCGCGCAACCCCATTTAGTGGGGGTAGAGCCTACTTGCAAGTCTCTCCGACCTTCACAAAAAAAGTTATTCAAGAATATCTCTTTCTCCTATGTGCTTTCATCCCTAACCCTAACCCTAACCCTTCCGAAAGTCGGAGAAGCTCAAGGATGGTACCGATCGATGCGCGCTACCCCATTTAGTGGGGGTAGAGCCTACTTGCAAGTCTCTCCGACCTTCACAAAAAAAGTTATTCAAGAATATCTCCTCAGATTTGGGGGAATTTCGTCGGTCGACCTCTTCCGAAGGTCGTACAAGCTCGGGGATGGTACCAATCGATCCGCAGGACCCAAATTAGTCCAGATGCAACCACTTTCCAAGTCTCTCCGACCTTCACAAAAAAAGTTATTCAAGAATATCTCTTTCTCCTATGTGCTTTCATCCCTAACCCTAACCCTAACCCTTCCGAAAGTCGGAGAAGCTCAAGGATGGTACCGATCGATGCGCGCTACCCCATTTAGTGGGGGTACAGCCTACTTGCAAGTCTCTCCGACCTTCACAAAAAAAGTTATTCAAGAATATCTCCTCAGATTTGGGGGAATTTCGTCGGTCGACCTCTTCCGAAGGTCGTACAAGCTCGGGGATGGTACCAATCGATCCGCAGGACCCAAATTAGTCCAGATGCAACCACTTTCCAAGTCTCTCCGACCTTCACAAAAAAAGTTATTCAAGAATATCTCTTTCTCCTATGTGCTTTCATCCCTAACCCTAACCCTTCCGAAAGTCGGAGAAGCTCAAGGATGGTACCGATCGATGCGCGCAACCCCATTTAGTGGGGGTAGAGCCTACTTGCAAGTCTCTCCGACCTTCACAAAAAAAGTTATTCAAGAATATCTCTTTCTCCTATGTGCTTTCATCCCTAACCCTAACCCTAACCCTTCCGAAAGTCGGAGAAGCTCAAGGATGGTACCGATCGATGTGCGCTACCCCATTTAGTGGGGGTAGAGCCTACTTGCAAGTCTCTCCGACCTTCACAAAAAAAGTTATTCAAGAATATCTCCTCAGATTTGGGGGAATTTCGTCGGTCGACCTCTTTCGAAGGTCGTACAAGCTCGGGGATGGTACCAATCGATCTGCAGGACCCAAATTAGTCCAGATGCAACCACTTTCCAAGTCTCTCCGACCTTCACAAAAAAAGTTATTCAAGAATATCTCTTTCTCCTATGTGCTTTCATCCCTAACCCTAACCCTAACCCTTCCGAAAGTCGGAGAAGCTCAAGGATGGTACTGATCGATGCGCGCTACCCCATTTAGTGGGGGTAGAGCCTACTTGCAAGTCTCTCCGACCTTCACAAAAAAAGTTATTCAAGAATATCTCCTCAGATTTGGGGGAATTTCGTCGGTTGACCTCTTCCGAAGGTCGTACAAGCTCGGGGATGGTACCAATCGATCCGCAGGACCCAAATTAGTCCAGATGCAACCACTTTCCAAGTCTCTCCGACCTTCACAAAAAAAGTTATTCAAGAATATCTCTTTCTCCTATGTGCTTTCATCCCTAACCCTAACCCTTCCGAAAGTCGGAGAAGCTCAAGGATGGTACCGATCGATGCGCGCAACCCCATTTAGTGGGGGTAGAGCCTACTTGCAAGTCTCTCCGACCTTCACAAAAAAAGTTATTCAAGAATATCTCTTTCTCCTATGTGCTTTCATCCCTAACCCTAACCCTAACCCTTCCGAAAGTCGGAGAAGCTCAAGGATGGTACCGATCGATGCGCGCTACCCCATTTAGTGGGGGTAGAGCCTACTTGCAAGTCTCTCCGACCTTCACAAAAAAAGTTATTCAAGAATATCTCCTCAGATTTGGGGGAATTTCGTCGGTCGACCTCTTCCGAAGGTCGTACAAGCTCGGGGATGGTACCAATCGATCCGCAAGACCCAAATTAGTCCAGATGCAACCACTTTCCAAGTCTCTCCGACCTTCACAAAAAAAGTTATTCAAGAATATCTCTTTCTCCTATGTGCTTTCATCCCTAACCCTAACCCTTCCGAAAGTCGGAGAAGCTCAAGGATGGTACCGATCGATGCGCGCAACCCCATTTAGTGGGGGTAGAGCCTACTTGCAAGTCTCTCCGACCTTCACAAAAAAAGTTATTCAAGAATATCTCTTTCTCCTATGTGCTTTCATCCCTAACCCTAACCCTAACCCTTCCGAAAGTCGGAGAAGCTCAAAGATGGTACCGATCGATGCGCGCTACCCCATTTAGTGGGGGTAGAGCCTACTTGCAAGTCTCTCTGACCTTCAAAAAAAAAGTTATTCAAGAATATCTCCTCAGATTTGGGGGAATTTCGTCGGTCGACCTCTTTCGAAGGTCGTACAAGCTCGGGGATGGTACCAATCGATCCGCAGGACCCAAATTAGTCCAGATGCAACCACTTTCCAAGTCTCTCCGACCTTCACAAAAAAAGTTATTCAAGAATATCTCTTTCTCCTATGTGCTTTCATCCCTAACCCTAACCCTTCCGAAAGTCGGAGAAGCTCAAGGATGGTACCGATCGATGCGCGCTACCCCATTTAGTGGGGGTAGAGCATACTTGCAAGTCTCTCCGACCTTCACAAAAAAAGTTATTCAAGAATATCTCCTCAGATTTGGGGGAATTTCGTCGGTCGACCTCTTCCGAAGGTCGTACAAGCTCGGGGATGGTACCAATCGATCCGCAGGACCCAAATTAGTCCAGATGCAACCACTTTTCAAGTCTCTCCGACCTTCACAAAAAAAGTTATTCAAGAATATCTCTTTCTCCTATGTGCTTTCATCCCTAACCCTAACCCTTCCGAAAGTCGGAGAAGCTCAAGAATGGTACCGATCGATGCGCGCAACCCCATTTAGTGGGGGTAGAGCCTACTTGCAAGTCTCTCCGACCTTTACAAAAAAAGTTATTCAAGAATATCTCTTTCTCCTATGTGCTTTCATCCCTAACCCTAACCCTAACCCTTCCGAAAGTCGGAGAAGCTCAAGGATGGTACCGATCGATGCGCGCTACCCCATTTAGTGGGGGTAGAGCCTACTTGCAAGTCTCTCCGACCTTCACAAAAAAAGTTATTCAAGAATATCTCTTTCTCCTATGTGCTTTCATCCCTAACCCTAACCCTTCCGAAAGTCGGAGAAGCTCAAGGATGGTACCGATCGATGCGCGCAACCCCATTTAGTGGGGGTAGAGCCTACTTGCAAGTCTCTCCGACCTTCACAAAAAAAGTTATTCAAGAATATCTCTTTCTCCTATGTGCTTTCATCCCTAACCCTAACCCTAACCCTTCCGAAAGTCGGAGAAGCTCAAGGATGGTACCGATCGATGCGCGCTACCCCATTTAGTGGGGGTAGAGCCTACTTGCAAGTCTCTCCGACCTTCACAAAAAAAGTTATTCAAGAATATCTCCTCAGATTTGGGGGAATTTCGTCGGTCGACCTCTTTCGAAGGTCGTACAAGCTCGGGGATGGTACCAATCGATCCGCAGGACCCAAATTAGTCCAGATGCAACCACTTTCCAAGTCTCTCCGACCTTCACAAAAAAAGTTATTCAAGAATATCTCTTTCTCCTATGTGCTTTCATCCCTAACCCTAACCCTAACCCTTCCGAAAGTCGGAGAAGCTCAAGGATGGTACCGATCGATGCGCGCAACCCCATTTAGTGGGGGTAGAGCCTACTTGCAAGTCTCTCCGACCTTTACAAAAAAAGTTATTCAAGAATATCTCTTTCTCCTATGTGCTTTCATCCCTAACCCTAACCCTAACCCTTCCGAAAGTCGGAGAAGCTCAAGGATGGTACCGATCGATGCGCGCTACCCCATTTAGTGGGGGTAGAGCCTACTTGCAAGTCTCTCCGACCTTCACAAAAAAAGTTATTCAAGAATATCTCCTCAGATTTGGGGGAATTTCGTCGGTCGACCTCTTCCGAAGGTCGTACAAGCTCGGGGATGGTACCAATCGATCCGCAGGACCCAAATTAGTCCAGATGCAACCACTTTCCAAGTCTCTCCGACCTTCACAAAAAAAGTTATTCAAGAATATCTCTTTCTCCTATGTGCTTTCATCCCTAACCCTAACCCTAACCCTTCCGAAAGTCGGAGAAGCTCAAGGATGGTACCGATCGATGCGCGCTACCCCATTTAGTGGGGGTAGAGCCTACTTGCAAGTCTCTCCGACCTTCACAAAAAAAGTTATTCAAGAATATCTCCTCAGATTTGGGGGAATTTCGTCGGTCGACCTCTTCCGAAGGTCGTACAAGCTCGGGGATAGTACCAATCGATCCGCAGGACCCAAATTAGTCCAGATGCAACCACTTTCCAAGTCTCTCCGACCTTCACAAAAAAAGTTATTCAAGAATATCTCTTTCTCCTATGTGCTTTCATCCCTAACCCTAACCCTTCCGAAAGTCGGAGAAGCTCAAGGATGGTACCGATCGATGCGCGCAACCCCATTTAGTGGGGGTAGAGCCTACTTGCAAGTCTCTCCGACCTTCACAAAAAAAGTTATTCAAGAATATCTCTTTCTCCTATGTGCTTTCATCCCTAACCCTAACCCTAACCCTTCCGAAAGTCGGAGAAGCTCAAGGATGGTACCGATCGATGTGCGCTACCCCATTTAGTGGGGGTAGAGCCTACTTGCAAGTCTCTCCGACCTTCACAAAAAAAGTTATTCAAGAATATCTCCTCAGATTTGGGGGAATTTCGTCGGTCGACCTCTTTCGAAGGTCGTACAAGCTCGGGGATGGTACCAATCGATCTGCAGGACCCAAATTAGTCCAGATGCAACCACTTTCCAAGTCTCTCCGACCTTCAAAAAAAAAGTTATTCAAGAATATCTCTTTCTCCTATGTGCTTTCATCCCTAACCCTAACCCTTCCGAAAGTCGGAGAAGCTCAAGGATGGTACCGATCGATGCGCGCTACCCCATTTAGTGGGGGTAGAGCCTACTTGCAAGTCTCTCCGACCTTCACAAAAAAAGTTATTCAAGAATATCTCCTCAGATTTGGGGGAATTTCGTCGGTCGACCTCTTCCGAAGGTCGTACAAGCTCGGGGATGGTACCAATCGATCCGCAGGACCCAAATTAGTCCAGATGCAACCACTTTCCAAGTCTCTCCGACCTTCACAAAAAAAGTTATTCAAGAATATCTCTTTCTCCTATGTGCTTTCATCCCTAACCCTAACCCTAACCCTTCCGAAAGTCGGAGAAGCTCAAGGATGGTACCGATCGATGCGCGCTACCCCATTTAGTGGGGGTAGAGCATACTTGCAAGTCTCTCCGACCTTCACAAAAAAAGTTATTCAAGAATATCTCCTCAGATTTGGGGGAATTTCGTCGGTCGACCTCTTCCGAAGGTCGTACAAGCTCGGGGATGGTACCAATCGATCCGCAGGACCCAAATTAGTCCAGATGCAACCACTTTTCAAGTCTCTCCGACCTTCACAAAAAAAGTTATTCAAGAATATCTCTTTCTCCTATGTGCTTTCATCCCTAACCCTAACCCTTCCGAAAGTCGGAGAAGCTCAAGGATGGTACCGATCGATGCGCGCAACCCCATTTAGTGGGGGTAGAGCCTACTTGCAAGTCTCTCCGACCTTTACAAAAAAAGTTATTCAAGAATATCTCTTTCTCCTATGTGCTTTCATCCCTAACCCTAACCCTAACCCTTCCGAAAGTCGGAGAAGCTCAAGGATGGTACCGATCGATGCGCGCTACCCCATTTAGTGGGGGTAGAGCCTACTTGCAAGTCTCTCCGACCTTCACAAAAAAAGTTATTCAAGAATATCTCTTTCTCCTATGTGCTTTCATCCCTAACCCTAACCCTAACCCTTCCGAAAGTCGGAGAAGCTCAAGGATGGTACCGATCGATGTGCGCTACCCCATTTAGTGGGGGTAGAGCCTACTTGCAAGTCTCTCCGACCTTCACAAAAAAAGTTATTCAAGAATATCTCCTCAGATTTGGGGGAATTTCGTCGGTCGACCTCTTTCGAAGGTCGTACAAGCTCGGGGATGGTACCAATCGATCCGCAGGACCCAAATTAGTCCAGATGCAACCACTTTCCAAGTCTCTCCGACCTTCAAAAAAAAAGTTATTCAAGAATATCTCTTTCTCCTATGTGCTTTCATCCCTAACCCTAACCCTTCCGAAAGTCGGAGAAGCTCAAGGATGGTACCGATCGATGCGCGCTACCCCATTTAGTGGGGGTAGAGCCTACTTGCAAGTCTCTCCGACCTTCACAAAAAAAGTTATTCAAGAATATCTCCTCAGATTTGGGGGAATTTCGTCGGTCGACCTCTTCCGAAGGTCGTACAAGCTCGGGGATGGTACCAATCGATCCGCAGGACCCAAATTAGTCCAGATGCAACCACTTTCCAAGTCTCTCCGACCTTCACAAAAAAAGTTATTCAAGAATATCTCTTTCTCCTATGTGCTTTCATCCCTAACCCTAACCCTAACCCTTCCGAAAGTCGGAGAAGCTCAAGGATGGTACCGATCGATGCGCGCTACCCCATTTAGTGGGGGTAGAGCATACTTGCAAGTCTCTCCGACCTTCACAAAAAAAGTTATTCAAGAATATCTCCTCAGATTTGGGGGAATTTCGTCGGTCGACCTCTTCCGAAGGTCGTACAAGCTCGGGGATGGTACCAATCGATCCGCAGGACCCAAATTAGTCCAGATGCAACCACTTTTCAAGTCTCTCCGACCTTCACAAAAAAAGTTATTCAAGAATATCTCTTTCTCCTATGTGCTTTCATCCCTAACCCTAACCCTTCCGAAAGTCGGAGAAGCTCAAGGATGGTACCGATCGATGCGCGCAACCCCATTTAGTGGGGGTAGAGCCTACTTGCAAGTCTCTCCGACCTTTACAAAAAAAGTTATTCAAGAATATCTCTTTCTCCTATGTGCTTTCATCCCTAACCCTAACCCTAACCCTTCCGAAAGTCGGAGAAGCTCAAGGATGGTACCGATCGATGCGCGCTACCCCATTTAGTGGGGGTAGAGCCTACTTGCAAGTCTCTCCGACCTTCACAAAAAAAGTTATTCAAGAATATCTCTTTCTCCTATGTGCTTTCATCCCTAACCCTAACCCTTCCGAAAGTCGGAGAAGCTCAAGGATGGTACCGATCGATGCGCGCAACCCCATTTAGTGGGGGTAGAGCCTACTTGCAAGTCTCTCCGACCTTCACAAAAAAAGTTATTCAAGAATATCTCTTTCTCCTATGTGCTTTCATCCCTAACCCTAAACCTTCCGAAAGTCGGAGAAGCTCAAGGATGGTACCGATCGATGCGCGCTACCCCATTTAGTGGGGGTAGAGCCTACTTGCAAGTCTCTCCGACCTTCACAAAAAAAGTTATTCAAGAATATCTCCTCAGATTTGGGGGAATTTCGTCGGTCGACCTCTTTCGAAGGTCGTACAAGCTCGGGGATGGTACCAATCGATCCGCAGGACCCAAATTAGTCCAGATGCAACCACTTTCCAAGTCTCTCCGACCTTCACAAAAAAAGTTATTCAAGAATATCTCTTTCTCCTATGTGCTTTCATCCCTAACCCTAACCCTAACCCTTCCGAAAGTCGGAGAAGCTCAAGGATGGTACCGATCGATGAGCGCAACCCCATTTAGTGGGGGTAGAGCCTACTTGCAAGTCTCTCCGACCTTCACAAAAAAAGTTATTCAAGAATATCTCTTTCTCCTATGTGCTTTCATCCCTAACCCTAACCCTAACCCTTCCGAAAGTCGGAGAAGCTCAAGGATGGTACCGATCGATGCGCGCTACCCCATTTAGTGGGGGTAGAGCCTACTTGCAAGTCTCTCCGACCTTCACAAAAAAAGTTATTCAAGAATATCTCCTCAGATTTGGGGGAATTTCGTCGGTCGACCTCTTCCGAAGGTCGTACAAGCTCGGGGATGGTACCAATCGATCCGCAGGACCCAAATTAGTCCAGATGCAACCACTTTCCAAGTCTCTCCGACCTTCACAAAAAAAGTTATTCAAGAATATCTCTTTCTCCTATGTGCTTTCATCCCTAACCCTAACCCTAACCCTTCCGAAAGTCGGAGAAGCTCAAGGATGGTACCGATCGATGCGCGCTACCCCATTTAGTGGGGGTAGAGCCTACTTGCAAGTCTCTCCGACCTTCACAAAAAAAGTTATTCAAGAATATCTCCTCAGATTTGGGGGAATTTCGTCGGTCGACCTCTTCCGAAGGTCGTACAAGCTCGGGGATGGTACCAATCGATCCGCAGGACCCAAATTAGTCCAGATGCAACCACTTTCCAAGTCTCTCCGACCTTCACAAAAAAAGTTATTCAAGAATATCTCTTTCTCCTATGTGCTTTCATCCCTAACCCTAACCCTAACCCTTCCGAAAGTCGGAGAAGCTCAAGGATGGTACCGATCGATGCGCGCTACCCCATTTAGTGGGGGTAGAGCCTACTTGCAAGTCTCTCCGACCTTCACAAAAAAAGTTATTCAAGAATATCTCCTCAGATTTGGGGGAATTTCGTCGGTCGACCTCTTCCGAAGGTCGTACAAGCTCGGGGATGGTACCAATCGATCCGCAGGACCCAAATTAGTCCAGATGCAACCACTTTCCAAGTCTCTCCGACCTTCACAAAAAAAGTTATTCAAGAATATCTCTTTCTCCTATGTGCTTTCATCCCTAACCCTAACCCTTCCGAAAGTCGGAGAAGCTCAAGGATGGTACCGATCGATGCGCGCAACCCCATTTAGTGGGGGTAGAGCCTACTTGCAAGTCTCTCCGACCTTTACAAAAAAAGTTATTCAAGAATATCTCTTTCTCCTATGTGCTTTCATCCCTAACCCTAACCCTAACCCTTCCGAAAGTCGGAGAAGCTCAAGGATGGTACCGATCGATGCGCGCTACCCCATTTAGTGGGGGTAGAGCATACTTGCAAGTCTCTCCGACCTTCACAAAAAAAGTTATTCAAGAATATCTCCTCAGATTTGGGGGAATTTCGTCGGTCGACCTCTTCCGAAGGTCGTACAAGCTCGGGGATGGTACCAATCGATCCGCAGGACCCAAATTAGTCCAGATGCAACCACTTTTCAAGTCTCTCCGACCTTCACAAAAAAAGTTATTCAAGAATATCTCTTTCTCCTATGTGCTTTCATCCCTAACCCTAACCCTTCCGAAAGTCGGAGAAGCTCAAGGATGGTACCGATCGATGCGCGCAACCCCATTTAGTGGGGGTAGAGCCTACTTGCAAGTCTCTCCGACCTTTACAAAAAAAGTTATTCAAGAATATCTCTTTCTCCTATGTGCTTTCATCCCTAACCCTAACCCTAACCCTTCCGAAAGTCGGAGAAGCTCAAGGATGGTACCGATCGATGCGCGCTACCCCATTTAGTGGGGGTAGAGCCTACTTGCAAGTCTCTCCGACCTTCACAAAAAAAGTTATTCAAGAATATCTCTTTCTCCTATGTGCTTTCATCCCTAACCCTAACCCTTCCGAAAGTCGGAGAAGCTCAAGGATGGTACTGATCGATGCGCGCAACCCCATTTAGTGGGGGTAGAGCCTACTTGCAAGTCTCTCCGACCTTCACAAAAAAAGTTATTCAAGAATATCTCTTTCTCCTATGTGCTTTCATCCCTAACCCTAAACCTTCCGAAAGTCGGAGAAGCTCAAGGATGGTACCGATCGATGCGCGCTACCCTATTTAGTGGGGGTAGAGCCTACTTGCAAGTCTCTCCGACCTTCACAAAAAAAGTTATTCAAGAATATCTCCTCAGATTTGGGGGAATTTCGTCGGTCGACCTCTTTCGAAGGTCGTACAAGCTCGGGGATGGTACCAATCGATCCGCAGGACCCAAATTAGTCCAGATGCAACCACTTTCCAAGTCTCTCCGACCTTCACAAAAAAAGTTATTCAAGAATATCTCTTTCTCCTATGTGCTTTCATCCCTAACCCTAACCCTAACCCTTCCGAAAGTCGGAGAAGCTCAAGGATGGTACCGATCGATGAGCGCAACCCCATTTAGTGGGGGTAGAGCCTACTTGCAAGTCTCTCCGACCTTCACAAAAAAAGTTATTCAAGAATATCTCTTTCTCCTATGTGCTTTCATCCCTAACCCTAACCCTAACCCTTCCGAAAGTCGGAGAAGCTCAAGGATGGTACCGATCGATGCGCGCTACCCCATTTAGTGGGGGTAGAGCCTACTTGCAAGTCTCTCCGACCTTCACAAAAAAAGTTATTCAAGAATATCTCCTCAGATTTGGGGGAATTTCGTCGGTCGACCTCTTCCGAAGGTCGTACAAGCTCGGGGATGGTACCAATCGATCCGCAGGACCCAAATTAGTCCAGATGCAACCACTTTCCAAGTCTCTCCGACCTTCACAAAAAAAGTTATTCAAGAATATCTCTTTCTCCTATGTGCTTTCATCCCTAACCCTAACCCTAACCCTTCCGAAAGTCGGAGAAGCTCAAGGATGGTACCGATCGATGCGCGCTACCCCATTTAGTGGGGGTAGAGCCTACTTGCAAGTCTCTCCGACCTTCACAAAAAAAGTTATTCAAGAATATCTCCTCAGATTTGGGGGAATTTCGTCGGTCGACCTCTTCCGAAGGTCGTACAAGCTCGGGGATGGTACCAATCGATCCGCAGGACCCAAATTAGTCCAGATGCAACCACTTTCCAAGTCTCTCCGACCTTCACAAAAAAAGTTATTCAAGAATATCTCTTTCTCCTATGTGCTTTCATCCCTAACCCTAACCCTTCCGAAAGTCGGAGAAGCTCAAAGATGGTACCGATCGATGCGCGCAACCCCATTTAGTGGGGGTAGAGCCTACTTGCAAGTCTCTCCGACCTTCACAAAAAAAGTTATTCAAGAATATCTCTTTCTCCTATGTGCTTTCATCCCTAACCCTAACCCTAACCCTTCCGAAAGTCGGAGAAGCTCAAGGATGGTACCGATCGATGTGCGCTACCCCATTTAGTGGGGGTAGAGCCTACTTGCAAGTCTCTCCGACCTTCACAAAAAAAGTTATTCAAGAATATCTCCTCAGATTTGGGGGAATTTCGTCGGTCGACCTCTTTCGAAGGTCGTACAAGCTCGGGGATGGTACCAATCGATCCGCAGGACCCAAATTAGTCCAGATGCAACCACTTTCCAAGTCTCTCCGACCTTCACAAAAAAAGTTATTCAAGAATATCTCTTTCTCCTATGTGCTTTCATCCCTAACCCTAACCCTTCCGAAAGTCGGAGAAGCTCAAGGATGGTACCGATCGATGCGCGCTACCCCATTTAGTGGGGGTAGAGCCTACTTGCAAGTCTCTCCGACCTTCACAAAAAAAGTTATTCAAGAATATCTCCTCAGATTTGGGGGAATTTCGTCGGTCGACCTCTTCCGAAGGTCGTACAAGCTCGGGGATGGTACCAATCGATCCGCAGGACCCAAATTAGTCCAGATGCAACCACTTTCTAAGTCTCTCCGACCTTCACAAAAAAAGTTATTCAAGAATATCTCTTTCTCCTATGTGCTTTCATCCCTAACCCTAACCCTAACCCTTCCGAAAGTCGGAGAAGCTCAAGGATGGTACCGATCGATGCGCGTTACCCCATTTAGTGGGGGTAGAGCCTACTTGCAAGTCTCTCCGACCTTCACAAAAAAAGTTATTCAAGAATATCTCCTCAGATTTGGGGGAATTTCGTCGGTCGACCTCTTCCGAAGGTCGTACAAGCTCGGGGATGGTACCAATCGATCCGCAGGACCCAAATTAGTCCAGATGCAACCACTTTCCAAGTCTCTCCGACCTTCACAAAAAAAGTTATTCAAGAATATCTCTTTCTCCTATGTGCTTTCATCCCTAACCCTAACCCTTCCGAAAGTCGGAGAAGCTCAAGGATGGTACCGATCGATGCGCGCAACCCCATTTAGTGGGGGTAGAGCCTACTTGCAAGTCTCTCCGACCTTTACAAAAAAAGTTATTCAAGAATATCTCTTTCTCCTATGTGCTTTCATCCCTAACCCTAACCCTAACCCTTCCGAAAGTCGGAGAAGCTCAAAGATGGTACCGATCGATGCGCGCTACCCCATTTAGTGGGGGTAGAGCCTACTTGCAAGTCTCTCCGACCTTCACAAAAAAAGTTATTCAAGAATATCTCTTTCTCCTATGTGCTTTCATCCCTAACCCTAACCCTTCCGAAAGTCGGAGAAGCTCAAGGATGGTACCGATCGATGCGCGCAACCCCATTTAGTGGGGGTAGAGCCTACTTGCAAGTCTCTCCGACCTTCACAAAAAAAGTTATTCAAGAATATCTCTTTCTCCTATGTGCTTTCAGCCCTAACCCTAACCCTAACCCTTCCGAAAGTCGGAGAAGCTCAAGGATGGTACCGATCGATGCGCGCTACCCCATTTAGTGGGGGTAGAGCCTACTTGCAAGTCTCTCCGACCTTCACAAAAAAAGTTATTCAAGAATATCTCCTCAGATTTGGGGGAATTTCGTCGGTCGACCTCTTTCGAAGGTCGTACAAGCTCGGGGATGGTACCAATCGATCCGCAGGACCCAAATTAGTCCAGATGCAACCACTTTCCAAGTCTCTCCGACCTTCACAAAAAAAGTTATTCAAGAATATCTCTTTCTCCTATGTGCTTTCATCCCTAACCCTAACCCTAACCCTTCCGAAAGTCGGAAAAGCTCAAGGATGGTACCGATCGATGCGCGCAACCCCATTTAGTGGGGGTAGAGCCTACTTGCAAGTCTCTCCGACCTTCACAAAAAAAGTTATTCAAGAATATCTCTTTCTCCTATGTGCTTTCATCCCTAACCCTAACCCTAACCCTTCCGAAAGTCGGAGAAGCTCAAGGATGGTACCGATCGATGTGCGCTACCCCATTTAGTGGGGGTAAAGCCTACTTGCAAGTCTCTCCGACCTTCAAAAAAAAAGTTATTCAAGAATATCTCCTCAGATTTGGGGGAATTTCGTCGGTCGACCTCTTCCGAAGGTCGTACAAGCTCGGGGATGGTACCAATCGATCCGCAGGACCCAAATTAGTCCAGATGCAACCACTTTCCAAGTCTCTCCGACCTTCACAAAAAAAGTTATTCAAGAATATCTCTTTCTCCTATGTGCTTTCATCCCTAACCCTAACCCTAACCCTTCCGAAAGTCGGAGAAGCTCAAGGATGGTACCGATCGATGTGCGCTACCCCATTTAGTGGGGGTAGAGCCTACTTGCAAGTCTCTCCGACCTTCACAAAAAAAGTTATTCAAGAATATCTCCTCAGATTTGGGGGAATTTCGTCGGTCGACCTCTTCCGAAGGTCGTACAAGCTCGGGGATGGTACCAATCGATCCGCAGGACCCAAATTAGTCCAGATGCAACCACTTTCCAAGTCTCTCCGACCTTCACAAAAAAAGTTATTCAAGAATATCTCTTTCTCCTATGTGCTTTCATCCCTAACCCTAACCCTAACCCTTCCGAAAGTCGGAGAAGCTCAAGGATGGTACCGATCG
This sequence comes from Limanda limanda, assembly GCF_963576545.1. Classification (NCBI taxonomy): domain Eukaryota; kingdom Metazoa; phylum Chordata; class Actinopteri; order Pleuronectiformes; family Pleuronectidae; genus Limanda; species Limanda limanda. The sequence goes on along the minus strand of NW_026870676.1, from coordinate 40,283 downwards.
ATGTGCGCTACCCCATTTAGTGGGGGTAGAGCCTACTTGCAAGTCTCTCCGACCTTCACAAAAAAAGTTATTCAAGAATATCTCCTCAGATTTGGGGGAATTTCGTCGGTCGACCTCTTCCGAAGGTCGTACAAGCTCGGGGATGGTACCAATCGATCCGCAGGACCCAAATTAGTCCAGATGCAACCACTTTCCAAGTCTCTCCGACCTTCACAAAAAAAGTTATTCAAGAATATCTCTTTCTCCTATGTGCTTTCATCCCTAACCCTAACCCTAACCCTTCCGAAAGTCGGAGAAGCTCAAGGATGGTACCGATCGATGCGCGTTACCCCATTTAGTGGGGGTAGAGCCTACTTGCAAGTCTCTCCGACCTTCACAAAAAAAGTTATTCAAGAATATCTCCTCAGATTTGGGGGAATTTCGTCGGTCGACCTCTTCCGAAGGTCGTACAAGCTCAAGGATGGTACCAATCGATCCGCAGGACCCAAATTAGTCCAGATGCAACCACTTTCCAAGTCTCTCCGACCTTCACAAAAAAAGTTATTCAAGAATATCTCTTTCTCCTATCTGCTTTCATCCCTAACCCTAACCCTAACCCTTCCGAAAGTCGGAGAAGCTCAAGGATGGTACCGATCGATGCGCGCTACCCCATTTAGTGGGGGTAGAGCCTACTTGCAAGTCTCTCCGACCTTCACAAAAAAAGTTATTCAAGAATATCTCCTCAGATTTGGGGGAATTTCGTCGGTCGACCTCTTCCGAAGGTCGTACAAGCTCGGGGATGGTACCAATCGATCCGCAGGACCCAAATTAGTCCAGATGCAACCACTTTCCAAGTCTCTCCGACCTTCACAAAAAAAGTTATTCAAGAATATCTCTTTCTCCTATGTGCTTTCATCCCTAACCCTAACCCTTCCGAAAGTCGGAGAAGCTCAAGGATGGTACCGATCGATGCGCGCTACCCCATTTAGTGGGGGTAGAGCCTACTTGCAAGTCTCTCCGACCTTCACAAAAAAAGTTATTCAAGAATATCTCTTTCTCCTATGTGCTTTCATCCCTAACCCTAACCCTAACCCTTCCGAAAGTCGGAGAAGCTCAAGGATGGTACCGATCGATGCGCGCTACCCCATTTAGTGGGGGTAGAGCCTACTTGCAAGTCTCTCCGACCTTCACAAAAAAAGTTATTCAAGAATATCTCTTTCTCCTATGTGCTTTCATCCCTAACCCTAACCCTAACCCTTCCGAAAGTCGGAGAAGCTCAAGGATGGTACTGATCGATGCGCGCTACCCCATTTAGTGGGGGTAGAGCCTACTTGCAAGTCTCTCCGACCTTCACAAAAAAAGTTATTCAAGAATATCTCCTCAGATTTGGGGGAATTTCGTCGGTCGACCTCTTCCGAAGGTCGTACAAGCTCGGGGATGGTACCAATCGATCCGCAGGACCCAAATTAGTCCAGATGCAACCACTTTCCAAGTCTCTCCGACCTTCACAAAAAAAGTTATTCAAGAATATCTCTTTCTCCTATGTGCTTTCATCCCTAACCCTAACCCTTCCGAAAGTCGGAGAAGCTCAAGGATGGTACCGATCGATGCGCGCAACCCCATTTAGTGGGGGTAGAGCCTACTTGCAAGTCTCTCCGACCTTCACAAAAAAAGTTATTCAAGAATATCTCTTTCTCCTATGTGCTTTCATCCCTAACCCTAACCCTAACCCTTCCGAAAGTCGGAGAAGCTCAAGGATGGTACCGATCGATGCGCGCTACCCCATTTAGTGGGGGTAGAGCCTACTTGCAAGTCTCTCCGACCTTCACAAAAAAAGTTATTCAAGAATATCTCCTCAGATTTGGGGGAATTTCGTCGGTCGACCTCTTCCGAAGGTCGTACAAGCTCGGGGATGGTACCAATCGATCCGCAGGACCCAAATTAGTCCAGATGCAACCACTTTCCAAGTCTCTCCGACCTTCACAAAAAAAGTTATTCAAGAATATCTCTTTCTCCTATGTGCTTTCATCCCTAACCCTAACCCTTCCGAAAGTCGGAGAAGCTCAAGGATGGTACCGATCGATGCGCGCAACCCCATTTAGTGGGGGTAGAGCCTACTTGCAAGTCTCTCCGACCTTCACAAAAAAAGTTATTCAAGAATATCTCTTTCTCCTATGTGCTTTCATCCCTAACCCTAACCCTAACCCTTCCGAAAGTCGGAGAAGCTCAAGGATGGTACCGATCGATGCGCGCTACCCCATTTAGTGGGGGTAGAGCCTACTTGCAAGTCTCTCCGACCTTCACAAAAAAAGTTATTCAAGAATATCTCCTCAGATTTGGGGGAATTTCGTCGGTCGACCTCTTTCGAAGGTCGTACAAGCTCGGGGATGGTACCAATCGATCCGCAGGACCCAAATTAGTCCAGATGCAACCACTTTCCAAGTCTCTCCGACCTTCACAAAAAAAGTTATTCAAGAATATCTCTTTCTCCTATGTGCTTTCATCCCTAACCCTAACCCTAACCCTTCCGAAAGTCGGAGAAGCTCAAGGATGGTACCGATCGATGCGCGCTACCCCATTTAGTGGGGGTAGAGCCTACTTGCAAGTCTCTCCGACCTTCACAAAAAAAGTTATTCAAGAATATCTCCTCAGATTTGGGGGAATTTCGTCGGTCGACCTCTTCCGAAGGTCGTACAAGCTCGGGGATGGTACCAATCGATCCGCAGGACCCAAATTAGTCCAGATGCAACCACTTTCCAAGTCTCTCCGACCTTCACAAAAAAAGTTATTCAAGAATATCTCTTTCTCCTATGTGCTTTCATCCCTAACCCTAACCCTAACCCTTCCGAAAGTCGGAGAAGCTCAAGGATGGTACCGATCGATGCGCGCTACCCCATTTAGTGGGGGTAGAGCCTACTTGCAAGTCTCTCCGACCTTCACAAAAAAAGTTATTCAAGAATATCTCCTCAGATTTAGGGGAATTTCGTCGGTCGACCTCTTCCGAAGGTCGTACAAGCTCGGGGATGGTACCAATCGATCCGCAGGACCCAAATTAGTCCAGATGCAACCACTTTCCAAGTCTCTCCGACCTTCACAAAAAAAGTTATTCAAGAATATCTCTTTCTCCTATGTGCTTTCATCCCTAACCCTAACCCTTCCGAAAGTCGGAGAAGCTCAAGGATGGTACCGATCGATGCGTGCAACCCCATTTAGTGGGGGTAGAGCCTACTTGCAAGTCTCTCCGACCTTCACAAAAAAAGTTATTCAAGAATATCTCTTTCTCCTATGTGCTTTCATCCCTAACCCTAACCCTAACCCTTCCGAAAGTCGGAGAAGCTCAAGGATGGTACCGATCGATGCGCGCTACCCCATTTAGTGGGGGTAGAGCCTACTTGCAAGTCTCTCCGACCTTCACAAAAAAAGTTATTCAAGAATATCTCCTCAGATTTGGGGGAATTTCGTCGGTCGACCTCTTTCGAAGGTCGTACAAGCTCGGGGATGGTACCAATCGATCCGCAGGACCCAAATTAGTCCAGATGCAACCACTTTCCAAGTCTCTCCGACCTTCACAAAAAAAGTTATTCAAGAATATCTCTTTCTCCTATGTGCTTTCATCCCTAACCCTAACCCTAACCCTTCCGAAAGTCGGAAAAGCTCAAGGATGGTACCGATCGATGCGCGCAACCCCATTTAGTGGGGGTAGAGCCTACTTGCAAGTCTCTCCGACCTTCACAAAAAAAGTTATTCAAGAATATCTCTTTCTCCTATGTGCTTTCATCCCTAACCCTAACCCTAACCCTTCCGAAAGTCGGAGAAGCTCAAGGATGGTACTGATCGATGCGCGCTACCCCATTTAGTGGGGGTAGAGCCTACTTGCAAGTCTCTCCGACCTTCACAAAAAAAGTTATTCAAGAATATCTCCTCAGATTTGGGGGAATTTCGTCGGTCGACCTCTTCCGAAGGTCGTACAAGCTCGGAGATGGTACCAATCGATCCGCAGGACCCAAATTAGTCCAGATGCAACCACTTTCCAAGTCTCTCCGACCTTCACAAAAAAAGTTATTCAAGAATATCTCTTTCTCCTATGTGCTTTCATCCCTAACCCTAACCCTTCCGAAAGTCGGAGAAGCTCAAGGATGGTACCGATCGATGCGCGCAACCCCATTTAGTGGGGGTAGAGCCTACTTGCAAGTCTCTCCGACCTTCACAAAAAAAGTTATTCAAGAATATCTCTTTCTCCTATGTGCTTTCATCCCTAACCCTAACCCTAACCCTTCCGAAAGTCGGAGAAGCTCAAGGATGGTACCGATCGATGCGCGCTACCCCATTTAGTGGGGGTAGAGCCTACTTGCAAGTCTCTCCGACCTTCACAAAAAAAGTTATTCAAGAATATCTCCTCAGATTTGGGGGAATTTCGTCGGTCGACCTCTTCCGAAGGTCGTACAAGCTCGGGGATGGTACCAATCGATCCGCAGGACCCGAATTAGTCCAGATGCAACCACTTTCCAAGTCTCTCCGACCTTCACAAAAAAAGTTATTCAAGAATATCTCTTTCTCCTATTTGCTTTCATCCCTAACCCTAACCCTTCCGAAAGTCGGAGAAGCTCAAGGATGGTACCGATCGATGCGCGCAACCCCATTTAGTGGGGGTAGAGCCTACTTGCAAGTCTCTCCGACCTTCACAAAAAAAGTTATTCAAGAATATCTCTTTCTCCTATGTGCTTTCATCCCTAACCCTAACCCTAACCCTTCCGAAAGTCGGAGAAGCTCAAGGATGGTACCGATCGATGCGCGCTACCCCATTTAGTGGGGGTAGAGCCTACTTGCAAGTCTCTCCGACCTTCACAAAAAAAGTTATTCAAGAATATCTCCTCAGATTTGGGGGAATTTCGTCGGTCGACCTCTTTCGAAGGTCGTACAAGCTCGGGGATGGTACCAATCGATCCGCAGGACCCAAATTAGTCCAGATGCAACCACTTTCCAAGTCTCTCCGACCTTCACAAAAAAAGTTATTCAAGAATATCTCTTTCTCCTATGTGCTTTCATCCCTAACCCTAACCCTAACCCTTCCGAAAGTCGGAGAAGCTCAAGGATGGTACCGATCGATGCGCGCTACCCCATTTAGTGGGGGTAGAGCCTACTTGCAAGTCTCTCCGACCTTCACAAAAAAAGTTATTCAAGAATATCTCCTCAGATTTGGGGGAATTTCGTCGGTCGACCTCTTCCGAAGGTCGTACAAGCTCGGGGATGGTACCAATCGATCCGCAGGACCCAAATTAGTCCAGATGCAACCACTTTCCAAGTCTCTCCGACCTTCACAAAAAAAGTTATTCAAGAATATCTCTTTCTCCTATGTGCTTTCATCCCTAACCCTAACCCTTCCGAAAGTCGGAGAAGCTCAAGGATGGTACCGATCGATGCGCGCAACCCCATTTAGTGGGGGTAGAGCCTACTTGCAAGTCTCTCCGACCTTCACAAAAAAAGTTATTCAAGAATATCTCTTTCTCCTATGTGCTTTCATCCCTAACCCTAACCCTAACCCTTCCGAAAGTCGGAGAAGCTAAAGGATGGTACCGATCGATGCGCGCTACCCCATTTAGTGGGGGTAGAGCCTACTTGCAAGTCTCTCCGACCTTCACAAAAAAAGTTATTCAAGAATATCTCCTCAGATTTGGGGGAATTTCGTCGGTCGACCTCTTTCGAAGGTCGTACAAGCTCGGGGATGGTACCAATCGATCCGCAGGACCCAAATTAGTCCAGATGCAACCACTTTCCAAGTCTCTCCGACCTTCACAAAAAAAGTTATTCAAGAATATCTCTTTCTCCTATGTGCTTTCATCCCTAACCCTAACCCTAACCCTTCCGAAAGTCGGAAAAGCTCAAGGATGGTACCGATCGATGCGCGCAACCCCATTTAGTGGGGGTAGAGCCTACTTGCAAGTCTCTCCGACCTTCACAAAAAAAGTTATTCAAGAATATCTCTTTCTCCTATGTGCTTTCATCCCTAACCCTAACCCTAACCCTTCCGAAAGTCGGAGAAGCTCAAGGATGGTACTGATCGATGCGCGCTACCCCATTTAGTGGGGGTAGAGCCTACTTGCAAGTCTCTCCGACCTTCACAAAAAAAGTTATTCAAGAATATCTCCTCAGATTTGGGGGAATTTCGTCGGTCGACCTCTTCCGAAGGTCGTACAAGCTCGGAGATGGTACCAATCGATCCGCAGGACCCAAATTAGTCCAGATGCAACCACTTTCCAAGTCTCTCCGACCTTCACAAAAAAAGTTATTCAAGAATATCTCTTTCTCCTATGTGCTTTCATCCCTAACCCTAACCCTTCCGAAAGTCGGAGAAGCTCAAGGATGGTACCGATCGATGCGCGCAACCCCATTTAGTGGGGGTAGAGCCTACTTGCAAGTCTCTCCGACCTTCACAAAAAAAGTTATTCAAGAATATCTCTTTCTCCTATGTGCTTTCATCCCTAACCCTAACCCTAACCCTTCCGAAAGTCGGAGAAGCTCAAGGATGGTACCGATCGATGCGCGCTACCCCATTTAGTGGGGGTAGAGCCTACTTGCAAGTCTCTCCGACCTTCACAAAAAAAGTTATTCAAGAATATCTCCTCAGATTTGGGGGAATTTCGTCGGTCGACCTCTTCCGAAGGTCGTACAAGCTCGGGGATGGTACCAATCGATCCGCAGGACCCGAATTAGTCCAGATGCAACCACTTTCCAAGTCTCTCCGACCTTCACAAAAAAAGTTATTCAAGAATATCTCTTTCTCCTATGTGCTTTCATCCCTAACCCTAACCCTTCCGAAAGTCGGAGAAGCTCAAGGATGGTACCGATCGATGCGCGCAACCCCATTTAGTGGGGGTAGAGCCTACTTGCAAGTCTCTCCGACCTTCACAAAAAAAGTTATTCAAGAATATCTCTTTCTCCTATGTGCTTTCATCCCTAACCCTAACCCTAACCCTTCCGAAAGTCGGAGAAGCTCAAGGATGGTACCGATCGATGCGCGCTACCCCATTTAGTGGGGGTAGAGCCTACTTGCAAGTCTCTCCGACCTTCACAAAAAAAGTTATTCAAGAATATCTCCTCAGATTTGGGGGAATTTCGTCGGTCGACCTCTTTCGAAGGTCGTACAAGCTCGGGGATGGTACCAATCGATCCGCAGGACCCAAATTAGTCCAGATGCAACCACTTTCCAAGTCTCTCCGACCTTCACAAAAAAAGTTATTCAAGAATATCTCTTTCTCCTATGTGCTTTCATCCCTAACCCTAACCCTAACCCTTCCGAAAGTCGGAGAAGCTCAAGGATGGTACCGATCGATGCGCGCTACCCCATTTAGTGGGGGTAGAGCCTACTTGCAAGTCTCTCCGACCTTCACAAAAAAAGTTATTCAAGAATATCTCCTCAGATTTGGGGGAATTTCGTCGGTCGACCTCTTCCGAAGGTCGTACAAGCTCGGGGATGGTACCAATCGATCCGCAGGACCCAAATTAGTCCAGATGCAACCACTTTCCAAGTCTCTCCGACCTTCACAAAAAAAGTTATTCAAGAATATCTCTTTCTCCTATGTGCTTTCATCCCTAACCCTAACCCTTCCGAAAGTCGGAGAAGCTCAAGGATGGTACCGATCGATGCGCGCAACCCCATTTAGTGGGGGTAGAGCCTACTTGCAAGTCTCTCCGACCTTCACAAAAAAAGTTATTCAAGAATATCTCTTTCTCCTATGTGCTTTCATCCCTAACCCTAACCCTAACCCTTCCGAAAGTCGGAGAAGCTCAAGGATGGTACCGATCGATGCGCGCTACCCCATTTAGTGGGGGTAGAGCCTACTTGCAAGTCTCTCCGACCTTCACAAAAAAAGTTATTCAAGAATATCTCCTCAGATTTGGGGGAATTTCGTCGGTCGACCTCTTCCGAAGGTCGTACAAGCTCGGGGATGGTACCAATCGATCCGCAGGACCCGAATTAGTCCAGATGCAACCACTTTCCAAGTCTCTCCGACCTTCACAAAAAAAGTTATTCAAGAATATCTCTTTCTCCTATGTGCTTTCATCCCTAACCCTAACCCTTCCGAAAGTCGGAGAAGCTCAAGGATGGTACCGATCGATGCGCGCAACCCCATTTAGTGGGGGTAGAGCCTACTTGCAAGTCTCTCCGACCTTCACAAAAAAAGTTATTCAAGAATATCTCTTTCTCCTATGTGCTTTCATCCCTAACCCTAACCCTAACCCTTCCGAAAGTCGGAGAAGCTCAAGGATGGTACCGATCGATGCGCGCTACCCCATTTAGTGGGGGTAGAGCCTACTTGCAAGTCTCTCCGACCTTCACAAAAAAAGTTATTCAAGAATATCTCCTCAGATTTGGGGGAATTTCGTCGGTCGACCTCTTTCGAAGGTCGTACAAGCTCGGGGATGGTACCAATCGATCCGCAGGACCCAAATTAGTCCAGATGCAACCACTTTCCAAGTCTCTCCGACCTTCACAAAAAAAGTTATTCAAGAATATCTCTTTCTCCTATGTGCTTTCATCCCTAACCCTAACCCTAACCCTTCCGAAAGTCGGAGAAGCTCAAGGATGGTACCGATCGATGCGCGCTACCCCATTTAGTGGGGGTAGAGCCTACTTGCAAGTCTCTCCGACCTTCACAAAAAAAGTTATTCAAGAATATCTCCTCAGATTTGGGGGAATTTCGTCGGTCGACCTCTTCCGAAGGTCGTACAAGCTCGGGGATGGTACCAATCGATCCGCAGGACCCAAATTAGTCCAGATGCAACCACTTTCCAAGTCTCTCCGACCTTCACAAAAAAAGTTATTCAAGAATATCTCTTTCTCCTATGTGCTTTCATCCCTAACCCTAACCCTAACCCTTCCGAAAGTCGGAGAAGCTCAAGGATGGTACCGATCGATGCGCGCTACCCCATTTAGTGGGGGTAGAGCCTACTTGCAAGTCTCTCCGACCTTCACAAAAAAAGTTATTCAAGAATATCTCCTCAGATTTGGGGGAATTTCGTCGGTCGACCTCTTCCGAAGGTCGTACAAGCTCGGGGATGGTACCAATCGATCCGCAGGACCCAAATTAGTCCAGATGCAACCACTTTCCAAGTCTCTCCGACCTTCACAAAAAAAGTTATTCAAGAATATCTCTTTCTCCTATGTGCTTTCATCCCTAACCCTAACCCTTCCGAAAGTCGGAGAAGCTCAAGGATGGTACCGATCGATGCGCGCAACCCCATTTAGTGGGGGTAGAGCCTACTTGCAAGTCTCTCCGACCTTTACAAAAAAAGTTATTCAAGAATATCTCTTTCTCCTATGTGCTTTCATCCCTAACCCTAACCCTAACCCTTCCGAAAGTCGGAGAAGCTCAAGGATGGTACCGATCGATGCGCGCTACCCCATTTAGTGGGGGTAGAGCCTACTTGCAAGTCTCTCCGACCTTCACAAAAAAAGTTATTCAAGAATATCTCTTTCTCCTATGTGCTTTCATCCCTAACCCTAACCCTTCCGAAAGTCGGAGAAGCTCAAGGATGGTACCGATCGATGCGCGCAACCCCATTTAGTGGGGGTAGAGCCTACTTGCAAGTCTCTCCGACCTTCACAAAAAAAGTTATTCAAGAATATCTCTTTCTCCTATGTGCTTTCATCCCTAACCCTAACCCTAACCCTTCCGAAAGTCGGAGAAGCTCAAGGATGGTACCGATCGATGCGCGCTACCCCATTTAGTGGGGGTAGAGCCTACTTGCAAGTCTCTCCGACCTTCACAAAAAAAGTTATTCAAGAATATCTCCTCAGATTTGGGGGAATTTCGTCGGTCGACCTCTTCCGAAGGTCGTACAAGCTCGGGGATGGTACCAATCGATCCGCAGGACCCAAATTAGTCCAGATGCAACCACTTTCCAAGTCTCTCCGACCTTCACAAAAAAAGTTATTCAAGAATATCTCTTTCTCCTATGTGCTTTCATCCCTAACCCTAACCCTTCCGAAAGTCGGAGAAGCTCAAGGATGGTACCGATCGATGCGCGCAACCCCATTTAGTGGGGGTAGAGCCTACTTGCAAGTCTCTCCGACCTTTACAAAAAAAGTTATTCAAGAATATCTCTTTCTCCTATGTGCTTTCATCCCTAACCCTAACCCTAACCCTTCCGAAAGTCGGAGAAGCTCAAGGATGGTACCGATCGATGCGCGCTACCCCATTTAGTGGGGGTAGAGCCTACTTGCAAGTCTCTCCGACCTTCACAAAAAAAGTTATTCAAGAATATCTCTTTCTCCTATGTGCTTTCATCCCTAACCCTAACCCTTCCGAAAGTCGGAGAAGCTCAAGGATGGTACCGATCGATGCGCGCAACCCCATTTAGTGGGGGTAGAGCCTACTTGCAAGTCTCTCCGACCTTCACAAAAAAAGTTATTCAAGAATATCTCTTTCTCCTATGTGCTTTCATCCCTAACCCTAACCCTAACCCTTCCGAAAGTCGGAGAAGCTCAAGGATGGTACCGATCGATGCGCGCTACCCCATTTAGTGGGGGTAGAGCCTACTTGCAAGTCTCTCCGACCTTCACAAAAAAAGTTATTCAAGAATATCTCCTCAGATTTGGGGGAATTTCGTCGGTCGACCTCTTTCGAAGGTCGTACAAGCTCGGGGATGGTACCAATCGATCCGCAGGACCCAAATTAGTCCAGATGCAACCACTTTCCAAGTCTCTCCGACCTTCACAAAAAAAGTTATTCAAGAATATCTCTTTCTCCTATGTGCTTTCATCCCTAACCCTAACCCTTCCGAAAGTCGGAGAAGCTCAAGGATGGTACCGATCGATGCGCGCTACCCCATTTAGTGGGGGTAGAGCCTACTTGCAAGTCTCTCCGACCTTCACAAAAAAAGTTATTCAAGAATATCTCCTCAGATTTGGGGGAATTTCGTCGGTCGACCTCTTCCGAAGGTCGTACAAGCTCGGGGATGGTACCAATCGATCTGCAGGACCCAAATTAGTCCAGATGCAACCACTTTCCAAGTCTCTCCGACCTTCACAAAAAAAGTTATTCAAGAATATCTCTTTCTCCTATGTGCTTTCATCCCTAACCCTAACCCTTCCGAAAGTCGGAGAAGCTCAAGGATGGTACCGATCGATGCGCGCAACCCCATTTAGTGGGGGTAGAGCCTACTTGCAAGTCTCTCCGACCTTTACAAAAAAAGTTATTCAAGAATATCTCTTTCTCCTATGTGCTTTCATCCCTAACCCTAACCCTAACCCTTCCGAAAGTCGGAGAAGCTCAAGGATGGTACCGATCGATGCGCGCTACCCCATTTAGTGGGGGTAGAGCCTACTTGCAAGTCTCTCCGACCTTCACAAAAAAAGTTATTCAAGAATATCTCTTTCTCCTATGTGCTTTCATCCCTAACCCTAACCCTTCCGAAAGTCGGAGAAGCTCAAGGATGGTACCGATCGATGCGCGCAACCCCATTTAGTGGGGGTAGAGCCTACTTGCAAGTCTCTCCGACCTTCACAAAAAAAGTTATTCAAGAATATCTCTTTCTCCTATGTGCTTTCATCCCTAACCCTAACCCTAACCCTTCCGAAAGTCGGAGAAGCTCAAGGATGGTACCGATCGATGCGCGCTACCCCATTTAGTGGGGGTAGAGCCTACTTGCAAGTCTCTCCGACCTTCACAAAAAAAGTTATTCAAGAATATCTCCTCAGATTTGGGGGAATTTCGTCGGTCGACCTCTTTCGAAGGTCGTACAAGCTCGGGGATGGTACCAATCGATCCGCAGGACCCAAATTAGTCCAGATGCAACCACTTTCCAAGTCTCTCCGACCTTCACAAAAAAAGTTATTCAAGAATATCTCTTTCTCTTATGTGCTTTCATCCCTAACCCTAACCCTAACCCTTCCGAAAGTCGGAAAAGCTCAAGGATGGTACCGATCGATGCGCGCAACCCCATTTAGTGGGGGTAGAGCCTACTTGCAAGTCTCTCCGACCTTCACAAAAAAAGTTATTCAAGAATATCTCTTTCTCCTATGTGCTTTCATCCCTAACCCTAACCCTAACCCTTCCGAAAGTCGGAGAAGCTCAAGGATGGTACCGATCGATGCGCGCTACCCCATTTAGTGGGGGTAGAGCCTACTTGCAAGTCTCTCCGACCTTCACAAAAAAAGTTATTCAAGAATATCTCTTTCTCCTATGTGCTTTCATCCCTAACCCTAACCCTAACCCTTCCGAAAGTCGGAGAAGCTCAAGGATGGTACTGATCGATGCGCGCTACCCCATTTAGTGGGGGTAGAGCCTACTTGCAAGTCTCTCCGACCTTCACAAAAAAAGTTATTCAAGAATATCTCCTCAGATTTGGGGGAATTTCGTCGGTCGACCTCTTCCGAAGGTCGTACAAGCTCGGGGATGGTACCAATCGATCCGCAGGACCCAAATTAGTCCAGATGCAACCACTTTCCAAGTCTCTCCGACCTTCACAAAAAACGTTATTCAAGAATATCTCTTTCTCCTATGTGCTTTCATCCCTAACCCTAACCCTTCCGAAAGTCGGAGAAGCTCAAGGATGGTACCGATCGATGCGCGCAACCCCATTTAGTGGGGGTAGAGCCTACTTGCAAGTCTCTCCGACCTTCACAAAAAAAGTTATTCAAGAATATCTCTTTCTCCTATGTGCTTTCATCCCTAACCCTAACCCTAACCCTTCCGAAAGTCGGAGAAGCTCAAGGATGGTACCGATCGATGCGCGCTACCCCATTTAGTGGGGGTAGAGCCTACTTGCAAGTCTCTCCGACCTTCACAAAAAAAGTTATTCAAGAATATCTCCTCAGATTTGGGGGAATTTCGTCGGTCGACCTCTTCCGAAGGTCGTACAAGCTCGGGGATGGTACCAATCGATCCGCAGGACCCGAATTAGTCCAGATGCAACCACTTTCCAAGTCTCTCCGACCTTCACCAAAAAAGTTATTCAAGAATATCTCTTTCTCCTATGTGCTTTCATCCCTAACCCTAACCCTTCCGAAAGTCGGAGAAGCTCAAGGATGGTACCGATCGATGCGCGCAACCCCATTTAGTGGGGGTAGAGCCTACTTGCAAGTCTCTCCGACCTTCACAAAAAAAGTTATTCAAGAATATCTCTTTCTCCTATGTGCTTTCATCCCTAACCCTAACCCTAACCCTTCCGAAAGTCGGAGAAGCTCAAGGATGGTACCGATCGATGCGCGCTACCCCATTTAGTGGGGGTAGAGCCTACTTGCAAGTCTCTCCGACCTTCACAAAAAAAGTTATTCAAGAATATCTCCTCAGATTTGGGGGAATTTCGTCGGTCGACCTCTTTCGAAGGTCGTACAAGCTCGGGGATGGTACCAATCGATCCGCAGGACCCAAATTAGTCCAGATGCAACCACTTTTCAAGTCTCTCCGACCTTCACAAAAAAAGTTATTCAAGAATATCTCTTTCTCCTATGTGCTTTCATCCCTAACCCTAACCCTAACCCTTCCGAAAGTCGGAGAAGCTCAAGGATGGTACCGATCGATGCGCGCTACCCCATTTAGTGGGGGTAGAGCCTACTTGCAAGTCTCTCCGACCTTCACAAAAAAAGTTATTCAAGAATATCTCCTCAGATTTGGGGGAATTTCGTCGGTCGACCTCTTCCGAAGGTCGTACAAGCTCGGGGATGGTACCAATCGATCCGCAGGACCCAAATTAGTCCAGATGCAACCACTTTTCAAGTCTCTCCGACCTTCACAAAAAAAGTTATTCAAGAATATCTCTTTCTCCTATGTGCTTTCATCCCTAACCCTAACCCTAACCCTTCCGAAAGTCGGAGAAGCTCAAGGATGGTACCGATCGATGCGCGCTACCCCATTTAGTGGGGGTAGAGCCTACTTGCAAGTCTCTCCGACCTTCACAAAAAAAGTTATTCAAGAATATCTCCTCAGATTTGGGGGAATTTCGTCGGTCGACCTCTTCCGAAGGTCGTACAAGCTCGGGGATGGTACCAATCGATCCGCAGGACCCAAATTAGTCCAGATGCAACCACTTTCCAAGTCTCTCCGACCTTCACAAAAAAAGTTATTCAAGAATATCTCTTTCTCCTATGTGCTTTCATCCCTAACCCTAACCCTTCCGAAAGTCGGAGAAGCTCAAGGATGGTACCGATCGATGCGCGCAACCCCATTTAGTGGGGGTAGAGCCTACTTGCAAGTCTCTCCGACCTTTACAAAAAAAGTTATTCAAGAATATCTCTTTCTCCTATGTGCTTTCATCCCTAACCCTAACCCTAACCCTTCCGAAAGTCGGAGAAGCTCAAGGATGGTACCGATCGATGCGCGCTACCCCATTTAGTGGGGGTAGAGCCTACTTGCAAGTCTCTCCGACCTTCACAAAAAAAGTTATTCAAGAATATCTCTTTCTCCTATGTGCTTTCATCCCTAACCCTAACCCTTCCGAAAGTCGGAGAAGCTCAAGGATGGTACCGATCGATGCGCGCAACCCCATTTAGTGGGGGTAGAGCCTACTTGCAAGTCTCTCCGACCTTCACAAAAAAAGTTATTCAAGAATATCTCTTTCTCCTATGTGCTTTCATCCCTAACCCTAACCCTAACCCTTCCGAAAGTCGGAGAAGCTCAAGGATGGTACCGATCGATGCGCGCTACCCCATTTAGTGGGGGTAGAGCCTACTTGCAAGTCTCTCCGACCTTCACAAAAAAAGTTATTCAAGAATATCTCTTTCTCCTATGTGCTTTCATCCCTAACCCTAACCCTAACCCTTCCGAAAGTCGGAGAAGCTCAAGGATGGTACCGATCGATGCGCGCTACCCCATTTAGTGGGGGTAGAGCCTACTTGCAAGTCTCTCCGACCTTCACAAAAAAAGTTATTCAAGAATATCTCCTCAGATTTGGGGGAATTTCGTCGGTCGACCTCTTCCGAAGGTCGTACAAGCTCGGGGATGGTACCAATCGATCCGCAGGACCCAAATTAGTCCAGATGCAACCACTTTCCAAGTCTCTCCGACCTTCACAAAAAAAGTTATTCAAGAATATCTCTTTCTCCTATGTGCTTTCATCCCTAACCCTAACCCTAACCCTTCCGAAAGTCGGAGAAGCTCAAGGATGGTACCGATCGATGCGCGCTACCCCATTTAGTGGGGGTAGAGCCTACTTGCAAGTCTCTCCGACCTTCACAAAAAAAGTTATTCAAGAATATCTCCTCAGATTTGGGGGAATTTCGTCGGTCGACCTCTTCCGAAGGTCGTACAAGCTCGGGGATGGTACCAATCGATCCGCAGGACCCAAATTAGTCCAGATGCAACCACTTTCCAAGTCTCTCCGACCTTCACAAAAAAAGTTATTCAAGAATATCTCTTTCTCCTATGTGCTTTCATCCCTAACCCTAACCCTAACCCTTCCGAAAGTCGGAGAAGCTCAAGGATGGTACCGATCGATGCGCGCTACCCCATTTAGTGGGGGTAGAGCCTACTTGCAAGTCTCTCCGACCTTCACAAAAAAAGTTATTCAAGAATATCTCTTTCTCCTATGTGCTTTCATCCCTAACCCTAACCCTTCCGAAAGTCGGAGAAGCTCAAGGATGGTACCGATCGATGCGCGCAACCCCATTTAGTGGGGGTAGAGCCTACTTGCAAGTCTCTCCGACCTTCACAAAAAAAGTTATTCAAGAATATCTCTTTCTCCTATGTGCTTTCATCCCTAACCCTAACCCTAACCCTTCCGAAAGTCGGAGAAGCTCAAGGATGGTACCGATCGATGCGCGCTACCCCATTTAGTGGGGGTAGAGCCTACTTGCAAGTCTCTCCGACCTTCACAAAAAAAGTTATTCAAGAATATCTCCTCAGATTTGGGGGAATTTCGTCGGTCGACCTCTTTCGAAGGTCGTACAAGCTCGGGGATGGTACCAATCGATCCGCAGGACCCAAATTAGTCCAGATGCAACCACTTTCCAAGTCTCTCCGACCTTCACAAAAAAAGTTATTCAAGAATATCTCTTTCTCCTATGTGCTTTCATCCCTAACCCTAACCCTAACCCTTCCGAAAGTCGGAGAAGCTCAAGGATAGTACCGATCGATGCGCGCTACCCCATTTAGTGGGGGTAGAGCCTACTTGCAAGTCTCTCCGACCTTCACAAAAAAAGTTATTCAAGAATATCTCTTTCTCCTATGTGCTTTCATCCCTAACCCTAACCCTAACCCTTCCGAAAGTCGGAGAAGCTCAAGGATGGTACCGATCGATGCGCGCTACCCCATTTAGTGGGGGTAAAGCCTACTTGCAAGTCTCTCCGACCTTCACAAAAAAAGTTATTCAAGAATATCTCCTCAGATTTGGGGGAATTTCGTCGGTCGACCTCTTCCGAAGGTCGTACAAGCTCGGGGATGGTACCAATCGATCCGCAGGACCCAAATTAGTCCAGATGCAACCACTTTCCAAGTCTCTCCGACCTTCACAAAAAAAGTTATTCAAGAATATCTCTTTCTCCTATGTGCTTTCATCCCTAACCCTAACCCTAACCCTTCCGAAAGTCGGAGAAGCTCAAGGATGGTACCGATCGATGCGCGCTACCCCATTTAGTGGGGGTAGAGCCTACTTGCAAGTCTCTCCGACCTTCACAAAAAAAGTTATTCAAGAATATCTCCTCAGATTTGGGGGAATTTCGTCGGTCGACCTCTTCCGAAGGTCGTACAAGCTCGGGGATGGTATTAATCGATCCGCAGGACCCAAATTAGTCCAGATGCAACCACTTTCCAAGTCTCTCCGACCTTCACAAAAAAAGTTATTCAAGAATATCTCTTTCTCCTATGTGCTTTCATCCCTAACCCTAACCCTAACCCTTCCGAAAGTCGGAGAAGCTCAAGGATGGTACCGATCGATGCGCGCTACCCCATTTAGTGGGGGTAGAGCCTACTTGCAAGTCTCTCCGACCTTCACAAAAAAAGTTATTCAAGAATATCTCCTCAGATTTGGGGGAATTTCGTCGGTCGACCTCTTCCGAAGGTCGTACAAGCTCGGGGATGGTACCAATCGATCCGCAGGACCCAAATTAGTCCAGATGCAACCACTTTTCAAGTCTCTCCGACCTTCACAAAAAAAGTTATTCAAGAATATCTCTTTCTCCTATGTGCTTTCATCCCTAACCCTAACCCTAACCCTTCCGAAAGTCGGAGAAGCTCAAGGATGGTACCGATCGATGCGCGCTACCCCATTTAGTGGGGGTAGAGCCTACTTGCAAGTCTCTCCGACCTTCACAAAAAAAGTTATTCAAGAATATCTCTTTCTCCTATGTGCTTTCATCCCTAACCCTAACCCTAACCCTTCCGAAAGTCGGAGAAGCTCAGGGATGGTACCGATCGATGCGCGCTACCCCATTTAGTGGGGGTAGAGCCTACTTGCAAGTCTCTCCGACCTTCACAAAAAAAGTTATTCAAGAATATCTCTTTCTCCTATGTGCTTTCATCCCTAACCCTAACCCTAACCCTTCCGAAAGTCGGAGAAGCTCAAGGATGGTACCGATCGATGCGCGCTACCCCATTTAGTGGGGGTAGAGCCTACTTGCAAGTCTCTCCGACCTTCACAAAAAAAGTTATTCAAGAATATCTCCTCAGATTTGGGGGAATTTCGTCGGTCGACCTCTTCCGAAGGTCGTACAAGCTCGGGGATGGTACCAATCGATCCGCAGGACCCAAATTAGTCCAGATGCAACCACTTTCCAAGTCTCTCCGACCTTCACAAAAAAAGTTATTCAAGAATATCTCTTTCTCCTATGTGCTTTCATCCCTAACCCTAACCCTAACCCTTCCGAAAGTCGGAGAAGCTCAAGGATGGTACCGATCGATGCGCGCTACCCAGTTTAGTGGGGGTAGAGCCTACTTGCAAGTCTCTCCGACCTTCACAAAAAAAGTTATTCAAGAATATCTCCTCAGATTTGGGGGAATTTCGTCGGTCGACCTCTTCCGAAGGTCGTACAAGCTCGGGGATGGTATTAATCGATCCGCAGGACCCAAATTAGTCCAGATGCAACCACTTTCCAAGTCTCTCCGACCTTCACAAAAAAAGTTATTCAAGAATATCTCTTTCTCCTATGTGCTTTCATCCCTAACCCTAACCCTTCCGAAAGTCGGAGAAGCTCAAGGATGGTACCGATCGATGTGCGCTACCCCATTTAGTGGGGGTAGAGCCTACTTGCAAGTCTCTCCGACCTTCACAAAAAAAGTTATTCAAGAATATCTCCTCAGATTTGGGGGAATTTCGTCGGTCGACCTCTTCCGAAGGTCGTACAAGCTCGGGGATGGTACCAATCGATCCGCAGGACCCAAATTAGTCCAGATGCAACCACTTTCCAAGTCTCTCCGACCTTCACAAAAAAAGTTATTCAAGAATATCTCTTTCTCCTATGTGCTTTCATCCCTAACCCTAACCCTAACCCTTCCGAAAGTCGGAGAAGCTCAAGGATGGTACCGATCGATGCGCGCTACCCCATTTAGTGGGGGTAGAGCCTACTTGCAAGTCTCTCCGACCTTCACAAAAAAAGTTATTCAAGAATATCTCTTTCTCCTATGTGCTTTCATCCCTAACCCTAACCCTAACCCTTCCGAAAGTCGGAGAAGCTCAAGGATGGTACCGATCGATGCGCGCTACCCCATTTAGTGGGGGTAGAGCCTACTTGCAAGTCTCTCCGACCTTCACAAAAAAAGTTATTCAAGAATATCTCTTTCTCCTATGTGCTTTCATCCCTAACCCTAACCCTAACCCTTCCGAAAGTCGGAGAAGCTCAAGGATGGTACCGATCGATGCGCGCTACCCCATTTAGTGGGGGTAGAGCCTACTTGCAAGTCTCTCCGACCTTCACAAAAAAAGTTATTCAAGAATATCTCCTCAGATTTGGGGGAATTTCGTCGGTCGACCTCTTCCGAAGGTCGTACAAGCTCGGGGATGGTACCAATCGATCCGCAGGACCCAAATTAGTCCAGATGCAACCACTTTCCAAGTCTCTCCGACCTTCACAAAAAAAGTTATTCAAGAATATCTCTTTCTCCTATGTGCTTTCATCCCTAACCCTAACCCTAACCCTTCCGAAAGTCGGAGAAGCTCAAGGATGGTACCGATCGATGCGCGCTACCCCATTTAGTGGGGGTAGAGCCTACTTGCAAGTCTCTCCGACCTTCACAAAAAAAGTTATTCAAGAATATCTCTTTCTCCTATGTGCTTTCATCCCTAACCCTAACCCTAACCCTTCCGAAAGTCGGAGAAGCTCAAGGATGGTACCGATCGATGCGCGCTACCCCATTTAGTGGGGGTAGAGCCTACTTGCAAGTCTCTCCGACCTTCACAAAAAAAGTTATTCAAGAATATCTCTTTCTCCTATGTGCTTTCATCCCTAACCCTAACCCTAACCCTTCCGAAAGTCGGAGAAGCTCAAGGATGGTACTGATCGATGCGCGCTACCCCATTTAGTGGGGGTAGAGCCTACTTGCAAGTCTCTCCGACCTTCACAAAAAAAGTTATTCAAGAATATCTCCTCAGATTTGGGGGAATTTCGTCGGTCGACCTCTTCCGAAGGTCGTACAAGCTCGGGGATGGTACCAATCGATCCGCAGGACCCAAATTAGTCCAGATGCAACCACTTTCCAAGTCTCTCCGACCTTCACAAAAAAAGTTATTCAAGAATATCTCTTTCTCCTATGTGCTTTCATCCCTAACCCTAACCCTAACCCTTCCGAAAGTCGGAGAAGCTCAAGGATGGTACCGATCGATGCGCGCTACCCCATTTAGTGGGGGTAGAGCCTACTTGCAAGTCTCTCCGACCTTCACAAAAAAAGTTATTCAAGAATATCTCTTTCTCCTATGTGCTTTCATCCCTAACCCTAACCCTAACCCTTCCGAAAGTCGGAGAAGCTCAAGGATGGTACCGATCGATGCGCGCTACCCCATTTAGTGGGGGTAGAGCCTACTTGCAAGTCTCTCCGACCTTCACAAAAAAAGTTATTCAAGAATATCTCCTCAGATTTGGGGGAATTTCGTCGGTCGACCTCTTCCGAAGGTCGTACAAGCTCGGGGATGGTATTAATCGATCCGCAGGACCCAAATTAGTCCAGATGCAACCACTTTCCAAGTCTCTCCGACCTTCACAAAAAAAGTTATTCAAGAATATCTCTTTCTCCTATGTGCTTTCATCCCTAACCCTAACCCTAACCCTTCCGAAAGTCGGAGAAGCTCAAGGATGGTACCGATCGATGCGCGCTACCCCATTTAGTGGGGGTAGAGCCTACTTGCAAGTCTCTCCGACCTTCACAAAAAAAGTTATTCAAGAATATCTCCTCAGATTTGGGGGAATTTCGTCGGTCGACCTCTTCCGAAGGTCGTACAAGCTCGGGGATGGTACCAATCGATCCGCAGGACCCAAATTAGTCCAGATGCAACCACTTTTCAAGTCTCTCCGACCTTCACAAAAAAAGTTATTCAAGAATATCTCTTTCTCCTATGTGCTTTCATCCCTAACCCTAACCCTAACCCTTCCGAAAGTCGGAGAAGCTCAAGGATGGTACCGATCGATGCGCGCTACCCCATTTAGTGGGGGTAGAGCCTACTTGCAAGTCTCTCCGACCTTCACAAAAAAAGTTATTCAAGAATATCTCTTTCTCCTATGTGCTTTCATCCCTAACCCTAACCCTAACCCTTCCGAAAGTCGGAGAAGCTCAGGGATGGTACCGATCGATGCGCGCTACCCCATTTAGTGGGGGTAGAGCCTACTTGCAAGTCTCTCCGACCTTCACAAAAAAAGTTATTCAAGAATATCTCTTTCTCCTATGTGCTTTCATCCCTAACCCTAACCCTAACCCTTCCGAAAGTCGGAGAAGCTCAAGGATGGTACCGATCGATGCGCGCTACCCCATTTAGTGGGGGTAGAGCCTACTTGCAAGTCTCTCCGACCTTCACAAAAAAAGTTATTCAAGAATATCTCCTCAGATTTGGGGGAATTTCGTCGGTCGACCTCTTCCGAAGGTCGTACAAGCTCGGGGATGGTACCAATCGATCCGCAGGACCCAAATTAGTCCAGATGCAACCACTTTCCAAGTCTCTCCGACCTTCACAAAAAAAGTTATTCAAGAATATCTCTTTCTCCTATGTGCTTTCATCCCTAACCCTAACCCTAACCCTTCCGAAAGTCGGAGAAGCTCAAGGATGGTACCGATCGATGCGCGCTACCCAGTTTAGTGGGGGTAGAGCCTACTTGCAAGTCTCTCCGACCTTCACAAAAAAAGTTATTCAAGAATATCTCCTCAGATTTGGGGGAATTTCGTCGGTCGACCTCTTCCGAAGGTCGTACAAGCTCGGGGATGGTATTAATCGATCCGCAGGACCCAAATTAGTCCAGATGCAACCACTTTCCAAGTCTCTCCGACCTTCACAAAAAAAGTTATTCAAGAATATCTCTTTCTCCTATGTGCTTTCATCCCTAACCCTAACCCTTCCGAAAGTCGGAGAAGCTCAAGGATGGTACCGATCGATGTGCGCTACCCCATTTAGTGGGGGTAGAGCCTACTTGCAAGTCTCTCCGACCTTCACAAAAAAAGTTATTCAAGAATATCTCCTCAGATTTGGGGGAATTTCGTCGGTCGACCTCTTCCGAAGGTCGTACAAGCTCGGGGATGGTACCAATCGATCCGCAGGACCCAAATTAGTCCAGATGCAACCACTTTCCAAGTCTCTCCGACCTTCACAAAAAAAGTTATTCAAGAATATCTCTTTCTCCTATGTGCTTTCATCCCTAACCCTAACCCTAACCCTTCCGAAAGTCGGAGAAGCTCAAGGATGGTACCGATCGATGCGCGCTACCCCATTTAGTGGGGGTAGAGCCTACTTGCAAGTCTCTCCGACCTTCACAAAAAAAGTTATTCAAGAATATCTCTTTCTCCTATGTGCTTTCATCCCTAACCCTAACCCTAACCCTTCCGAAAGTCGGAGAAGCTCAAGGATGGTACCGATCGATGCGCGCTACCCCATTTAGTGGGGGTAGAGCCTACTTGCAAGTCTCTCCGACCTTCACAAAAAAAGTTATTCAAGAATATCTCTTTCTCCTATGTGCTTTCATCCCTAACCCTAACCCTAACCCTTCCGAAAGTCGGAGAAGCTCAAGGATGGTACCGATCGATGCGCGCTACCCCATTTAGTGGGGGTAGAGCCTACTTGCAAGTCTCTCCGACCTTCACAAAAAAAGTTATTCAAGAATATCTCCTCAGATTTGGGGGAATTTCGTCGGTCGACCTCTTCCGAAGGTCGTACAAGCTCGGGGATGGTACCAATCGATCCGCAGGACCCAAATTAGTCCAGATGCAACCACTTTCCAAGTCTCTCCGACCTTCACAAAAAAAGTTATTCAAGAATATCTCTTTCTCCTATGTGCTTTCATCCCTAACCCTAACCCTAACCCTTCCGAAAGTCGGAGAAGCTCAAGGATGGTACCGATCGATGCGCGCTACCCCATTTAGTGGGGGTAGAGCCTACTTGCAAGTCTCTCCGACCTTCACAAAAAAAGTTATTCAAGAATATCTCTTTCTCCTATGTGCTTTCATCCCTAACCCTAACCCTAACCCTTCCGAAAGTCGGAGAAGCTCAAGGATGGTACCGATCGATGCGCGCTACCCCATTTAGTGGGGGTAGAGCCTACTTGCAAGTCTCTCCGACCTTCACAAAAAAAGTTATTCAAGAATATCTCTTTCTCCTATGTGCTTTCATCCCTAACCCTAACCCTAACCCTTCCGAAAGTCGGAGAAGCTCAAGGATGGTACTGATCGATGCGCGCTACCCCATTTAGTGGGGGTAGAGCCTACTTGCAAGTCTCTCCGACCTTCACAAAAAAAGTTATTCAAGAATATCTCCTCAGATTTGGGGGAATTTCGTCGGTCGACCTCTTCCGAAGGTCGTACAAGCTCGGGGATGGTACCAATCGATCCGCAGGACCCAAATTAGTCCAGATGCAACCACTTTCCAAGTCTCTCCGACCTTCACAAAAAAAGTTATTCAAGAATATCTCTTTCTCCTATGTGCTTTCATCCCTAACCCTAACCCTAACCCTTCCGAAAGTCGGAGAAGCTCAAGGATGGTACCGATCGATGCGCGCTACCCCATTTAGTGGGGGTAGAGCCTACTTGCAAGTCTCTCCGACCTTCACAAAAAAAGTTATTCAAGAATATCTCTTTCTCCTATGTGCTTTCATCCCTAACCCTAACCCTAACCCTTCCGAAAGTCGGAGAAGCTCAAGGATGGTACCGATCGATGCGCGCTACCCCATTTAGTGGGGGTAGAGCCTACTTGCAAGTCTCTCCGACCTTCACAAAAAAAGTTATTCAAGAATATCTCTTTCTCCTATGTGCTTTCATCCCTAACCCTAACCCTAACCCTTCCGAAAGTCGGAGAAGCTCAAGGATGGTACTGATCGATGCGCGCTACCCCATTTAGTGGGGGTAGAGCCTACTTGCAAGTCTCTCCGACCTTCACAAAAAAAGTTATTCAAGAATATCTCCTCAGATTTGGGGGAATTTCGTCGGTCGACCTCTTCCGAAGGTCGTACAAGCTCGGGGATGGTACCAATCGATCCGCAGGACCCAAATTAGTCCAGATGCAACCACTTTCCAAGTCTCTCCGACCTTCACAAAAAAAGTTATTCAAGAATATCTCTTTCTCCTATGTGCTTTCATCCCTAACCCTAACCCTTCCGAAAGTCGGAGAAGCTCAAGGATGGTACCGATCGATGCGCGCAACCCCATTTAGTGGGGGTAGAGCCTACTTGCAAGTCTCTCCGACCTTCACAAAAAAAGTTATTCAAGAATATCTCTTTCTCCTATGTGCTTTCATCCCTAACCCTAACCCTAACCCTTCCGAAAGTCGGAGAAGCTCAAGGATGGTACCGATCGATGCGCGCTACCCCATTTAGTGGGGGTAGAGCCTACTTGCAAGTCTCTCCGACCTTCACAAAAAAAGTTATTCAAGAATATCTCCTCAGATTTGGGGGAATTTCGTCGGTCGACCTCTTCCGAAGGTCGTACAAGCTCGGGGATGGTACCAATCGATCCGCAGGACCCAAATTAGTCCAGATGCAACCACTTTCCAAGTCTCTCCGACGTTCACAAAAAAAGTTATTCAAGAATATCTCTTTCTCCTATGTGCTTTCATCCCTAACCCTAACCCTTCCGAAAGTCGGAGAAGCTCAAGGATGGTACCGATCGATGCGCGCAACCCAATTTAGTGGGGGTAGAGCCTACTTGCAAGTCTCTCCGACCTTCACAAAAAAAGTTATTCAAGAATATCTCCTCAGATTTGGGGGAATTTCGTCGGTCGACCTCTTCCGAAGGTCGTACAAGCTCGGGGATGGTACCAATCGATCCGCAGGACCCAAATTAGTCCAGATGCAACCACTTTCCAAGTCTCTCCGACCTTCAAAAAAAAAGTTATTCAAGAATATCTCTTTCTCCTATGTGCTTTCATCCCTAACCCTAACCCTAACCCTTCCGAAAGTCGGAGAAGCTCAAGGATGGTACCGATCGATGCGCGCTACCCCATTTAGTGGGGGTAGAGCCTACTTGCAAGTCTCTCCGACCTTCACAAAAAAAGTTATTCAAGAATATCTCTTTCTCCTATGTGCTTTCATCCCTAACCCTAACCCTAACCCTTCCGAAAGTCGGAGAAGCTCAAGGATGGTACCGATCGATGCGCGCTACCCCATTTAGTGGGGGTAGAGCCTACTTGCAAGTCTCTCCGACCTTCACAAAAAACGTTATTCAAGAATATCTCTTTCTCCTATGTGCTTTCATCCCTAACCCTAACCCTAACCCTTCCGAAAGTCGGAGAAGCTCAAGGATGGTACTGATCGATGCGCGCTACCCCATTTAGTGGGGGTAGAGCCTACTTGCAAGTCTCTCCGACCTTCACAAAAAAAGTTATTCAAGAATATCTCCTCAGATTTGGGGGAATTTCGTCGGTCGACCTCTTCCGAAGGTCGTACAAGCTCGGGGATGGTACCAATCGATCCGCAGGACCCAAATTAGTCCAGATGCAACCACTTTCCAAGTCTCTCCGACCTTCACAAAAAAAGTTATTCAAGAATATCTCTTTCTCCTATGTGCTTTCATCCCTAACCCTAACCCTTCCGAAAGTCGGAGAAGCTCAAGGATGGTACCGATCGATGCGCGCAACCCCATTTAGTGGGGGTAGAGCCTACTTGCAAGTCTCTCCGACCTTCACAAAAAAAGTTATTCAAGAATATCTCCTCAGATTTGGGGGAATTTCGTCGGTCGACCTCTTCCGAAGGTCGTACAAGCTCGGAGATGGTACCAATCGATCCGCAGGACCCAAATTAGTCCAGATGCAACCACTTTCCAAGTCTCTCCGACCTTCACAAAAAAAGTTATTCAAGAATATCTCTTTCTCCTATGTGCTTTCATCCCTAACCCTAACCCTTCCGAAAGTCGGAGAAGCTCAAGGATGGTACCGATCGATGCGCGCAACCCCATTTAGTGGGGGTAGAGCCTACTTGCAAGTCTCTCCGACCTTCACAAAAAAAGTTATTCAAGAATATCTCTTTCTCCTATGTGCTTTCATCCCTAACCCTAACCCTAACCCTTCCGAAAGTCGGAGAAGCTCAAGGATGGTACCGATCGATGCGCGCTACCCCATTTAGTGGGGGTAGAGCCTACTTGCAAGTCTCTCCGACCTTCACAAAAAAAGTTATTCAAGAATATCTCCTCAGATTTGGGGGAATTTCGTCGGTCGACCTCTTCCGAAGGTCGTACAAGCTCGGGGATGGTACCAATCGATCCGCAGGACCCAAATTAGTCCAGATGCAACCACTTTCCAAGTCTCTCCGACCTTCACAAAAAAAGTTATTCAAGAATATCTCTTTCTCCTATGTGCTTTCATCCCTAACCCTAACCCTAACCCTTCCGAAAGTCGGAGAAGCTCAAGGATGGTACCGATCGATGCGCGCTCCCCCATTTAGTGGGGGTAGAGCCTACTTGCAAGTCTCTCCGACCTTCACAAAAAAAGTTATTCAAGAATATCTCTTTCTCCTATGTGCTTTCATCCCTAACCCTAACCCTAACCCTTCCGAAAGTCGGAGAAGCTCAAGGATGGTACCGATCGATGCGCGCTACCCCATTTAGTGGGGGTAGAGCCTACTTGCAAGTCTCTCCGACCTTCACAAAAAACGTTATTCAAGAATATCTCTTTCTCCTATGTGCTTTCATCCCTAACCCTAACCCTAACCCTTCCGAAAGTCGGAGAAGCTCAAGGATGGTACTGATCGATGCGCGCTACCCCATTTAGTGGGGGTAGAGCCTACTTGCAAGTCTCTCCGACCTTCACAAAAAAAGTTATTCAAGAATATCTCCTCAGATTTGGGGGAATTTCGTCGGTCGACCTCTTTCGAAGGTCGTACAAGCTCGGGGATGGTACCAATCGATCCGCAGGACCCAAATTAGTCCAGATGCAACCACTTTCCAAGTCTCTCCGACCTTCACAAAAAAAGTTATTCAAGAATATCTCTTTCTCCTATGTGCTTTCATCCCTAACCCTAACCCTTCCGAAAGTCGGAGAAGCTCAAGGATGGTACCGATCGATGCGCGCAACCCCATTTAGTGGGGGTAGAGCCTACTTGCAAGTCTCTCCGACCTTCACAAAAAAAGTTATTCAAGAATATCTCTTTCTCCTATGTGCTTTCATCCCTAACCCTAACCCTAACCCTTCCGAAAGTCGGAGAAGCTCAAGGATGGTACCGATCGATGCGCGCTACCCCATTTAGTGGGGGTAGAGCCTACTTGCAAGTCTCTCCGACCTTCACAAAAAACGTTATTCAAGAATATCTCTTTCTCCTATGTGCTTTCATCCCTAACCCTAACCCTAACCCTTCCGAAAGTCGGAGAAGCTCAAGGATGGTACTGATCGATGTGCGCTACCCCATTTAGTGGGGGTAGAGCCTACTTGCAAGTCTCTCCGACCTTCACAAAAAAAGTTATTCAAGAATATCTCCTCAGATTTGGGGGAATTTCGTCGGTCGACCTCTTCCGAAGGTCGTACAAGCTCGGGGATGGTACCAATCGATCCGCAGGACCCAAATTAGTCCAGATGCAACCACTTTCCAAGTCTCTCCGACCTTCACAAAAAAAGTTATTCAAGAATATCTCTTTCTCCTATGTGCTTTCATCCCTAACCCTAACCCTTCCGAAAGTCGGAGAAGCTCAAGGATGGTACCGATCGATGCGCGCAACCCCATTTAGTGGGGGTAGAGCCTACTTGCAAGTCTCTCCGACCTTCACAAAAAAAGTTATTCAAGAATATCTCCTCAGATTTGGGGGAATTTCGTCGGTCGACCTCTTCCGAAGGTCGTACAAGCTCGGAGATGGTACCAATCGATCCGCAGGACCCAAATTAGTCCAGATGCAACCACTTTCCAAGTCTCTCCGACCTTCACAAAAAAAGTTATTCAAGAATATCTCTTTCTCCTATGTGCTTTCATCCCTAACCCTAACCCTTCCGAAAGTCGGAGAAGCTCAAAGATGGTACCGATCGATGCGCGCAACCCCATTTAGTGGGGGTAGAGCCTACTTGCAAGTCTCTCCGACCTTCACAAAAAAAGTTATTCAAGAATATCTCTTTCTCCTATGTGCTTTCATCCCTAACCCTAACCCTAACCCTTCCGAAAGTCGGAGAAGCTCAAGGATGGTACCGATCGATGCGCGCTACCCCATTTAGTGGGGGTAGAGCCTACTTGCAAGTCTCTCCGACCTTCACAAAAAAAGTTATTCAAGAATATCTCCTCAGATTTGGGGGAATTTCGTCGGTCGACCTCTTCCGAAGGTCGTACAAGCTCGGGGATGGTACCAATCGATCCGCAGGACCCAAATTAGTCCAGATGCAACCACTTTCCAAGTCTCTCCGACCTTCACAAAAAAAGTTATTCAAGAATATCTCTTTCTCCTATGTGCTTTCATCCCTAACCCTAACCCTAACCCTTCCGAAAGTCGGAGAAGCTCAAGGATGGTACCGATCGATGCGCGCTACCCCATTTAGTGGGGGTAGAGCCTACTTGCAAGTCTCTCCGACCTTCACAAAAAAAGTTATTCAAGAATATCTCTTTCTCCTATGTGCTTTCATCCCTAACCCTAACCCTAACCCTTCCGAAAGTCGGAGAAGCTCAAGGATGGTACTGATCGATGCGCGCTACCCCATTTAGTGGGGGTAGAGCCTACTTGCAAGTCTCTCCGACCTTCACAAAAAACGTTATTCAAGAATATCTCTTTCTCCTATGTGCTTTCATCCCTAACCCTAACCCTAACCCTTCCGAAAGTCGGAGAAGCTCAAGGATGGTACTGATCGATGCGCGCTACCCCATTTAGTGGGGGTAGAGCCTACTTGCAAGTCTCTCCGACCTTCACAAAAAAAGTTATTCAAGAATATCTCCTCAGATTTGGGGGAATTTCGTCGGTCGACCTCTTCCGAAGGTCGTACAAGCTCGGGGATGGTACCAATCGATCCGCAGGACCCAAATTAGTCCAGATGCAACCACTTTCCAAGTCTCTCCGACCTTCACAAAAAAAGTTATTCAAGAATATCTCTTTCTCCTATGTGCTTTCATCCCTAACCCTAACCCTTCCGAAAGTCGGAGAAGCTCAAGGATGGTACCGATCGATGCGCGCAACCCCATTTAGTGGGGGTAGAGCCTACTTGCAAGTCTCTCCGACCTTCACAAAAAAAGTTATTCAAGAATATCTCTTTCTCCTATGTGCTTTCATCCCTAACCCTAACCCTAACCCTTCCGAAAGTCGGAGAAGCTCAAGGATGGTACCGATCGATGCGCGCTACCCCATTTAGTGGGGGTAGAGCCTACTTGCAAGTCTCTCCGACCTTCACAAAAAAAGTTATTCAAGAATATCTCCTCAGATTTGGGGGAATTTCGTCGGTCGACCTCTTTCGAAGGTCGTACAAGCTCGGGGATGGTACCAATCGATCCGCAGGACCCAAATTAGTCCAGATGCAACCACTTTCCAAGTCTCTCCGACCTTCACAAAAAAAGTTATTCAAGAATATCTCTTTCTCCTATGTGCTTTCATCCCTAACCCTAACCCTAACCCTTCCGAAAGTCGGAGAAGCTCAAGGATGGTACCGATCGATGCGCGCTACCCCATTTAGTGGGGGTAGAGCCTACTTGCAAGTCTCTCCGACCTTCACAAAAAAAGTTATTCAAGAATATCTCCTCAGATTTGGGGGAATTTCGTCGGTCGACCTCTTCCGAAGGACGTACAAGCTCGGGGATGGTACCAATCGATCCGCAGGACCCAAATTAGTCCAGATGCAACCACTTTCCAAGTCTCTCCGACCTTCACAAAAAAAGTTATTCAAGAATATCTCTTTCTCCTATGTGCTTTCATCCCTAACCCTAACCCTAACCCTTCCGAAAGTCGGAGAAGCTCAAGGATGGTACCGATCGATGCGCGCTACCCCATTTAGTGGGGGTAGAGCCTACTTGCAAGTCTCTCCGACCTTCACAAAAAAAGTTATTCAAGAATATCTCTTTCTCCTATGTGCTTTCATCCCTAACCCTAACCCTAACCCTTCCGAAAGTCGGAGAAGCTCAAGGATGGTACTGATCGATGCGCGCTACCCCATTTAGTGGGGGTAGAGCCTACTTGCAAGTCTCTCCGACCTTCACAAAAAAAGTTATTCAAGAATATCTCCTCAGATTTGGGGGAATTTCGTCGGTCGACCTCTTCCGAAGGTCGTACAAGCTCGGGGATGGTACCAATCGATCCGCAGGACCCAAATTAGTCCAGATGCAACCACTTTCCAAGTCTCTCCGACCTTCACAAAAAAAGTTATTCAAGAATATCTCTTTCTCCTATGTGCTTTCATCCCTAACCCTAACCCTTCCGAAAGTCGGAGAAGCTCAAGGATGGTACCGATCGATGCGCGCAACCCCATTTAGTGGGGGTAGAGCCTACTTGCAAGTCTCTCCGACCTTCACAAAAAAAGTTATTCAAGAATATCTCTTTCTCCTATGTGCTTTCATCCCTAACCCTAACCCTAACCCTTCCGAAAGTCGGAGAAGCTCAAGGATGGTACCGATCGATGCGCGCTACCCCATTTAGTGGGAGTAGAGCCTACTTGCAAGTCTCTCCGACCTTCACAAAAAAAGTTATTCAAGAATATCTCCTCAGATTTGGGGGAATTTCGTCGGTCGACCTCTTCCGAAGGTCGTACAAGCTCGGGGATGGTACCAATCGATCCGCAGGACCCAAATTAGTCCAGATGCAACCACTTTCCAAGTCTCTCCGACCTTCACAAAAAAAGTTATTCAAGAATATCTCTTTCTCCTATGTGCTTTCATCCCTAACCCTAACCCTTCCGAAAGTCGGAGAAGCTCAAGGATGGTACCGATCGATGCGCGCAACCCCATTTAGTGGGGGTAGAGCCTACTTGCAAGTCTCTCCGACCTTCACAAAAAAAGTTATTCAAGAATATCTCTTTCTCCTATGTGCTTTCATCCCTAACCCTAACCCTAACCCTTCCGAAAGTCGGAGAAGCTCAAGGATGGTACCGATCGATGCGCGCTACCCCATTTAGTGGGGGTAGAGCCTACTTGCAAGTCTCTCCGACCTTCACAAAAAAAGTTATTCAAGAATATCTCCTCAGATTTGGGGGAATTTCGTCGGTCGACCTCTTTCGAAGGTCGTACAAGCTCGGGGATGGTACCAATCGATCCGCAGGACCCAAATTAGTCCAGATGCAACCACTTTCCAAGTCTCTCCGACCTTCACAAAAAAAGTTATTCAAGAATATCTCTTTCTCCTATGTGCTTTCATCCCTAACCCTAACCCTAACCCTTCCGAAAGTCGGAGAAGCTCAAGGATGGTACTGATCGATGCGCGCTACCCCATTTAGTGGGGGTAGAGCCTACTTGCAAGTCTCTCCGACCTTCACAAAAAAAGTTATTCAAGAATATCTCCTCAGATTTGGGGGAATTTCGTCGGTCGACCTCTTCCGAAGGTCGTACAAGCTCGGGGATGGTACCAATCGATCCGCAGGACCCAAATTAGTCCAGATGCAACCACTTTCCAAGTCTCTCCGACCTTCACAAAAAAAGTTATTCAAGAATATCTCTTTCTCCTATGTGCTTTCATCCCTAACCCTAACCCTTCCGAAAGTCGGAGAAGCTCAAGGATGGTACCGATCGATGCGCGCAACCCCATTTAGTGGGGGTAGAGCCTACTTGCAAGTCTCTCCGACCTTCACAAAAAAAGTTATTCAAGAATATCTCTTTCTCCTATGTGCTTTCATCCCTAACCCTAACCCTAACCCTTCCGAAAGTCGGAGAAGCTCAAGGATGGTACCGATCGATGCGCGCTACCCCATTTAGTGGGAGTAGAGCCTACTTGCAAGTCTCTCCGACCTTCACAAAAAAAGTTATTCAAGAATATCTCCTCAGATTTGGGGGAATTTCGTCGGTCGACCTCTTCCGAAGGTCGTACAAGCTCGGGGATGGTACCAATCGATCCGCAGGACCCAAATTAGTCCAGATGCAACCACTTTCCAAGTCTCTCCGACCTTCACAAAAAAAGTTATTCAAGAATATCTCTTTCTCCTATGTGCTTTCATCCCTAACCCTAACCCTTCCGAAAGTCGGAGAAGCTCAAGGATGGTACCGATCGATGCGCGCAACCCCATTTAGTGGGGGTAGAGCCTACTTGCAAGTCTCTCCGACCTTCACAAAAAAAGTTATTCAAGAATATCTCTTTCTCCTATGTGCTTTCATCCCTAACCCTAACCCTAACCCTTCCGAAAGTCGGAGAAGCTCAAGGATGGTACCGATCGATGCGCGCTACCCCATTTAGTGGGGGTAGAGCCTACTTGCAAGTCTCTCCGACCTTCACAAAAAAAGTTATTCAAGAATATCTCCTCAGATTTGGGGGAATTTCGTCGGTCGACCTCTTTCGAAGGTCGTACAAGCTCGGGGATGGTACCAATCGATCCGCAGGACCCAAATTAGTCCAGATGCAACCACTTTCCAAGTCTCTCCGACCTTCACAAAAAAAGTTATTCAAGAATATCTCTTTCTCCTATGTGCTTTCATCCCTAACCCTAACCCTAACCCTTCCGAAAGTCGGAGAAGCTCAAGGATGGTACCGATCGATGCGCGCTACCCCATTTAGTGGGGGTAGAGCCTACTTGCAAGTCTCTCCGACCTTCACAAAAAAAGTTATTCAAGAATATCTCCTCAGATTTGGGGGAATTTCGTCGGTCGACCTCTTCCGAAGGTCGTACAAGCTCGGGGATGGTACCAATCGATCCGCAGGACCCAAATTAGTCCAGATGCAACCACTTTCCAAGTCTCTCCGACCTTCACAAAAAAAGTTATTCAAGAATATCTCTTTCTCCTATGTGCTTTCATCCCTAACCCTAACCCTAACCCTTCCGAAAGTCGGAGAAGCTCAAAGATGGTACTGATCGATGCGCGCTACCCCATTTAGTGGGGGTAGAGCCTACTTGCAAGTCTCTCCGACCTTCACAAAAAAAGTTATTCAAGAATATCTCCTCAGATTTGGGGGAATTTCGTCGGTCGACCTCTTCCGAAGGTCGTACAAGCTCGGGGATGGTACCAATCGATCCGCAGGACCCAAATTAGTCCAGATGCAACCACTTTCCAAGTCTCTCCGACCTTCACAAAAAAAGTTATTCAAGAATATCTCTTTCTCCTATGTGCTTTCATCCCTAACCCTAACCCTTCCGAAAGTCGGAGAAGCTCAAGGATGGTACCGATCGATGCGCGCAACCCCATTTAGTGGGGGTAGAGCCTACTTGCAAGTCTCTCCGACCTTTACAAAAAAAGTTATTCAAGAATATCTCTTTCTCCTATGTGCTTTCATCCCTAACCCTAACCCTAACCCTTCCGAAAGTCGGAGAAGCTCAAGGATGGTACCGATCGATGCGCGCTACCCCATTTAGTGGGGGTAGAGCCTACTTGCAAGTCTCTCCGACCTTCACAAAAAAAGTTATTCAAGAATATCTCTTTCTCCTATGTGCTTTCATCCCTAACCCTAACCCTTCCGAAAGTCGGAGAAGCTCAAGGATGGTACCGATCGATGCGCGCAACCCCATTTAGTGGGGGTAGAGCCTACTTGCAAGTCTCTCCGACCTTCACAAAAAAAGTTATTCAAGAATATCTCTTTCTCCTATGTGCTTTCATCCCTAACCCTAACCCTAACCCTTCCGAAAGTCGGAGAAGCTCAAGGATGGTACCGATCGATGCGCGCTACCCCATTTAGTGGGGGTAGAGCCTACTTGCAAGTCTCTCCGACCTTCACAAAAAAAGTTATTCAAGAATATCTCCTCAGATTTGGGGGAATTTCGTCGGTCGACCTCTTCCGAAGGTCGTACAAGCTCGGGGATGGTACCAATCGATCCGCAGGACCCAAATTAGTCCAGATGCAACCACTTTCCAAGTCTCTCCGACCTTCACAAAAAAAGTTATTCAAGAATATCTCTTTCTCCTATGTGCTTTCATCCCTAACCCTAACCCTAACCCTTCCGAAAGTCGGAGAAGCTCAAGGATGGTACCGATCGATGCGCGCTACCCCATTTAGTGGGGGTAGAGCCTACTTGCAAGTCTCTCCGACCTTCACAAAAAAAGTTATTCAAGAATATCTCTTTCTCCTATGTGCTTTCATCCCTAACCCTAACCCTAACCCTTCCGAAAGTCGGAGAAGCTCAAGGATGGTACCGATCGATGCGCGCTACCCCATTTAGTGGGGGTAGAGCCTACTTGCAAGTCTCTCCGACCTTCACAAAAAAAGTTATTCAAGAATATCTCTTTCTCCTATGTGCTTTCATCCCTAACCCTAACCCTAACCCTTCCGAAAGTCGGAGAAGCTCAAGGATGGTACTGATCGATGCGCGCTACCCCATTTAGTGGGGGTAGAGCCTACTTGCAAGTCTCTCCGACCTTCACAAAAAAAGTTATTCAAGAATATCTCCTCAGATTTGGGGGAATTTCGTCGGTCGACCTCTTCCGAAGGTCGTACAAGCTCGGGGATGGTACCAATCGATCCGCAGGACCCAAATTAGTCCAGATGCAACCACTTTCCAAGTCTCTCCGACCTTCACAAAAAAAGTTATTCAAGAATATCTCTTTCTCCTATGTGCTTTCATCCCTAACCCTAACCCTTCCGAAAGTCGGAGAAGCTCAAGGATGGTACCGATCGATGCGCGCTACCCCATTTAGTGGGGGTAGAGCCTACTTGCAAGTCTCTCCGACCTTCACAAAAAAAGTTATTCAAGAATATCTCTTTCTCCTATGTGCTTTCATCCCTAACCCTAACCCTAACCCTTCCGAAAGTCGGAGAAGCTCAAGGATGGTACCGATCGATGCGCGCTACCCCATTTAGTGGGGGTAGAGCCTACTTGCAAGTCTCTCCGACCTTCACAAAAAAAGTTATTCAAGAATATCTCCTCAGATTTGGGGGAATTTCGTCGGTCGACCTCTTCCGAAGGTCGTACAAGCTCGGGGATGGTACCAATCGATCCGCAGGACCCAAATTAGTCCAGATGCAACCACTTTCCAAGTCTCTCCGACCTTCACAAAAAAAGTTATTCAAGAATATCTCTTTCTCCTATGTGCTTTCATCCCTAACCCTAACCCTTCCGAAAGTCGGAGAAGCTCAAGGATGGTACCGATCGATGCGCGCAACCCCATTTAGTGGGGGTAGAGCCTACTTGCAAGTCTCTCCGACCTTCACAAAAAAAGTTATTCAAGAATATCTCTTTCTCCTATGTGCTTTCATCCCTAACCCTAACCCTTCCGAAAGTCGGAGAAGCTCAAGGATGGTACCGATCGATGCGCGCAACCCCATTTAGTGGGGGTAGAGCCTACTTGCAAGTCTCTCCGACCTTCACAAAAAAAGTTATTCAAGAATATCTCCTCAGATTTGGGGGAATTTCGTTGGTCGACCTCTTCCGAAGGTCGTACAAGCTCGGGGATGGTACCAATCGATCCGCAGGACCCAAATTAGTCCAGATGCAACCACTTTCCAAGTCTCTCCGACCTTCACAAAAAAAGTTATTCAAGAATATCTCTTTCTCCTATGTGCTTTCATCCCTAACCCTAACCCTTCCGAAAGTCGGAGAAGCTCAAGGATGGTACCGATCGATGCGCGCAACCCCATTTAGTGGGGGTAGAGCCTACTTGCAAGTCTCTCCGACCTTCACAAAAAAAGTTATTCAAGAATATCTCTTTCTCCTATGTGCTTTCATCCCTAACCCTAACCCTAACCCTTCCGAAAGTCGGAGAAGCTCAAGGATGGTACCGATCGATGCGCGCTACCCCATTTAGTGGGGGTAGAGCCTACTTGCAAGTCTCTCCGACCTTCACAAAAAAAGTTATTCAAGAATATCTCCTCAGATTTGGGGGAATTTCGTCGGTCGACCTCTTTCGAAGGTCGTACAAGCTCGGGGATGGTACCAATCGATCCGCAGGACCCAAATTAGTCCAGATGCAACCACTTTCCAAGTCTCTCCGACCTTCACAAAAAAAGTTATTCAAGAATATCTCTTTCTCCTATGTGCTTTCATCCCTAACCCTAACCCTAACCCTTCCGAAAGTCGGAGAAGCTCAAGGATGGTACCGATCGATGCGCGCTACCCCATTTAGTGGGGGTAGAGCCTACTTGCAAGTCTCTCCGACCTTCACAAAAAAAGTTATTCAAGAATATCTCCTCAGATTTGGGGGAATTTCGTCGGTCGACCTCTTCCGAAGGTCGTACAAGCTCGGGGATGGTACCAATCGATCCGCAGGACCCAAATTAGTCCAGATGCAACCACTTTCCAAGTCTCTCCGACCTTCACAAAAAAAGTTATTCAAGAATATCTCTTTCTCCTATGTGCTTTCATCCCTAACCCTAACCCTAACCCTTCCGAAAGTCGGAGAAGCTCAAAGATGGTACTGATCGATGCGCGCTACCCCATTTAGTGGGGGTAGAGCCTACTTGCAAGTCTCTCCGACCTTCACAAAAAAAGTTATTCAAGAATATCTCCTCAGATTTGGGGGAATTTCGTCGGTCGACCTCTTCCGAAGGTCGTACAAGCTCGGGGATGGTACCAATCGATCCGCAGGACCCAAATTAGTCCAGATGCAACCACTTTCCAAGTCTCTCCGACCTTCACAAAAAAAGTTATTCAAGAATATCTCTTTCTCCTATGTGCTTTCATCCCTAACCCTAACCCTTCCGAAAGTCGGAGAAGCTCAAGGATGGTACCGATCGATGCGCGCAACCCCATTTAGTGGGGGTAGAGCCTACTTGCAAGTCTCTCCGACCTTTACAAAAAAAGTTATTCAAGAATATCTCTTTCTCCTATGTGCTTTCATCCCTAACCCTAACCCTAACCCTTCCGAAAGTCGGAGAAGCTCAAGGATGGTACCGATCGATGCGCGCTACCCCATTTAGTGGGGGTAGAGCCTACTTGCAAGTCTCTCCGACCTTCACAAAAAAAGTTATTCAAGAATATCTCTTTCTCCTATGTGCTTTCATCCCTAACCCTAACCCTTCCGAAAGTCGGAGAAGCTCAAGGATGGTACCGATCGATGCGCGCAACCCCATTTAGTGGGGGTAGAGCCTACTTGCAAGTCTCTCCGACCTTCACAAAAAAAGTTATTCAAGAATATCTCTTTCTCCTATGTGCTTTCATCCCTAACCCTAACCCTAACCCTTCCGAAAGTCGGAGAAGCTCAAGGATGGTACCGATCGATGCGCGCTACCCCATTTAGTGGGGGTAGAGCCTACTTGCAAGTCTCTCCGACCTTCACAAAAAAAGTTATTCAAGAATATCTCCTCAGATTTGGGGGAATTTCGTCGGTCGACCTCTTCCGAAGGTCGTACAAGCTCGGGGATGGTACCAATCGATCCGCAGGACCCAAATTAGTCCAGATGCAACCACTTTCCAAGTCTCTCCGACCTTCACAAAAAAAGTTATTCAAGAATATCTCTTTCTCCTATGTGCTTTCATCCCTAACCCTAACCCTAACCCTTCCGAAAGTCGGAGAAGCTCAAGGATGGTACCGATCGATGCGCGCTACCCCATTTAGTGGGGGTAGAGCCTACTTGCAAGTCTCTCCGACCTTCACAAAAAAAGTTATTCAAGAATATCTCTTTCTCCTATGTGCTTTCATCCCTAACCCTAACCCTAACCCTTCCGAAAGTCGGAGAAGCTCAAGGATGGTACCGATCGATGCGCGCTACCCCATTTAGTGGGGGTAGAGCCTACTTGCAAGTCTCTCCGACCTTCACAAAAAAAGTTATTCAAGAATATCTCTTTCTCCTATGTGCTTTCATCCCTAACCCTAACCCTAACCCTTCCGAAAGTCGGAGAAGCTCAAGGATGGTACTGATCGATGCGCGCTACCCCATTTAGTGGGGGTAGAGCCTACTTGCAAGTCTCTCCGACCTTCACAAAAAAAGTTATTCAAGAATATCTCCTCAGATTTGGGGGAATTTCGTCGGTCGACCTCTTCCGAAGGTCGTACAAGCTCGGGGATGGTACCAATCGATCCGCAGGACCCAAATTAGTCCAGATGCAACCACTTTCCAAGTCTCTCCGACCTTCACAAAAAAAGTTATTCAAGAATATCTCTTTCTCCTATGTGCTTTCATCCCTAACCCTAACCCTTCCGAAAGTCGGAGAAGCTCAAGGATGGTACCGATCGATGCGCGCTACCCCATTTAGTGGGGGTAGAGCCTACTTGCAAGTCTCTCCGACCTTCACAAAAAAAGTTATTCAAGAATATCTCTTTCTCCTATGTGCTTTCATCCCTAACCCTAACCCTAACCCTTCCGAAAGTCGGAGAAGCTCAAGGATGGTACCGATCGATGCGCGCTACCCCATTTAGTGGGGGTAGAGCCTACTTGCAAGTCTCTCCGACCTTCACAAAAAAAGTTATTCAAGAATATCTCCTCAGATTTGGGGGAATTTCGTCGGTCGACCTCTTCCGAAGGTCGTACAAGCTCGGGGATGGTACCAATCGATCCGCAGGACCCAAATTAGTCCAGATGCAACCACTTTCCAAGTCTCTCCGACCTTCACAAAAAAAGTTATTCAAGAATATCTCTTTCTCCTATGTGCTTTCATCCCTAACCCTAACCCTTCCGAAAGTCGGAGAAGCTCAAGGATGGTACCGATCGATGCGCGCAACCCCATTTAGTGGGGGTAGAGCCTACTTGCAAGTCTCTCCGACCTTCACAAAAAAAGTTATTCAAGAATATCTCTTTCTCCTATGTGCTTTCATCCCTAACCCTAACCCTAACCCTTCCGAAAGTCGGAGAAGCTCAAGGATGGTACCGATCGATGCGCGCTACCCCATTTAGTGGGGGTAGAGCCTACTTGCAAGTCTCTCCGACCTTCACAAAAAAAGTTATTCAAGAATATCTCTTTCTCCTATGTGCTTTCATCCTAACCCTAACCCTTCCGAAAGTCGGAGAAGCTCAAGGATGGTACCGATCGATGCGCGCAACCCCATTTAGTGGGGGTAGAGCCTACTTGCAAGTCTCTCCGACCTTTACAAAAAAGTTATTCAAGAATATCTTCTCTTTCTATGTGTTTCATCCCTAACCCTAACCCTAACCCTTCCGAAAGTCGGAGAAGCTCAAGGATGGTACCGATCGATGCGCGCTACCCCATTTAGTGGGGGTAGAGCCTACTTGCAAGTCTCTCCGACCTTCACAAAAAAAGTTATTCAAGAATATCTCTTTCTCCTATGTGCTTTCATCCCTAACCCTAACCCTTCCGAAAGTCGGAGAAGCTCAAGGATGGTACCGATCGATGCGCGCAACCCCATTTAGTGGGGGTAGAGCCTACTTGCAAGTCTCTCCGACCTTCACAAAAAAAGTTATTCAAGAATATCTCTTTCTCCTATGTGCTTTCATCCCTAACCCTAACCCTAACCCTTCCGAAAGTCGGAGAAGCTCAAGGATGGTACCGATCGATGCGCGCTACCCCATTTAGTGGGGGTAGAGCCTACTTGCAAGTCTCTCCGACTTCACAAAAAAAGTTATTCAAGAATATCTCCTCAGATTTGGGGGAATTTCGTCGGTCGACCTCTTCCGAAGGTCGTACAAGCTCGGGGATGGTACCAATCGATCCGCAGGACCCAAATTAGTCCAGATGCAACCACTTTCCAAGTCTCTCCGACCTTCACAAAAAAAGTTATTCAAGAATATCTCTTTCTCCTATGTGCTTTCATCCCTAACCCTAACCCTAACCCTTCCGAAAGTCGGAGAAGCTCAAGGATGGTACCGATCGATGCGCGCTACCCCATTTAGTGGGGGTAGAGCCTACTTGCAAGTCTCTCCGACCTTCACAAAAAAAGTTATTCAAGAATATCTCTTTCTCCTATGTGCTTTCATCCCTAACCCTAACCCTAACCCTTCCGAAAGTCGGAGAAGCTCAAGGATGGTACCGATCGATGCGCGCTACCCCATTTAGTGGGGGTAGAGCCTACTTGCAAGTCTCTCCGACCTTCACAAAAAAAGTTATTCAAGAATATCTCTTTCTTCTATGTGCTTTCATCCCTAACCCTAACCCTAACCCTTCCGAAAGTCGGAGAAGCTCAAGGATGGTACTGATCGATGCGCGCTACCCATTTAGTGGTGGTAGAGCCTACTTGCAAGTCTCTCCGACCTTCAAAAAAAAAGTTATTCAAGAATATCTCCTCAGATTTGGGGGAATTTCGTCGGTCGACCTCTTCCGAAGGTCGTACAAGCTCGGGGATGGTACCAATCGATCCGCAGGACCCAAACTAGTCCAGATGCAACCACTTTCCAAGTCTCTCCGACCTTCACAAAAAAAGTTATTCAAGAATATCTCTTTCTCCTATGTGCTTTCATCCCTAACCCTAACCCTTCCGAAAGTCGGAGAAGCTCAAGGATGGTACCGATCGATGCGCGCAACCCCATTTAGTGGGGGTAGAGCCTACTTGCAAGTCTCTCCGACCTTCACAAAAAAAGTTATTCAAGAATATCTCTTTCTCCTATGTGCTTTCATCCCTAACCCTAACCCTAACCCTTCCGAAAGTCGGAGAAGCTCAAGGATGGTACCGATCGATGCGCGCTACCCCATTTAGTGGGGGTAGAGCCTACTTGCAAGTCTCTCCGACCTTCACAAAAAAAGTTATTCAAGAATATCTCCTCAGATTTGGGGGAATTTCGTCGGCTCGACCTCTTCCGAAGGTCGTACAAGCTCGGGGATGGTACCAATCGATCCGCAGGACC